>NC_090436.1:609678261-609981292 GCF_031143425.1 Pleurodeles waltl | reverse complement strand
CCGGTATAGAATAAAAACCCATTGCAAGGTGCAGCTCATTTATTGGCTCTGGGTACCTAGAGTTCTTCATGAACCTACAAGCCCTATATATCCGCACAACCAGAAAAGTCCAGCTGAGGTAACGGTATATTGCTTTAAAAAATCTGACATCGCAGGAAAAAGCTACAGAGTAAAACGTGGAGAAAAATGCCTTTTTTTCACCTCAATTTCAATATTTTTCTTATTTCAGCTGTTATTTTCTGTAGGAAACACTTGTAGGATCTACACAAATGACCCCTTGCTGAATTCAGAAATTGGTCTGCTTTTCAGAAATGTTTAGGATCCAGCATTGGTTTCTTACCCATTTTGGTCACTAACTGGAAGGAGGCTGAAAGCACAATTTTTTTTTAAAATGGGCTATGTCCCAGTAAAATGTCAAAATTGTATTGAAAAATTGGGTTTTCCAATTCAAGTCTGCCTGTTCCTGAAAGCTGTAGAGATGGTGATCTTGCCCCCGAAACCCTTTGTTGATGCCATTTTCAGGGGAAAAAAACACGAGCTGCCTTCTGCAGCCCTTTTTTTCCCATTTTTTTGAAAAAAACTAAATTTTCACTGTATTTTGGCTAATTTCTTAGTTTCCTTCAGGGGAACCCACAAGGTCTGGGTACCTCTAGAATCCCTAGGATGTTGGAAAAAAGGACGCAAATTTGGCGTGGGTAGCTTATGTGAACAAAAAGTTATGAGGGCCTAAGTGCAAACTGCCCCAAATAGCCAAAAAATAGGCTCGGCATAGGAGGGGGAAAAGGCCTGGTAGCAAAGGGGCTATGCTGAAGGTAGACGACGAGAGACATTTACAGTTACGCTGCACATAATAACACAACTGATATAAAATAACACTTAAAAATTGCCAGGCCGCTAACAGTGATAAAAACATATGTAATTCTATTATAACTATGAAGTAAAACAATTAGAAATATTTAGGGCCTCATTTAGAAGGAAATGCCAAATTGGGCAGCATTGTGCTCTGACATTTCAAACACACAGGGATGCACTAAATTTACAACAATACGGTGCACCACTGTGTGTTCCGCAGCTCTGGAGCTAAAATTAGCTGCCTAGAGCCAAAGCAGGCACCCTTCCTGCACAACAACAATCATTAATGGTGATTTTTTATTTCTATGTGTGCTGCAAAATGCAGCACACATAGAACTAGCAAATCATTATTTAATGATTGTTTATGTGCAGGAAGGGACGCCTTCCTATACATGAACATTGATTAATGGTGTTTTGCAGAATGCAGCACACATAGAAAAAGCAAAAACTAGCGGAAATAAAATTATTTCTCCTTGTTGTGCAACTCCAATGCAAACCCTGGGGTGCACTGCCTCAGATTTGCAATTTCTCGCTGTGAGAAAACAGGGCAGATTGCAAAGGCCCCCTAACTTTTTGCCCCCAATTTTTCACTTTTTGTGGGTGTTTTCCTGACTCTGATAGTGCCCTGGGTACTGCTAACCAGTCCCAGGGCCTGTGCTCTGTATAAAATAAGTATGCACATTAGGCTAATTATAATTGACTATGTCATCCTACCTATCAGTCCCTAGTATATGGTGGGGCATGTAGGTTTAGGGACTCCAGCATAGGTAGTTTACTGGTAGGTGCACTGCTGAGGTGCCCAGGGCCATTTTAAAGGCAGGCCTGCTGTTCTGGCTGCTTTTAAATTAAAGTTAAATGCAAATTTGACTTTGGAATTAAAAGTACTTCAAAGTCTTAAACTACCTTATTTTTATATATAAGTCACCCCTAATGTGTGCCCTGTGTGCCCCTAGGGTTGGATGCCATTTAACTATAAACAGAAACCTTATAAAAATAGTTTTATAAGCGCCAGTGAGGTAGAATAGCCAGATTTGTTCTTCCCTCATTGCAGTGAATGGCCTCCATAGGCTAAAATGGGGACACTTTATTTCAATTAACAAACTTCCCTTTAGTGTCAGATACCCCGAGTTTGGTATCACATTAATTGTTATAATAAATCCCACAACTTACAATTGTTGGATTTAATATAACTAGTTCAGGTAAAGAGTTTTAAACTCTACCTAAAAAGTTGCCAACTTCAGCTCTGTAGTACCCTTCTCTGATTGGCCGGGTTCTGGCAGCCTGACCAGGCTGCCTTGATGACGTGTGAAGTGGCCTGGGCTGAACACAAAGGATGTGCCTGGGGGAGGAGAACTACCTCAGCAGATGGGGAAGCAGGAAGGGAGGAGGGATGACAAGTTGGTCTTCAAAGGCAGGGAAGGACATTAGGAGGAACTAAGCACCTCCCTCACATCCTGCAACCCCAGACAATTAGGTGCCCTCTTGATTAGATTAGGAGAGGGCAGGAGAGGGGTGTGTTTAGAATTTTTAGCCACACCAGTGGGTGGGCTCAGCCAGATGTAACCTCAAAAAATCAGTTTTCAGCCATGATGAATTTTTGAAGAACGTTGCTCCCTGATATTCCCAGGTAGTGGGCATCACAGGGGGAAGGACACTGCATCTGATTAGAGAACCAGGACCCCCCTGTTTTTCACCCAGGAGCAAAGATAAATCTGGCAGAGCTGCACCCTACCAGATTCCTACCACATCCCTACCAGATCCCTACAAGGAACAGGATAAAGAAGAAGAAGGACTGCCATGCTGGACCTATGACCTGCACCTGAGACTGCACTTTGAAGGACTGCACTAGCTGAACACTTGGGCTTCGCCACTAAAAGGACTTTGCCTGTCATCTACTGCGTCAAGTTGGCTACAGGTACAAAGGAGCTGCCCAGAGCCCCCTGCATCAAGTCCAGCAAGCAGAGCCCAGCTGACCAGCGTCCAGTGGCCATTTGAGGATTCTGACCTGGTGCATTCTGGGAATTGTAGTCCCAACTTCCAAGGAGCAACTCAGACCTTCTGGAACATTGGATCAAGTTCTGGACACTGCAAGTACCCGAAAAGGACTTCTCTGGAAGAAGATCCCTAAGTTTTGAGATGTTTGCAGCAAATCCTTAGGTTGAAGAGGTGCATTGTTGGAGTTGGATTCCCAGACCCCAAGAGGCAAACCAGAGCCTCTGAACCCTTTGCTGGTGCTGTGGACCACTTTCCTGAATCAAGAAACACTTCTGGAAGTAAGTGTAACCGTGTTACCTTGTGGATGTCCTGAACTCAGGACCTTGTCCCTTTCCAGGGTGACCTTTTTTAACCCTTTGAGCGCCAGTTGCTTCTATGCGCTAGAAAAGATTAATTCTTTAAAAAATCATATCTCCGGTTCTCCTTATCTGATTGTATTCATTTTGGTGTTATTTTAAAGATTAAAATATAATCTATTGTGGTAATTTTGTGTTGGATTTTTATTGTGTTTTATGTTTTACTTATTTACTGTTTTGTGATTTTTAAATGCTTTTCACACTAGTCTCCTAAGTTAAGCCTTGGTGCTCGTTGCCAAGCTACCAAGGGTTGAGCTAGGTTTAATTTATTGAGACCTAACTGGATCTAAGTGGAGGTTAGTGGCCTATTGCTAAGTGTAGGTGCTTACCTGCCCTTACAAATAATCTACTTTCCAACACTCATAAATCTGGGGCAGTGTCAAAAGCAATGGGTGTTGCGTGGGAAAGCCCACAGCAACACCCATTGCATGCCTCACCACTGCAGAAAACTGTATTGGGGCGCCCATATTCAAGGCCACACAAAGGCTTAGCGCTGTCTTGTAAATATGGAAAAGGGCACAGCGCCACCGTAGCATCGCTGAAATGGACGATCAGATGGTGCTAGGGGTTTCTAAATGATCCTCAGAGAATTTTAGAGACATAAGCCCTCATTATGACCCTGTCAAAAGGCTGGCAGTAATTACCGTTAAATTATGACCATGGTGAAGAAAACTCCTTTAGACAGCCAATGTACCACACCAACAGCCAGGACATTAACAACACTCACCACGGCTGTAGACGTCAACAGCCAGACGGAAGACAAAGTACCGCCCACCATATTTTGACCCTTCAATCCGCCACGATTTCAGGGGCTGTACCAACGCCATCAAAAGCCTGCCGGAAACACTGCATAGAAGAACAAAGACTCACCATTGGAGACACAGGGGAGAACAACGCCGCCATGGAGCCGGAACTGCAAGTCTTCCCGATGCTCTTCTACGTCATGCTCCACCTGGAATAAACGCCGATGAAGACGATGATGGTGAGTACAGCAGCCTCGCACACAAGGGAGGGAGGGAGGAAAATGAGTGTGACACACACACACGCACGACACACACCCGACACACACACCATACACACAACCAGCTGCAGACGAAAAACAATGGCATACGATACACCGCAGAATAATGCAAGGAAAACAAGAATTCAGTAATGAGAATGTATTGATATAAACAGTTACCAAATAAACCAATTGTATGAAAAACAGATATGTACAAATGTATACAAAGGGCCAATGCCCAGTCCAATGTACTAAGGGCCCACATGGCCACAGGGCACAGTCGAAGGCCCAACTCGAATCCTGACTTCATACGTATAGAACTCTGCAGGGGCATCAGTTTGGAAATGGGCAGGCACCTCAGGGGGATCGGGGGTGGAGGGCACCTCAGCCGAAGACGGGAACAAGCCGACTGGTTCTGGAGGGTGCTCCATGCCCATTTATCTGTGCTGGGGTTGCAAGGCCACAGTCTCTAGAGTGGGTGACTTTCACACTGGTTCTGGAGGGGGCTCCATGCCCATTTCTCTCTGCTGGGGAGTACAAGGCCACAGTCTCAGGTGGGTGACTTTTCCACTGGTTCTGGAGGGGGCCCCATGCCCATTTCTCTATGCTGGGGAGTGCAAGGCCGCAGTCTCTGGAGTCGGTGATTTTCCCACTGGTCCTGGGGGGGCTCCATGCCCATTTCTCTATGCTGGGGAGTACAAGGCCACAGTCTCTCAAGTGGGTGACGTTCCCACTGGTTCTGGAGGGGGCTCCATGCCCATTTCTCTGTGCTGGGGATTGCAAGGTCAGGATCTCTCAGGTGGGGAACATGCCCACTGCTCCTGGAGGGGGCCCCTTGTAAGCAGTCCCTGGAGGGTGGCATTCATGTCCTCTGTTGGTGGTGATGGCTGCACTGTGTCATCTGGAGGTGAGGGCTGCAAAGTGTCAGGAGGTGAAGGTGTCTCCTGGGCAGCCTCTGCTGGAGGTAAGGGTTGAACTGTGGTGGCAGGTGAGGTGCCTTCTGGGCAGCCTCTGCTGGTGGTTAGGGATGAACTCCCTCAGCTGGTGGTGGGGGCCTGTGATCACTGGTGGTGGTGTCACCCCGACAGCCGCCACTGGAGTGGAAGGCTTCTTCCCCTCCATGGCAGGAGGCGTTGGATCCTTACCCTTCCTGGCAGGGGTTGAGGGCTTCTTCCCCTTCATGGCAGGTTGTGCATGTTCCTTAGCCTTTTTGGGCAGGTGTCGAGGGCTTCTTCCTCTTCATGGCAGGAGGTGTGGGACCCTTGACCTTCCTGGCTGGTGAAGTGGGATTCTTCACTGACTTGCCACCACGACTAGGTGGTGCCACCAGTGTCCGCGGGGACTGTTTGGCTTAGGTGCTGGGCTGAGTCGTTGGGACCCTGCTCTTACGGGCAGGACGGGGAGAAGAGGTGACAAGAGGTCAAGTTGAGCAAGGAGAAGCTTCTTAGGGATGGTAGGGCGGGATGAGGGAGGAGGGATTGGAGTGGAGGTTGAGGGAGTGGTTGAAGGAGTGTGTGTCTGCTGGATTTGGGTGCAGGTACATAGGCAGTGTGCTAATATGAGGTGGATGACTGTTGGGTGTGTGAGTGCTTGCGTTTGTGTCCTTTAGGAGGGGGACAGACAGAGTGGGAGAGGACACAGGGACGCGTGCATGGATGTTGTGGAGGTGTCTGCCAGTGAGGTGTGTGTTCTACTTGGAATGGTGATGTTGATAGTGGATGTAGATAGAGTGCATGCAGGTGTGAGTGTGGACGTAACTGGGATGGAGGTGGAGGAGGAGGAGGAGGGGGAGAAAGTGGAGGCTGTGGATATTGTCGTGTCTGCAACAGTATGTTGTTTGTGTGAGTGCCTGTGGGATGATGTGTGGTGCTTGTGTTTGCCTGTGCCACTCTTGTGTGTTGCCTTGTGTGCATGTTCGTCAGTCTGTGTGCTTGGGATGGGTTGGGGTTGAGGAGAATAAGACTGGGAAGTGGTATTTGGAGGGGGTATGGTAGAAACAGGGGCAACGGCTGCCATCAGAAAGGAGGCCAGAGCCTGAATTGATATCTGTTGGGTTTCCAAACCACCATGAATGCCCTCCAGGAATGCATTGTATTGCATTGCTGCATCTGGGATGCCGGGCCATGGATGGCATTCACAATGGTTGACTGCCCTACAGAGATGGATTTCAGGAGGTCAATAGCCTCCTCACTCAGGGCAGCAGGGCTCACTGGGGTGGGGCCTGAGGTGCCTGGGGCGAAGGAGATGCCCACCCTCCTGGGTGAGCGAGCACGGGCAACTCGCTGAGGGGCTACTCAAAGGGTGGTGCTGGTACGGGGGTGGCAGCTGTACCTGCAGCTGGGGTGGTCCCAGAGGTATCCACCACCACTAGGGAGCTTCCATTGGAGGAGGTATCTGAGACTGTGTTGTCACCCCTTTTCTCCGCTGCAGTGCTCCCCACGCCCTCTGTCCCACTGGTTCTCTCTGCTTCGGTAGACACTGCCTCCTGGATCCTGTGGGATGCAGCTCCCTCGGTCGCCGGCTCTCCTGTTTCTCCCCCAGATGATGCTAATGCACAAATGACAGAAGAAAATAGACGGGGAGAGAAAAAGGAAACACTGAGTCAATTACGGCACCAACACCACAGTTGGCACACACAGCACTGTCACACACAGGGATCAGGCTTGAGCACTGTGCATTGCACTGCCAGTACTTTGGCTAGATGCCACGGTAAGATGAGGGCCACATACCACCAACTGCACCCCTCCTGGTACCCTCAAAGCCCTGACTGAGATGGAATGCTAATAAGCTAGGTTACCTGCATTTTCCATACATCCATTACCCTTGAGCTGAATCATGCTGCAATGTCTGGCCTGGCCTTAGGGGCACCCACTAACTCACATCCACCACCCAGATCCCATGCCACCTGCCAATTATTGTAATAATGGCCAGTGTACTCACCTGCTTGTGGCTTCTGTGATTCCCTCAAGCGCCCATCCAGCTCTGGGTAGGGCACTGCCAGTATGTGGGCCATCGGGGGGATCAGGTTCCGAAGGGCACCCCTTCCTCATTGGTACGCCATCCCCAGCTGGCCCTCAGCGGTCTTCTATGCCCAGCGTCTCAGGTCTTCCCACCTTTTCCGACAGTGGGTGCTCCGTTTGCCATAGACTCCCAGGGTCCGCACGTCCTTAGTGATGGCATGCCATAATCCCTTCTTGTGATGGGTGCTGACCTGCAAAGGGAATACAGACAGGAGGACACATTCAATCCAGCCTGTCACACATATGGCCCACCAATCCTGTTTCCGTCACCATTGGCACACACATCGGCTGGCGCACATCATGTACACCACCACAAGACAGTCCCCTCCAATGACACGATGCTTGCTCACACATCTACATGCATCCTTCACACATGCATCGTGCCCAAGGTGTACTCACCTGTTGGTCTGGAGGCCTATACACAGTTCGTACTGGGGTAGGACCCATCCACCAATCGCTCCAACTCCTCCCAAGTGAAGGCAAGTGCCCTTTCCCTGGTCACACGGGCCATGGTAGATTCCAGACATAGGCCACAGCAGCACACACAGTGTAGATGTTCTCCTGTTGAAGGTCAGGAAACAAGTGAGGAATCAGATAGAAAATGGCGGTCACGGCCACGGCAGTGTACAGTGTCACCGCTGGCACAGATTACCATTGGCCACTGTACTCCATAGAGCCCCATATTATCCAATGAGAAATTGCACAATGGTGCAAGACCTTCTTCCGCCACGACGCCCAACATCGGTGGAGTTCCCTCACTTCCACCTGTCCCTACATACAGGACAGGCAGTTGCCATTTCATGGTGGCGGACAACAGTAACTGCGTCACAGATTAGATTAGCACATACCTCGCCATTCCCACTGTCCCATCACATAAATGCACTATGTACACTGAGGTTGTGGTTCCATTGTTCAAATTGTGACAGCCCACTCACTCCTGTGTTCCTTAGATACCTACCGCTGTGGATAAATAGAAGGAGGAGACATAGCCCCATGTACAGATCCCTTGTGGACCTGGCTACACTGGAGGACAGGCACATAATACTCACCTATAGATTGAACAGGGCCACAATCACAGAGCTGTGTGCCCAATAAGAGCCTGACCTGATATCTGCTATCCATCATCCAACTGTGATCGCCCCTCTTGTGCAAGTGCTATCAGTGTTCCATTTCCTGGCAACTGGTTCTTTCCAAGTGACAGTGGGCTTGGCAGCACGAATGTGACAGCCAATGTTCTCAATTGTGCTGCCAAGAGTTTTGTCTGCCCTCGTGAAACAAATGTGCAGCTACATAGCTTTCCCCCAGGTGGATGATCTGGGCCTGTGAAGGCCGGATTTTATGCAATGGGACATATACCCAATATTGTTGATGCCATTGACGGTACACATATTGCGTTAGTCCCCCTGCCAGAATGAACAGGTTTTCAGGAATCAGAAGAGTTTCCACTCACTGAATGTGTAAGTTGTGTGCCTGGCAGACCAGTACATCTCCCACTTCAATGCTACGTATCCTGGGTCGGTGCATGATGCCTTTGTTCTGAGGAATAGCAGCATCCCAAATGTGATGGCCCAACTACAGAGGCACAGGGTGTGGCTAATAGGTGAGCCATTGTCCTCACCCACTGTATGTTAGTGTATGCCTTCAGGTGTCATCCCCAAATCATTGTGTGAGGCTAAATGTTGTTCCTCAATTCTTGCAGGTGACTCTAGCTACCCAAACCTATTGTGGCTGCTGATCCTTGTGAGGAATGCCAGGACAGGGGCTGAGGAATGTTTTAATGAGGCACATGGGTGAACCAGAAGGATCATCGAGAGGACCTTCGGGCTCCTGAAGGCCAGGGTTAGGTGCCTCCATCTGACAGGTGGATCCCTGTGCTACTTATCCGGAAGGTCTGCCAGATAGTAGTGGCATGCTGCATGTTGCACAACCTGGTCCTCAGACGGCATGTACCCTTTCTGCAGGAGGAGGACACTGGAGATGCCTTTGTGGCAGCAGTGGACCCTGAGGACAGTGAGGATGAGGAGGCTGAGGATGAGGATGAGGACAACAGAACAGTTATCTGTCAATACTTCCAATGACACACAGGTGAGACAGTGCAACTGACCCTTCCTCTGACTATTGATGTATTCTGTGTGGCTGTAGCATGATGGCATTAACTTCCATTGCACCTCAACTTACTGTCACCTATGGCTTGTTATTTTACAGATGTTGGTTAAATAAGAACTGTGTACTGATGTGATGAGTACAGACAGCTGCAGGCCCTTATTTCTATGCCCTCACAGTGTTCAGATCATTTGCACTAGATGTGACTGTTTCTATAAATGCACATTTTCAAAACATGAAATACTAGTAGTCAAGTTCTGTTCAAGGGTGTTTATTGTAGTGCTATGAAATTGAGGGAAAAGTGAAATGGAATAGGGTAATGATGGAGGAAAGTCCAGGGTATTGTTCCAGTCTCTTTGCAGCACAGGTGCAGTGTCCAAGGGGCCATAGGAACGGGAGTAAAGGCAGTTCAAAGTGGACAAGATGACTGTGTGGGACACAAGGGGGACAATCAGGAGAGTCTCATTTCCTGGTGGTGGCCTTGGCAAGTGTCTTTGGCTTCTGTCTGGGTCACAGGGAACGTTTGCAGGGGGAGGGGTGCTGGTGGCCTGTCGGTCCTGTAGCGGGGCCTCCTGCCCACTAGCTGCAGTGGAAGTGGAGGGCTGGTCAATGGACTAGCCAGTGGTAGGGGCCCGCTGGTGTGCTGTTGCTACCCTCATGATGTTGGCCGTGTCTGCCAGGACCCCTGCTATGTGGGTAAGGGTGGTGTTAATGGCCTGCAAGTCCTTCCTGATCCCCTGACACTGTTCCTCCTGCAGCCGCCTGTTCTCCTGCACATTGTCAAGGATCTGGCCCATTGTGTCCTGGGAATGTTGGTAGGCTCCCAGGATCTCATTAAGTGCCTCCTGGAGAGTCAGTTCCCTTGGCCTGTTCTCCCCCGGTGCACAGTGACCCTCCCAGTGTCCCTGTTGCCCTGTGCCTCTGTCCCCTAAACGGTGTGTCCACTGCCACTGACCCCAGGTCCCTGATTGTCTTGGGTATGTGGTGTGGACTTGGGTCCCTGTACAGGTGGGCACACTGCTGATTGATGTGTCCTGAGGACATTGGTGTGGGTACGCTGGATGGGTGCTGTGGTGTTGGATACAGATGGGGGAGGCTCTGTGGTGGACTGAGAGTGGGCTTGGGTGACCGACTGTCCAGTGGTCCCTGATGGGCCAGGTTGTTGGTCCAGATCCAGAAGTCCAGAGTTACTGTCATCACTGGGGGCATCTTCTGTTGGGGGACTGGATAGTCGTGGCACCTCCTCTCAGCTGACATTGGCTGGGGCACCTTTGGGTATGTAAGTGATGTATTATCCTTCATGCCTGTGACATATTGTACATCCCTGGCTTCCCCTCTATCGCTTCGGTTGCCCTGCCACCTTTGTTTGGTCATGGTGATGTATTGTGTGATTATTAGTTTCCCTGTGCTGAATGCTTTGGTGATGGGTGTCCATGCAGGGCTTGGAGGGGTGTCCATGCATTGGTATGGCATGCTGGACTTGGTATTGGGGTTAGCCATCTACGTTGGTGCAGTTTGTGGTATGGAGTGGAGTGATGGGAGTGAGGGTGAGGGGGTGTGATGGCATGCAGGTATGGGGGTGATAAGTGGTAAATGTTGACTTACCAGTGTCCAGTCCGCCGGCTACTCCAGCGAGTCCCTCAGGATGCAGTAGTGCCAAGGCTTGCTCCTCCCATGCTGTGAGCTATGGGGGAGGAGGTAGGGGTCCACCGCCAGTCCTCTGTATGGTGAGCTGGTACCTTGCTGCCACGGAACGTACATTTCCTGTAGGTCGTTCCACCTCTTCCAGATGTCATCCCATGTTCTTGGGTGCTGTCCCATGGCGTTCACCCTGTCCACAATTCTCTGCCATAGCTCCATCTTCCTGGCAATGGATATCTGCTGTACCTGTGCTACAAACATCTGTTGCTCTACCCTGACTATTTCCTCCACCATGACCCTTAACTCCTCATCAGTGAAACGGGGGTGCCTTTGTGGGGACATGGGTGTTGTGTGGTGGGAGTTGGTGAGAATGTGTTGAGTAATGTGGTGGGGTGTGTGATGTGGGGTGCGTGAGGGATGTATGGGTATATGTGGTGTGTGTGTGTCTAGTTGCCTCTGTGCTGTTCTTGTCAATCTCATGGCAGTAATTGTTGTTTGTAAAGGGTTGTGGACAATGTGGGTGTGTGTTTAATAGTGCTGTGGGTGGGTAGGTGTGGTTTGTGTATGAGTGTCAGGTGAGTGTTTTTAGTATTGGCCAATGTGGTGTTGTTTTGTATGCTGGTGTCCATTCTGAGCGCGGTGGTATCTACTGCCAATGGTTTACCGCCATTGAATGTCCACCGTGGTGATTTGTGGGTCATAATGTGGTGGGAGTTGTTCTGTTGGTGTAACGGTATGGGTGTTGGGACCGCCACTTTAGCACTGATCTTTGGGCTCGCGGATTTGTGCATGTGGCAGTATTCTGTCAGATTGGTGTGTGTGTCATAATATGGCGAACGGATATTCGCCACTGCTGCAGTATGTTGGCGGCCGTCACCTTGCCGGTAACCAGGATTTACTGCCAATGTCGTAATGAGGGCCATAATGTTGGACCTGAAATCTGCACCATACTGGACCACAATATGATATCTTGCCTACAATTCGTAATCTCTTGTTTCCAGCACATGGTACCTGTCACGCAATAATGTCAATTCATAGCTCTATTCTGAGTGCATTGTCCTATTGCCACTTCCCACTAAAGCCTGGAGGAAAAATGCTCGCTACATGCAAAGGCAAAACAATGAGACTGACATGATTACATCTGTCCCCGTCAATAAGTAGATAATTAAGAAGAAAATGTGTAGTGTGTATGCCGTGACACTAACTGTCAATAAACTGGAAGCGAGGATATCTAATGTCCTAAAGGATCTCTGCATAGAATGGTAAATGGCAAATAATGAGAGGGCAGAGGACACAAAGCATCTGCTGGAAAACAGCCTTGTCCATGAAACAATGTTTTGAAATAGTAATGCAGTGCAGTCAGGACAGGATAAGGGCAAGCCATGAAGCAAGAGTGACTGGCATCAGGTAAATACCATAAGAGAGATAACAGAGGAATCTGACATACATCCTTGTTTCACCACCAGGGCTCACAAAAACCAGCAGTGATACATTACAATACAGAAAAAGAGAAACATAAAGAGATGTTCCACAGTACAGCTCCTATGAACACCGTGTAGTTAAAAGCGAGAGAAAGCCCTTTGTCATGTGGGGAAAAAGGAATAAATGTATCAGATGAACTGAGCACAGTGGGCCTGATTCACAAAGGTAAACTTAGACCAAAAGTCTTAGGGCCTCATTAGGAGGTCGGCGGATGGGAAGACCCAACCACCGAACTTCAGATGGGGAGGTTGCCACCACATTGACTACCTCCCCTCTGGACCTATTAAGCCTTTCCCACTAGGCTGATGCGGGAACCCTTATTTTCTGACCAGGAGGGTCTTAATGTGGTAGTCGGACCGTCACAGCAGTGGAGGTCCTAACTGCCACCGCGAGGCTGGCGGTCTCCAGACCGCCAGCATCGTAATGAGTCCCAAAGTTTTGACCAAAAGTGTAAACTCAGACCAAAAGTCTAATTTTACTCATAGTAAAGTTAGAATTTTGGTATGAGTTTACACTTTTCATTTAAAATTAGACCAAAAGTATAAAGTTAGATCAAAACGCTAACTTTACTACCAGTAAAGTTAGACTTTGGCCCAAGTTTAGACTTTTAGGGGCCGATTATGAGTGTGGCGTTCTCTAGACCACCACACTCGGGGTGGCGGTCTAGACCGCCGCCAATGCAGCGGGCCGACGACTACATTACAACCCTTGCAGTCAGGCCGTCAGATCAGGAAGGATCTCAGATCCCAGTGGTCTGGAGGTTGGTGGCGGTCCTAATCCATCAGGGCAGCACTTCAAGTAGCGCTGCCATGAGGATTACTACCCCCTTTTCAATCAGCAGTTTCATGATTCTAGCACTGCCATGGAAAGGCTGGTGGAGTACAGGGGGCCCCAGCAATGCCCAGGCACTAAGCATGGTCAGTTCAGGGGCCCCCCTGGCCAGCACCCTCACAATGTTCATAGTCTGCTCTGCAGACGGTGAAAATTGAGAGGGTACTGGTGCAAACTGCAGGCTGCACCATTGTCGCCGGCTCAATTACGAGCCAGAGACAATGCTATAGCCTGCTTCCTGCTAGGCCAGCAGGTGGAAACTCAGATTTCCGCCTGCAAACCTAGCAGGGAACTCTTAATAACACCGGCGGGGAGGTTGCCGTGTAGGCGTCAACCACCATGTCAGGAGTTTGGCAGACTGGCTTTCCCGTCCACCAAACTCATAATAGGGCCCTTAGTCTAAAGTTAGACCAAAAGTGTGAACTTAGACCAAAAGTCTAACTTTACTACAAGTAAAGTTACACTTTAGGTCTAAACTTACACTTTTAGTCTAAGTTTAGACTGTTGGTGTAAGTTTACCTTTGTGAATCGGGCCCCATGTGTCTTTTTTCTGACTGCACAAAGTCAGGCACTAACGTAATCCTGCACATAATATCAATTTAACTTCATTAGAAAGAGGTGGAGGCATTTAATATATCTTTAACCATGAATGGCACTCCAGGATAATAGCATAAAATATGTATTTTCCTATGTATGCATCTTGTTTGGCATTGCAAATACATATTTGCCTCCAACCAAAACCCTGTATCTGTACGGCACACAAACAATTGTGTTATGAGAGTGAGACAAGAGGTAATTTGCAAATAAAAATAAATGTTCTACTTTACAAAGTGTATGTGGCTGAGGTCCATTTAGGTGGCTAAGCCTCTGTACATGAAAAAACACTAACAACTAGAGCCAAACAAAATGGAGGTCACACAGCAAAAATATTAATTTTTCAAATTTCCCTAACAAGACAAATACTATATCAAAGGTGCCCCACTTCATGGACAATCCAATAAACCAAGACAGAAGAATTTGGAAGGTTTGATGTGGCCATCTTAGATCTAGGTCGTCATGCACTCACCTAATGAGCTCCCTCCCACCATTGTAACTAACCACTTGGGTCACAATTCCTTACCTAAGCACTCCATTAATGTTAAAGACAACTCTATCCTGTCCACAGAGGTGCCTATTATTACATCACTCATCAAGAATGTGTGACCAACCATGCTTCCTGATTTTAGAACATGGAATTTGGCTTCTTTCAGCCTTAGTGATCCAATCTCAATCCTCTACATGGTGTCTTCATGAGTGTGAGCCAGTTTCACAAACTGAAATATTTAACTTTCTTACTAAAGAACATCTAACAAGGCACATCTGACAGATGTGTCCAGCAAAGACTCAATGAGGTCAAATGGTTGGTGTGCAGCCCCATATCAGCCTTCAACTTGCTTGGAAAAAATCACAGTTGATAAATACACCAAGATGAAACTGCCATGCTTGCAACTAGGGACCCGATTGAGAGTTTGGCAGTCGGACTGCCAGACCATCGCGGTCCCTAGAAGATCATTGCCCTGGTGGTCTCCTGCCAACCATATTATGATGCATGCAGGTTGAACCACCGACTGCATAGACATTTTGCTGCCCGCCAGTGGCACAGCGGGCTGCAATGTTGATGGTGCATACTCCTTTGCCATTAAGGCCGGGGCCAAACACCAAGCCGATTGCAAAAACACAGTTGACATGGTGGCCCCCCTTGTGGCAGCTATTGGACGCTGTTGGCCATAACAGTACACTCACAGCAAAGCACCAGAAAAGAGGCAAGTAGATGGATTCAAAAATAATACAGCTGACATCCATTGGCCAAGTGGACACACCTGCAAATCACACTATAAAAAACATAACACCCCAGACCATGATCCTTTGCCTCTCCAATGCAGCACAGCAAGACCGAGACCACACTACTTAGTGTAATGTTTGTTACATAAGGCAGCCCTTTTGTTCCCATCCCATTTTACATCTTTCACACACATTTTTGTCCGAAGTATAACTTGTCTTGTTTAGTTTGTCACTGTCATCCACTTTAATTAAAGTCATGTCACGCACCGGGAAATCCACATCTTTCAAAGGATGAGTTGAGTGTCATGGTGGATGAAATCATAAGAGTAGAGCCACAATTATTTAGGGCCAAGTCCAACATACTTTTCTCAGTAGGAAAATAGAAAGGTGGCAAAGGATAGCCAACAGGGTGAATGCTGTAGGCACTACCTTGCACACAAATGAGGACATTAGGATGAGGTGGAACGACCTGAGGGGGAAAGTGCATTCCCTGGCCTCCAGGTAACACATGGAGTCCCTGAAGACTGGTGGTGGTCCTCCCAGTGCCCCATTACAAATCTTTCCCTGAGAGGAGAAGGTCTTGGCCATCCTGAATCATGTGGGCTTGACAGGAATAGCTGGGGGAGCGGAGGCTGATGAGTCACATCACAAAAACGTCAGTGTCCTGTATGCTCACATCTCAGATTTTTCCATTGTGTTGTTCATCTACTTTCATAACCTGCAATACTCAAAGTATCAGAGATGGTAGATTGTCCAAATGTATAGTCGTACATAACATCACATTTATCAATGTCCATCACATGCCATAAGTTGCAATCAGGTCCGTACCAGTTTTCATATTGAAAGATCATCCCAGGACCCATGATTTGTATCAACATATAAATGTATGGTCCAACCTAATTTCAGAATGGCAACAGGAATGTCAGACTAAGCATTTGTCAAATGTTGAGAAGTAGAGAGAGTGACATGACTACAACTACCATGAGGTCCTCTTTCTGTAATTGAAAACAAAAGGTCACTGTGCACCGGCCAAAAGACACTTGCTAGCCATATTATAAGTGATGTCCACTCATCATGGAGTTCACCATTTGTCTAGTGCTGGGAGTTTGAAAGTGACATGACTAGAACTACCATGAGGCCCTCTTTCTGTTACTGGAAATAAGAGGCCATTGTGCACTTGCCCAAAGACTGTCACAGCTGCTGTTCCCTCATCATGGAGTTCACCATTTGTCTGGTGTTGGGAGTCTGAAAGCGACATGACTACAACTACCACAAGGCCCTCTTTCTGTAACTCAAAACAAGAGACCGTTGTGCACTTGCCTAAAGATACTTGTTAGGTATGACATAACTCATGTTCACTCATCATGGCCTGAGCAATCTACATATCATGCTTAACTCTGAGACGTGTATGCCTACCTAGCTTGAAGTTGTCCTGGTAACCCCAAATGACACTATTGATGCCATGAATGACACATTACCAACTGTGTACATCAAGTAGTAGGCAATAAGTGGCTTCAGCCAGTGGAAGTGGCAGGTGACCCATTGACTCTGCACTACTCACATGATGTCTACTACTACATATACAACCGAGTTGTGTGTTCACCTGTATCAGATAAAATTAGGCCTTGGATTGGTCAACTACACATCTTACGTCTCTGTGTTACCTTAACTGTTTGTTAGATGTCATGTTCATTCCGTAATCCAAAATGCAAGTTACCAGCACATCTAATGAGCTGCTCAATCCTAATAGTTTTTGCAAACACCACAAATGTCTTGTCAACAACTTCAAAACCACTGAAAAGTAGCACTATATTAAACCCTACCTATTAACATTTTCCTTGGTCTCTGCTTACTGTGACAATAAACATTTGGATATAGATTCCACACTTCCACCAATAAGAATGTACTCTATTTCTCAACAGGTCGAACTGGCACAGCACCTGGGCAGACATTGCCCACTGAACAGGCTCCCAACCAAACCCGTGATGAAGCCCTCAGGGATGCCAACACTCCTGGACATGTGGATGACAGGACCAGGCACATCTGATCAGTCTAGTCAGACGACATGAGTGAGTCTCACTGTGTCCACATCAACACCTCCCACCCCAGCTGCTACAACAACTATGCCAGCAACATACCCACCAACCTGTGTACCTAGCACAGTCGGTACAATCTTGTGCCCCCCAGTCCTGGGTGCTGAAGTGCAAATCACCACCCCTGACACAGAGGGTCGAGGACCATGTTGGAGAGGGCACCCTGGGCCAAAGATATAGGCTCTTAGAGATAGGGTCTGTGGGAAGGATGCTGGTGGACGGAAGAGTGAAGCTACTGGTGCCACGCTTGACCAGGATACCATCAGTTAAGTCTTGGAGGTCTATCAGGAGTCCCAAGGTATAATGGGACAGGTAGTAACCGAACTCCGGGAAATCAAGCAGCTGCAAAGGTACATATACCAACAGATGAAGGCCCATAATTACAAAATGGGCACCCTAACGGGGGTGCTGATGGACATCCATACAACCTTGAGCACGGCTTTCAACCATCATCTACCCCTTCCTGTGGTGCAAGTACATAAAGGCCTTCTACATCTGCAGCAGACACAGAAAGGGAGGCGTGGCCAGAGAAAGAAACACTGTCAGACACCCCTACCTCTGTAGCAGCTGAACTCCCTCACCTCAGCAAGCAGGGACATCCATGCAAATATTCAGGAGGTGCGGATGGCAAGACACCCAGCACTGCCAGCAAGAAAACTCAACCTTAATTTCCTCCTTTGTGTGTCACACATTTACTCTGTGGACTAATTATGGACACTTTTCCATTCCTGGTGTGAGGTGTAATTTGGAATTCATATGATTTAGCATCTATATCTATGGATTTATTCACTATGACTGACTCATTCACTTTTTATTTATGTTTGTTTCTGCACCAAGTATGTCTTCACCTTACAAGCAACGACAAACACGCGCCTTGGAATTGACCATTGGAGAAGTGCAGCAGGTGCCCCTGGAGGCCAGGAGTGTGTTTCCACACCCTGACATCCACATCATGTTTCTGGACTTGTAGCAGAGTTTAATGGTAATCATTACAAGACTTGACCTTCTTGCTGACCACATAGAAAAGGTTGATAAGCAGGATGATTGCCTTCACCAACTGGAATGCTGTACATCTGAAGCTGAGGACGAATGCTAAGTGAATAGGGAAATGCTCCTGTGCATGAAAAAGGTTCCAGAGGTAAGGCTGAATAGGAATGAAGATTTAGAAGCTTGCTCCAGGCGAAACAATCTGCAAATTATTGGTGTGCTATAGTCGATAAAATGGGCAGAAAGGAAGGCTTCATGGAGGATATTCTGCACACACTTTTTGGTACAGACTTTTCTCCCCTGTTTTCGGTGGAGAGGGCCCATAGATCCCTGGGCTCTTGGCTGCCTCCTGGAGCCCCGCCTCGCCCCATCATTGCCTGAGTTTTTAATCACTGGGACATAGCATGGCATTTTGCAAGGGAAAAGAGGCATCTGGATTACAAGTGAACTGAGATTTCTATCTTTCTTGACTTGACAATGTCAGTGCAGTCAGTGCATAGAGACTTTTTTCCAGTCAAGCGTGGCCTTCAATGCACAGAAGCCAGGTATTTGCTCGTATACCCTGCAAATCATTAAATAACCTATGCTAGCAAAACACTCATCTTTAAGGACCCCAAGAAGGCTGCCAAATTCACCAGAACCATCCCTCTAAAGACAGATGAGACTCTTGTGGATGGTGCAGAGCAGGATGCTGAGAATTTCAGTGAAACTGATTGACTGAACCCTAGTCACCTAGAGGCGGGGGGCGATATATGCCATTCTCTGGCATTGTACAACTGGTTGCTCCTCCTCGCTATGGCTGACTGAGATTGCCTTTCATTGGGAACTAGAAGGGGGGGTCTGTGGAGGTTGGGCAGATGGGGGCTACCCCCGCAGACCTTGACCTCGGCTATTGCCTAGAGCTCCTTTTTTTAGCTTTTGATGCAAACTGGCTAATTCCATAATGCCCTGGTGGGCCTTGACGTCTCTACGTCTGTCACCTCCCTGAGGTGGGAGTAGCCGGTTCCCTAGGCTGCCCCCACAAATGTAAATTGTCATTATTGTTTGGGGATTCTGATAGGGTGGGTAATGTACATTTGGTTCATTTGGGGGGCCAAAGTGGGTGGCGGATGTGAGTGCTCACATACCAAGAGCACCAGAACTGGTTTGAAGGCGCCCTACCACATGCACTACAAAGAGTGAGGCTAGGTCCCTTAACAATAACGGACCAACGTGGCCTATGTGTGCCACATATACACCTCACCCAGGCATACAAAATATGCAGATCTGGGAGATGTATATAATGAAATAGTGACATTATATAGACGATTAGTTCAGTTCGTAATGCGAACATTGAACACCACACCAGCGCGTCCAGCACCGCCAGTACCTAGTGGTTACCAATTGGCTACTGGGATTAATCCACAAACAGTGCATACTATCATGGGTAAAGTACCCACAGAACAGGAAAAAATACCTTTCTGGATTGCCCAGAAAACTCATCAGCTGGAAGCTGTGTTTCCCCATACGGGATCACAGGAAAAACAGAGACTGCTCACTATGTGCTTGCCCTTTGGGATGGTTCCCTCGGTGGTTGACTGTGCCACATGGGGTACAGTCTTCGCTGCTATATACACTACCACACATGGTAACCCGACACTTGCCAATTTGCCGGAAGTGATAAAAAACATACAAAATGAACACTGGGCTGCACCAGCCTTGGATTTGGGGATGAAAGTATCGTGTAATTTTGACGTGGTGTCCTCAATAATACTCAGTAATATTGAAGGGGAAGTGGTAGCACTGGCAATACGCCAGCATCTCTGAGAAACTGCACAATTGGAACAAGAGAGACAGCTACCAAAAATAATTTCTGACACCTATACCAGCATAGGTCTGGATAGTTTGGGAGCCAAGCCAAAGAAATTGGAGTTACAAGGTACTGCCCATAAGGAGGGTACAAAGCAGGCACAAGATGGCTCTAAGAAGCGCTGGGAAAAACAAAAAGATTTCTTTAAGAGAGCTGATTCTCCACACCCGGAGAACTCCGAAAGGAGAAACAATCTAAGAAATAGGGAGAATATTAAAACTCCAGACAGAAATACTGATTCACGTCCCTCTCGTTCCTTTCAAGATGCACTGGATAGACGTAGCAAGAGAGGGGGCCGTCCTTATTGACGTCCAGAATACGTGAAACAAAAGAAAGACTCGCTGCAGTCTACCATTAAAAAAGAAGAAAAGACTCCTCAGCAAAAGCCACAGTTTAAAAAGAAAAAGGTGGCAGCACTGACAGCTAAAAATGGCAGTATACTTGAGAACACTGTTGAGAAACAAGACGTGGGCAGTGACTCTGTTAGACAGCGCAGCAGAGGTCACGATATGTCGCCAGAGTCTGAAAGATCATCTGGATGCGACAACAACTAGCAATTTCATCGCAGTCGAAACTGCGCACGGCTGCGTTCTCCCACCCGACAGGGTTTTTTACTTAAAAATTCAGGTAGAGGGAGACGTGGAGCGCACCATTAGTGTGATATTTTGGGATGAATGTACTAGTGATATCCTATTGGCCGAAAGAGTCTGGCCACCTGAGCACGTCCGTAAGCTCCTGCATGGGGAAGATGTAATTTTGCCTTCTTTCTCCGATCTTGTTCTGAAAGCAGAAAAAGAAGCCTATGCTGCTGAATGGGCTTTAGCACAGGCACCTGCGTTATATCACAATCATGTAGGTTGGGACAAGGAGTCTCCTTGTCATGTTATTCCCGTTAGGTCTACACCCCAACCGCAGCCATAATATCCTGTTAAACATGAAGCGAAAGCTCCGCTGAGGGAGATCCTCACCCAGCTTGAGTACCAGGGAGTAATTGAGCCCTGTACATCTGCAATGAATAACCCGTTATTCCCCGTTGCAAAGCCGGACCATTCATACAGAATAGTCATTGATTATAGACATTTAAATAGTCATACACGCACATATGCTATACAAAATTCACAGAGCACAGCACTAATAAACAATATAGTGTGTAAAAAATATAAAACAACATTAGACATATCTAATGGCTTTTTCTGCGAGAACTTAGCACACACAAGTCGGGACCTGAGTGCATTCTCATTTGGCTCTCAAAAATGCTTTGTCATTTACCTCAAGGCTATAAAAACAGCCAGGGGCTATTTTCAGCCGGTGTAACATCAGTATTACATGATATTGATTCCAAGGCGTTATCGTATGTGGATGATATATGTCACAGACTTGCAAGGGTTGATCGGATCATTTTGGGATTTGCAGACCTCGGTTACAAATTAATCTTCAAGAAAAGAAGGATCGCCTTTCTCAGTGTATTGTTCCTGGGATATGAGCTATCAAATGAGGGAAAGAGCCTGGCCCTGCACTTTCTAGAAAAACGTGCT
The DNA here is from genome assembly GCF_031143425.1 of Pleurodeles waltl. NCBI lineage: Eukaryota > Metazoa > Chordata > Amphibia > Caudata > Salamandridae > Pleurodeles > Pleurodeles waltl. The sequence goes on along the minus strand of NC_090436.1, from coordinate 609,959,727 downwards.
CAACTGCACCCTCCTAATGCCCTGAAGAAACTGCAGTCACTACTAGGTTTCTTCAACTTTGGCAGAACGTACATTCCAGATTATGCACAACGTATCAAGCCACTTTATGACTTGGTTTAGCCCAAATTTTCTAGCAGACACTGGACAGTTGAACACACACGCATCCTTAGGGAAATTCAACAGGACATGATAGAAGCTAAACACTTACACACACATGATAATAAAACAAATTTGGTCATCAGAATAATTGCTGGTGCCATTTGATTTACTCATGTCACCTTCAACGAAGGTGACACAGTACCCATAGCATGTAAATCACATATATATTATAATGCAGAACAGCGTTTTGCACCTACAGAAAAGATTCTGACTGCAGCTCAGGTGGCCGTCATAAAAGAGAAGCCACTTGCCCAGGGGAAACGTATTATTGTTGTCTCCCCGGTGCCGGCCTTAGAGGCTGTCACCAAAGCAAGCGTTCCTAACGCTAAAGCATTACATCCACGCTGGATTCAATGGGAAACGTCTCTGACCACCACTGATGTCTATTACATTTTTGATCCAAAACTTCAGACACAAGAGTTTCTCCAGTACGATCAAGAGTACCCCCCTCCTCTAAATATCTTGCCACTAGACAGATACAATACTGTCATATACACTGACGGTTCAGCACAACCAGCTGTAGGTACTAAACATCAATACTCTCAGCTTGCGCAGCCGTGAGAGGAGTGATGGAAGATGGAGTCTTCCCCCCTCACAATACCTACACGCAGACCTTAGGGAACTGCACAGCCCAGTTGGCTGAACTTAAAGCTCTTATACTAGCACTCGAACATACTGATCCAGGAAGCCTGACTTTAATAGTCTGTGACTCATACTACTGCGTTCAGTCATACAATGACTATCTCAATCATTGGAAGCTGAACGGGTTAAGAGATTCTAAAGGGAACACCATTAAACACAAAATATTGTGGGGGAGGGAGGCTGATCTTAAGGATAAGCTATCGTGTGTCCATGTAGTACATACATTGGGCCACCAACGTGTAGGAGTACACGTTACTGGCAATACATTGGCTGATGAAGCGGCCAAAGCAGCAGTAGCTACGGCTTCTTTGGCTGCAGTGACTCGTTCACAAAGGAGATTGGATAATGAAATACTGACTGTCGTGAAAACTTTGGCTGCAGGCAAGCCCCTTCCAAAGGGATACCCTACAAACTATACTTACCATATCAGTGCACAGAATGTTGCCTACGCAACAATTCCTGGGGTTGGAGAGCGAGTGATCCCTAACGAAGACCAGAGATTAGATCTAGTAAAAGCAGAGCAGGAGGGTGTCACTTCTGCACATGCTGGTATATCGGCCACGATAACACTCTTACAGAAACGCTTCTGGTGGCCTGGTCTATGCAGACGAACAAAGCAGTATGTCCTTTGTTGTGACATTTGCCAGCAGATAAAGGGCTCTAATATCAAACACCCACTGCAGACATCCCTCTTATTGTCCAACAGGCCACCACAGTGTGTGTACCTGGGTCATTGTGGTGCCTTACAGCCTGATGGTGCATACAGATATATTCTAGTCGCTGTAGATTCTTGTTCTAGATTCCTGTGGGTATGGCCACAGCGGTCGGCTGACGCTCGGACTGTTATAAAAGACTTGCTGATCTTTATCGGTACATATGCGGTTGCAACATTCCATTTGGACCAGGGCCCTGCATTTGCCTCTAAGGCATTCAGGGACACCATGAGGACGATGGGTGTTGTACTCCATTACTCCTCTCCATACCATCCAGAGGGAAATTCGGTCGTGGAGAGGTGGAATCGTGATCTAAAGCAGTCCTTAACAGCTCGAGTATTAGGTTCAGGCCGCAGTTGGTTACATCACCTATATGGTTGTCCAGAGAGCACTGAATAATCTGCCAAGACGGTCCTTGGGGGCACGCACTTCTTATGAGGTTCTCTTTGGGATACCTATGTATGTCCCAGATCTTGATGCCTCTGGTATGGTGGCAGCAGAAACACCATTTGACATAAATGAACGTCTCACTGTCTTACAGGAGCTTCAGCAATTTTGTGATGATAAATCATGTACCAGTGCTGCCACCTTAGGAATAAGGGATTTAGCGAAAAATTTGACTAGCTGGATTCCTGAAGTTGGGGATCTGGTTCGTGAGAAGATCACTGTGAAGAAGGAATTCGGTCCATCATACAGAGCACCTGTACCAGTCTTGGGAATTCAAGGTACAAGGACTGTCATCTTACCACCACTGTTTGGTTCTCGAACGAACAGATTTATCTCCATCGATGACATCAAACTACACCATGTGGCCCATCCTTCACAGAAGACCAAGGGGTCCATTGGGTGGTTCCCGATCCCCTCTCACTACCCAACAGGACATACGTCTACATAGTGAGATAAACAACACTACTACGGACTATGCAACAATGTTCAATGCTGTTCAGATACCTCCTCAACCATGAGGAAGGCGGAAAATGAACTCTTGCTAGTTCCAGTCACCACTTCAGTGACCACTCCTGTCCAAGATTTGGCTGTTTTTTACACAAACACCTCACAGACTGTTGACACTGTCTACCAAGAGCCGCCACGTGAAGTGGACCAACGTACAGATAATGCATCGGCTCCCGTGTTTGCAGAGACTACCTCTGGCTATTTCATTGACATTGATGATTTTTCTTCAGACTCATCCACTACTGTGATTGACAATGTTTCAACAAGAAGTAAGCTGTATCTATGGCTTAAAAATAACTATTTGATATACCCATGGAACTATTTATGGTTCTGTTTGACATTTTCAGCACTATTTTTATGGATTGTTTTTGTGACTGTTTTCTTTTTGCTCATAAATGGTCAATATATTCCTGATCGCTCCTCTGTTGCGCCAGTTGATGAAGTTTTAACTCCATATCATTCCTCACATAAGGTCCGAAGAGACTTGCCCCCTGTAAATGTTACAGCAATTCCAATTTCTAATGGGATTGTGTGGGACAATGTTCCCTTTGATCTATAAGGGCCTACAGAGATTATTAAAATACCATACGTGTTCAAAACTTCTATGACAGATGTAATTACACCTGATGTTGACCCTGATGATTGGGATGTCCAAACAGTTGATTCCATGCTAACTGAAATGAAGGACTATTCCGCATTTGAAAGTGATGATGTATAGGAACATACAATGAATTATGGGGAAATGTTCTGCTATAACAATTGGGGACATTACTACCAACACTGTGCCACTAGATACAGGCCAGTATTGAAATACACACAGTGGGAACACTGTTCTACACCACCAGTGGAGAGCCCAAAATACTATAGGGATAAATTTACATATTTCTCTGGGCATGATACAAAAAAATCAGAGTTGTATGATTTCAAAATACCTCCAGCACAAATTAGGAAAGTTTTGCTAACTGACACAAAAATGATTTATTCAGATCCCTTTGTTTCCCGGCTTGCAGTTGAAGGTTACGAATACTGGAAGAGCACTATTGACTTAAAAAGTGTATGGGGAACAAAAGATTGGCAGATATAGGGGAGGGATGCTTTATTTTGAGCATGCCTGCTTCCTGTGCAAATGATTTTCTCCAATGACACTATTCAGCAGACGTCATGGCTGGGGTTAGCAAAAATTAAAGGGATGAACACGCCCAGTATCCCCACTCCGGCAAGGTTTAAAGATTGGCAATACTTCCTTAATATCACAGAGGAAAGGCTAGATGCAATGGTTAAGGCTGGTACCTATAATTCTTCACTTTCCAGTCCCGGTGGGTGGTTAATATGGCCCACTGACACTAATGAGTGTCAAGCGTGTTTCTTGAACTCTTCAGGGGTTTTTTCAATTAACAGGCCAGACCCTTGCTTTATATCGGGTCAACATACAGGTATAATTATGATATACAGTGTGGGTAAATTGTGCCAAAAATGGGTGCAGACCAACGCATTAGCCGCAGTTACTCTTTCTGAAGATTTAGACTTGCAGGATTTTCTGCTGGGTCCTAGAAAACAGCGCTGGAAAAGGTTCCTGGATGCTATGTACAATGAAATCTGGAAACTTTCACAGATTGAGGTTGCTGCTCGAACAAGACAATTGGATAAGGAAAATCTAGAGAAGGCTTTAGCGGTTGTCAACAACGGCATGAATACTCTGTCCAACAGGATTTATTCAATATCAAATATAGTGTTGTCTGCTATTGATATCACTCAGACTTGTATCGGTTATATCATGGACAGACACAGCTACGTTCCCATGCAGCTGGGTTGGACTTTACAGACACTGAAAAATGGCAGTATTGCATGGAAGTACATTAACGGGAGTGAATTCTTCACTGCTTTTAATTTTTCCAGAGAACAACAGACAGTGGCTAAAAGGGAGGCTAGTTTCACCATGCTTCACATAGAAAAACTAGATAAGTTGCCCTTCACAGTAGCAGAGAGTCCTTCAACTATCTGGCTCTTACATGGCATAATTAATTTACCCTTTCGTTTCTCAAGCTGCCTGAAACATCTTGCAGTGGGAAGGTATGAGCAACTAGGAGATAGCTATATTAAGGAAGAGTGGGAGTTGCCCTTTGATTATAAATGTCTGAACGGCGAAACAGAGGTCTTTCTTAGCGGAAGCGAACGTGAGACTGCTGTTAGTCCCTCAATGATATGCAAGCAGGTGTCCCTTTAAGGTTTTTTGCAATGCGGGGGTCGCGGACGTAGCCTGTTTACTGAAGGGTACTCCTGTCCCTTTGATTTGCCCGGTATTTCATGAACTTTCCAATGGAAGTTATGTGGTACTGAACGAAGCAAAGTTGTTGCGGCATGCAACGAGGAATTGCCTACGCAATCTCGGTCTTGAAGGTCGTTATGTGTTGTGGACATGTTTTATCCCCCTCACCACGAGAGATAAAAGTATCCGACATGTGGCCCCACATAGATGCTATTAATGTGAACTATGACAAGCTGAGCAGGCTAAAGGCGCTATTGTTTCAAAAAGAAGTCACCTTGACATCCGCAAAGGAGACATATGCTCACCATACTTCGAGATCATCAGGTGAGATACAATCCCTATTAAATACCCAAGCACTTTGGAGAGCTGGTATCCAAAATATTCAATGCTTCGAGCACTACTGGGTTTGTCCAATGCTTTAAGGCTGTCGGGTCTGGTTTCGTGTCCATCTTCCAGACTGTCTTCGGAGTCATCCCGTCGGCCATCCACTCACTCTTTTCAAGTGTGTTTGATGGCTTTCCAATTATTTTGGCTTTGATTGGCGGACTACTACAGCTATTTCTTCTGATTCGCAGTGGTTGTTTCTTTCTCGCTACTCAGAGCAATGGAGCCGCTCCCACCAACTCTACTGTGCCATGAACGCATGGTTCGGATCTCCGGTGCACCCTTGTTGGTGGAACTGGAGCGTGACTGGTCGTTGTCATTTCGGCCCCTTCTCTAGTGCGTACAACCAGTTTTCCGCTGCATATGGTGCTTCTTTGAACATCTGCCCATGGTCTGTCTTGCTGTTGCACCGACATCTCCTGTGGACCACGAACTGCTGGGGGTTTAGACACGGTCATGCCCCTTGAGACTGAGGTTGCTCCGAGAGGCCACCTATGAGCCTTCTGTTTTGAGATCTACCATGGACGACGGCACTTTAGACCAGAAAGTAATGCTCACTACTGCTCTGTGGATCCATGTGCCCGCCCACCACTCGATTTAACATCAGATGATGTTGACTCATTTTATGCTTTGCATTATCAGTGTCACCGCTCTAAGGCGTCAAGATCAAGCAATAAGGACAAACAAACAGTAGGTGTTCACACTTAGGGATTTCCCCTCTCTATACTTTCGATGGATTGTTTATAATAATTGCCGTCCCAAGGATGTCTGTTATCTATTGTTTGGGAACACACCTACGTCAGGGGTCCTGGTAGATCTGTATAAATACATCGTACTTTAGACAGATAATCAGAGGGATTCTGACCAGAGGGCATCGCCATCATCGCTGATACTGATGCTGCATGTCGTCTTGATGATGACCCAGTCTTCATGTCCCTGCGGAGTCTGAGATAGAGACCTCATTCCAAGGTAACGAGGGCTGGGGGCTCCTCTCATGGACATGGCATTGGCAGATTAGGTTTAGTAAACCCAGCTCTCCTTTATGTAGGAGGTTAGGCCTATTACATTAGGTTATTAGGGCATATTACACCTTGTATGTCTTTTACATGCATTGCAAGATGGTGGGGGTCTTTGTAATAATGACTCTCGTCTTCACAATTCTGTTTTTTTGTATTATTCATTATCCTAATCATTGCAGCCCATGTAACATATCGCAAATTGTAGTTGTGTTAAATAAAAACTATTGAAACTTTACTGCATCATTGTCATTGCCTGTGTTTGAATGAAACATGATATATCTGTGAGAAAGGTGTAATCTCCGTTTAACCACGACACTCCCTGAGATTTCCTATTCTCGAGTCCATGTGTAAAGGCTGCCACAAATTACCTTTTACTATTGTGTTTCTGATGAGGTGCTGCTAGTGAGCCGGTAAGGTTGGGACAACAGTTGCGACTTGTTGTAGGATAGGCATAGTCCCCTACAAGCAAAAGTACTGTCATCCTTTAACCAGCAGTCTTGCCTAGTGCAAGAGTCCAAACTACAACAGCTTCATGATGATCAGGAGTGTATCAAGAAGACATAGAGGCAGAGCAAGAACATAAAAAGGAGTTTCACGTTTGAGCCAGCAATGCAGCAAACACACCCTCAGCAGCATTTCCCAAATCAACTCACCTCTCTCCAGTCCACAGAGCTCAGTGACGACTAGGCCTGAGAGTCTTTGCCATCATCATGGTTTCTCTTTGAAGTCAATTACTTTCTCCTTCTAGCTGTTGAGGTAGCCCTGCCTTGATTCTATCCATCCTCTTCCTTCTGATTTTGAGGAAGTCCGTTCCAGTCCCAAACCGAGCAAGGTAGACGTGTGTAGTCAAGTGCACTGCTGTTGAAGCACAAATAGAGAAACAGAACTGGAGTAGTTTGTGTAGATTTGTATTTGGTGACTAAATTGATGGTCTGGTCTGAGGAATTAGGAAAAAGGATTGTACCATGCAGGTAAATTTCACTTAGTTTCAAAGACTACTCACTTTTAGGAAATAATTATTATCCATCAGCCACCAAATATTGAAAAATCATCAGAATCAAGTTCACACATTTGTTGAACTCCCTCCCTCACTGTCAGCCACCACATACATCACCACTCATCACTCACAATAGCTCAATATATGATGACTCATTGGTGCAATAGTTAGTAGTTACCTCTTCCAACCTAAGCATGGTCTATATTATCTCCTCCATTGGTAGCAAGTAGCAACACATTAGAATTTGACATTGGCACTGGTAGTCTTTTAATCAATGATATTCTGGGGAAGCCCTGCTAGGTGATGTAAAAAAAGGATAGGCAGTGGGATGTGAGGGAGGCAGGCATTGCCTTCAATTTTCTGAAGGTAATGTGGGGGCTTCTTCACTGCACATGGGTCCAACTCCAATCCGGCCATATAATATATGACAAAAATGGTGGGGTGCATAAATCCAGCACAAATCTAATGAAACAAGAAAGAAGGAAAGGAAGGAAGAAAGATGGGGCAGTATAAATCCGACACAAACATAATAATAAAAAGAAAGAACAAAGGAAAGAAAGAAAGAATGCAAGAAACAAAGAAAGAATGCAAGAAAGATAGAAAGAAGTTCAAAGAGAAATAAATACATTTTCTATGGCATACTAAGTCCGGGAAGTAGAGTTTGTCCTCAAAGTCGGGTGGTTTACCCAGAAGTTGGTTAGGGGACACACTTGATTCTGACTAATCATCCTCTTCCTCCTCCTGTGGTGTTTCGGGAACAGTGTAATCAGGTGGAATAAAATGCTGATTAATTTTCATCATGGCTAATCTTTCCACGTTTTGAGTTAGAGACTAGTCCTTCTCACTGTAACAACTGCACCAGATGCACTGAACACAAGTTCAACAGACACACTGGCTACAGGACAAGCTAGATACTTCTTTACCAGCCTGTTGAGCTCTGGCCATTGGTGAATCTTCCTATACTAATATACCAATGGGTTTTGATCCAAAAACACCTATTTTGGGTCATCCAGACACTCCTGGAACATCCCATTAAGTGTAATTGGTGCTGCCACTTGCTCAGTCTCTTTTGTCTTTGCCTAGCACTAGATTTGAGACCTACAAATTGAAACCAAGCCAAAGCAGTGGTTGGGTCTGATTTTTCTGATGTTGTTGCTGGTGTTCTTGTTGCTGGTGTTCTTGTTGCTGGTGTTAGCTGCTGTGAGACAAGACTGCCCTCTCTGGAAGTTGAAAGTGGCACTCAGTACTGTGGAGTGTGACTATAAGTTTCAACCACTCTTCTTCCAGCCTGATCAACAATACACCTCTTGTATTTTGAAACATCCCCTACAGAAAAAGGAATGAAAGAGGAAATAATTTTTGGTAGCGTGGATCAAGTAGGGTAGCACAGATGTACTCTTTGGATGAGATAATTTTGTTTTGCAGCCTTGCATTACAAGTCAAGCGATATCTTAGGCTCTCAACCAAGGCATGCGCTTCTGGGGTTTCATTTACACCTCCTAGTACAAACCTTTCAGACCCCTTCTTTAGCTGGTCCTGTAGCCGATACAACAACAGGATAGCTTGGCCCAATGTACTATTCTCCTTGCTAACTTCCCGTGTGAAAACCTCAAGAGGGAGCAGCATTTGAATTGCAACACACGATAGGTTGAGTGCCAATGTGTTGGCACCTCTTGTATCAGGGATTTTACTGGTAATCAGTTACTACAATGAATAATTCACATCTGTTTCTGGGCTTTAAAAGAATGGCTAAAATGAGTGCAGATTCATCCGCAGGTGGTCAGTATATTGCTAAGTCTTCTCTTTTTTTAGAAAATCTTGCACAACCTGGTTGATGCAGTGCATCAAACACAGGACCCTGAGATATCTATCATCTGCCATAGCCTTTACCTTGTTACTGCTATTGTCCACCTCAACAAATCCAATTCAGAGACCTATGGGTCACAGACATTAAGATACCTTGCTATTAATTTTGTCCAAGATATTTGCAACTGTGTGTGATTTTTCCATTGTGAACATGACTACTGTTGCATGCCACAGAACGATCTTAAAACTTCTCTCAGGTCCAAGACCTGTAGATAGCCTTTGCTTTATCCCCACAAAAGAGGTCCAGTGTGCAATCCATCACTTGACAACTGTTCCACATGTCTGTCGTCAGGTGGAGAGTGTGGACAGCACTTTGCTGCAAAGCTTGCCCAACCAATTGCAGCACATCGTGATGTAGCACTGGAACAGAAACTCTGGCAAAATAGGTCCAACTTGGAACCTTCCATTTCGAGCCGATGGTTGCCACAAACTCTAAGAATCCCACCCCTACCACTAAGGAAAAAGGGAGGAGGTCTCGAGCTAACACTTTTGCAAGCTTCCCATTGTACAAATGTGCCATTTGGTGGTTGCGGTCATAGGGCCCCTTCTGCCTAAACATGACTATAAGTGTGGCCAGAATTTTCTTAACTTGTGTGGCTACTGACACAGGTGACTTTTGAGATGCAGGTGATGGTAGACGCAATGTGCGTTGTGGTGCAGTCACCATATGCTGTGGTGTCTCCATTTGACTCTGAGTCCTCCTGTGCCATTGTGAGATTCCTGAGGCGAGTGATTCTGGTCCACTGCTAGGGACAGGGCTACTTTGCATGAGGATGTCACCCTCTTCTTCCTCACTTTCCATGTGATTTTACTAGTTATAGCTGATGTTTCCTGCCTCCCCTCACCTTCACCACCGCTGCCACATTCAGCAATTTTTTAAAGGTGCTCCTCCCACTGGATTGCATGATTTTCATATGGGTCGTCCGGCCTCCAGTACCAAAATGTGAACCAGGTTTACCTCGACCAACATGCACATGGCAAATGGAGCATATTGTTATGTTCTCCTCCTGTTTGCTAATTGTAAAAAGTCCCAAACTGGGGAGAAGGACTTTCTTATGGGGCCACTGCCAATGCCTGAAGAAGAACTGGGGTAGGTGGGTGTGTCGTTGATTGCCTCTCTGCAGTGCATACTTCTACTGAGGTACGGGTTGGTGAAGGTCTCTGCTAGCACCTTACAAACATGGAAGCTGGCGGTGCTGCCCATGCCACATCCCTCGGAGCAGGTTGGATAGTATGTCAAACTTCTCTGTGCCAGCTTTGAAAATGACTGGCTCATTCCCATCATAGTCCTCATCATCATCCCCTTCCATGAGTCTAAGGGTTTCTGGAACTTTTCTTTTCCCTTGCCTCTCCTGGCATCTCGCTGACTCTGCCAGGGTCCACTCCATATCCTTATCATCATTGTCAGAAGTGGTGCTTGAAAAAGGTGGTGCAGTAGTGCCCTTCCTTTTTCTTGAGGAAGATCTGGGAGCCATTAATTCTAAAAGAGGAGGTTCTTTCTTGGCAGGAAGCTTGACCTCCTGTTCTTCTCCAACTTCAGGAAGATCTACTATTGCTGCTGTGGCGGTTGTCCACCCTTGCGTTGTTTCCTGAAACAAGTGGGTACTACTTTGCGAAAGGGACAAATCCAATTCAACGCCACTGCTTGTCAGCGCCTCCATGCTTTCAGTGACTGTCTTACTGACAGACATGGTCTTGGGCATTGGGGTGGCGTGGTGCTGTTCATGCAGGAGTTCTGCTCCCAGGTTCCTCCCCGGAGGCTGGTGTGGCTTGCACATGTCTCCTGAAAAAGGTTGCGGTTGGCACGCCACTGATGGAAAGCTGCTTCTTCCCACTGGGCACTTTCTTGGGGGCAACTCTTTTTGGGGCCATCTTAAGATCTAGGTTGGCAGTGACACTAAAATGCACAAGTAAAAGAGTTTGGAGGATGGAAGTAACTGTAAGGCTTTCTCTTTGACAGTACTGCAGGTGATGTGAGGTCTCTTCTCTTGTGCACCTAAAAGCAACCAAGTAAGGAAAACATGTAGTTAGTGAAACATGGCATTGTTGCCAGTTGCAATAGTACAGATAAATGCAATCTTAGTGCAGTTGGTTACTTATGTAATAAAAACAACACAACCACACCATAAAATTTCATTTCAAATCAGGCAGAACAACTTGCATATATAGTTCTTTGCTTTACCTCCATCTGTTTTAAAAGAGACACCTGGGTTAGTCAGAGAGAGGTGCATGGGTAAATGCAATGATCCTTTAAAAAACCTATGACAGTGAGGTGGTGCAGGGGAAATAGAATAATCATTTAAAAAATGAATTATCCTGCTGATTTGACTGCAGTGCTCCACAGCCAGTATGTCAAGGAGGAAATTTAATTATTATTACCTAAAGAAACTGAATGCTGCAGTTCGGCTGTGCGTCTTTGGTAAATTAATGGATGGAGGAGTGCATGTAGATGGATGGATCAATGAAAAATGCAGAATTAAATACTATTAAAATTAAAAATAACAAATGTAAAACATGAAAAAGTTACAAAACTGAAATAAAAATGTAAAAATAAAAATAACAAAAAATATAAAAATAACAAACAAAACTAAAAATAAAAATACAAAATAAATAAAAATGAAATAAACAATTGAATTAAAGAATAATAGAATAAAATAAAAACAAATAATTAAAACTGAAATAAAAAATAAAAAAATCCAAATATAACCTTTAAGTAAACAAATCATCAATAATTAACGATGTTTGTATGTAATCCTGTGGCAAAGACGCACTGGCTAGATGTACAAAATGGCTGCCAGCCACATGGTAAAACAACAAGGAGCAAGAAGGCATGGCAAACAAAGAACACATGCAAGCCTATGGCAAAGGGGCACTGGCTTGATGGACAAAATGGTTGCCAGCCACATGGTCAAACATCAACAACAAGGCATAGGCATATGGAACAAAGATAGAATACATTCAAGCCTATTGCCAAGGGACACTGGATGGATGGACAAAATGGCCACAAGCTGCATGGTCAACAACAACAACAAGGAGCAAGGAGGAATGGGGAACAAAGAAAGAACACATGTAACCCTATGGCAAAGGAACACTGGCTGCCTGCAAAAAATGGCGGCCAGCCATATGGTCAAACAGCAACAACAAGGGGCAAGGAGGCATGGGGAGCAAAGAAAGAACACATACAAGCCTATGGCAAGCAACTGTGTCTACATGCACAAAATGACTGCCAGCTACATGGTCAAACAATAAGGAGCACGGATGTACGGCAAACAAAGAATACATGCAAGCCTATGGCAACAGGACCCTGGCTGTATGGGCAAAGTGGCTGCCAGCCAGATGGTCAAACAACACAACAAGAAACAAGAAGGCATGTGGTACAAAGAAAGAACTCATTCAAGCCAATGGCAAAGGTCATTGGCTGCATGCACACAATGGCTGCCAGCCACATGTTAAAACAACAACAACAAGGATCAAGGAGGCATGACAAACAAAGCACCCATACAAGCCTATGGCAAAGGGACTCTGCCAGGATGGACAAAATGGTGGCCAGCCACATGGTCAAACAAAAACAACAAAGAGCCAGGAGACATGGAGAACAAAGAAAGAACACACGCAAGCCTATAGTAAAGGGGCAATGCCTGCATGTACAAAATGGCTGCCAGCCACATGGTCAAACAACACCAAAGAACAAGGATGCATGGCAAACAAAGAATATATGCAAGCCTTTGGCCAGGGGACACTGGCTGAATGGACAAAATGGCCTCCAGCCACATGATCAAACAACAACAACAACAAAGAGATCAAAGAAGAACACTTGCAAGTCTATAACAAAAACACATAGGTTGGATGCAGGAAATGGCAGCCAGCCACATGGTCAAACAACAACGGCAAGCGAGGAGGCATGGAGAACAAACAACACATTCAAGCCTATGGTCATAGACTACACAAAATGGCCCTTGGCCACACGGCATGGAAAACGAAGACAAATGGTGGATGATGACAAACACACCACACACACACACACACAGACACACACCCCCACACACACCCTGGCCATAAGGAGTAATGGTGGTAACACTGAAGAAAACACCAACAATAATTTAGCATTGCAAAACATGAAAATTAACTGAGCTATAAAAATTTCAAACGAACAGTACACACATCCTCTTATGCCATCAAATATTACCACACAACATCTACACTTTTTGCACCAAAAAAATGAAATGCAAAAAATAGACAGCATTTTTGATTTAATCCAATGACATCCCTGGCCTAAATGAAGTTTTAAAAACATGTACCACTGAAATATTTAGTTCATGCACTGATGACTACTAGTACTGGGCCTTCTGGCTAGATGTCCCTCTGGAAATCTGGGCCACAGAGTAAAATAATATTGCAAAGTGTTACAAACATATAGAAAAGGACAGGTACTGAATTGTGCAACACTTTTCCTCTATAAAAGATGAAAAATCAATGTAATGCAAAATAAATAATAACTAGACCCATACTTAAACTCCAGGCCACCCACCATTATAAAAATGTTAAAATCAGATTAGAGTACAAAGAGATACTGGTACATGCCCAAGCAAACAAACAGCACTGGTATTCAATAGTTTTTTAACTTAGTTGTGAGATGTCACAATAACAAAGTCCTTAAATCAGAAGGTAATCCAGGAGACAAAGAGAGTGATACTTCCACCTCAAAATCCAAGTGAAAGGTGACCAGGAGATGGACAAAGAACTGCAAAGCAGTCTGATGGACAGGAAGAGGAAGTTGGAGTCTCTGGGGCACTTCCTTCCAGTTTGAAAAAGAAAAGACTTCGCAATTTAAAAAACAACCTGAAGAGGCCATTAGAGAAGAAAATCCACTCAAAAATCACTTTTTGACTAGATTTAGATGTATCTGGAGTAGAAAATCTACTCCAGGTGCAATGATGCTCGTGAGCAGGACTGTTTTGGCTGCCCTCACGGCCAAAAGCAGTGCAGGTAAATGCAAAGTGTTGAGTGCACGGCCGGAACCAATGCAATCAAACTCAAAGTTTTGCACATGTGTGCACCCTAGCAGCCTGCAAGTATTATGTCCCTCGCAAGGGAGTGACAAAAAACAACCTCGTTCATGAAAACCCCGCTCCACACCATATTGTGGAATTTGGGAGCTCCTCATTACTCCGCATAGCTCAAAGTGCCCGAATTTCACAAACTCTGCTGGTGGAGCTCATTTCTACTCCCGGCCTTAATATGGTGTGCTTTGGGTGCAGTCACTGATCAGTCATTTCCCTTGGTAAGTGGGAAATGTACAGTTACATCAATTGGCTAACATCACTGTTGTCAATAGTATTTGCGCTTTCATGTTGGCAAGTATACCTTTCACATTAGTAGTATCAATTACACTACTTAATTGGAAAATAGTGGTATGTGCAGGGTATCCAGTTAATGTGTAACCACAGTTAGGAGCGTGTCAACATTGGTTGGTGTGTTACACTAGTCTAATCCATACATCACTGTTATTTTTCATGTCCAATTGCTGGAGTAATGAAGGATATGGCAGGTAGACCTACAATACTTATTCACAATGTGCATTCCATGCCATTGATGTGGAATTGTTAAACTTAGTGATTTGCACATTGTTATTGGTTAAGGATCATTAACTGACTGTTGCCATGTATCAGGAAGTGACATGCAGAAATGTGTGAATCATATGTGAGCGTGTACACTCAGTAATACACTGAAATTTGTGTTTGCATGAAAATTAGATACACTGATGTGACTTCCATTGTGAAACAGATTAAACCACCTCTTCAGCTAATTAAGTTACCCTGAGCCTCAATAACATTAAATGGACTATAGGCTTTTAGTTATGCAATGTTAGAATGGAGTTCTCACCAGTACCAAACATAACTAGTGATTTTCCTAGGCCTAGCTGTGATTCTGACTTTTCAGTGGGCAACTGTTTACTGTTCACATAGTATACATGCATGTGGCCTTGCATATGTTGAAGCTACTTTGGCAGACCTTGTAGCTGGGGTCTACTGTACTTTATAGTAAAATTCTGTGAACCTTACTATTGGTCAAGTGTATTCTGGCACATGCAATGATCCTATTTGTAATTGTCATTTCAGCATCATCCCAGGCAAGCAGAAGAGACAGGGCCGACAAGAGCGGGGAAGCAGCTGGCCATGGTGTTGTATGGCTATTTAGCCATATTTTAGACATGTTATTTTAGCAAACTAGGCCTGCTGTTGTGCACTTTAACCAGTTACATTTTATCCAGCATCGCTTAGTTTTTCTAGCAATAGCCACATTTACGGTGTTGTTTTATTTTCTCAATCTATTTTTTCCTTCGCCTAGGAAAGCACCTCATTCTTATTACTGCATTCATTTCACTTTGTGTTGTCCTCAAGTATGCAGTCAGATAGGGTTTCCGGGAACAGTGGTACTCTGTGTCTCCAACATTCATAGAAACATACATATCCTTATGTGGAGATCCTTTCTTAGAATATCAACTGTTTTTTTTATAAAAAACATTCCAGAGAGATGAACACGACTGCATGCTGATTGTCTTCATTACAGCTGCTTGCTTAGACTACCGAACCCCTGGCCTCTATGGGAATGGTGTCTCTCTAGATTACAGGCTTATTTGCTCAGGTATGGGTAATGATCTCTTCCCAGGGGGGAAACCTGAAGGGCGGATTAAGCTTATTATGCTATACTCTAACATGGCATAGGTAGGAAAGATATATATTTATCACTCCTAGTGACAGTATGATGGGACTGTTTTTGTGTTTCACACTCCTTGTCACCTTTTTGATTTTAGTGTGTATTATCATGCCAGTTATTGCAATACATGCCATTCTATCCAAGATGCAGTTACTTCAATACATCCTTATTTAACCATATTCTGCCTCTGTTTGTCTTTGCCTGTGTGAGACTAATGTAACTGAGAGAAAGGGATGAGATCTGACAGACCACAATTCCCCTGAGGTGTCTTTCTTGTCATGTGCCTGCTTGCCACAATCATCCCTGCTCTTGGGTAGAGATGAGGCGCTGCTAGCTAGCCGAAAAACACGGTTTAGGCCGACAGACGTCACATGGTGTGGAATTGTACTCAGTACCCTACAAATCAGGTTATTTTGCCGTCCAAATCCAGTAGCCTCATTAGGATAATGAGAACTTTTGTGACAATGGTACCTCCGGTCAGAACACCACAGACACAGAGGTACCCAATGGCCCAGAGGGTGAAGGGAGTGCCACAGAGGACACAGACTCAACATCATTGTTGTCCGACTCCATCTGCAGTGGACACTCCCTAGTGGCGGAAGGACATACAGGATCAGTTAGTATACAGTCCATCTCTGCCACCCCCACTACTAGCTCCACCCTCCCTTTTGCTCCTCACCCAGTTGGCCGTGCCTTCTCACCCAAAAGGGGAGCCATCTCATTCGCTCCAGGCACCTAACCCATGCCCCTGTTCCTCCTGCTACCATGAGTGAGGAGGTTATTGAGCTCCTGAGAAACATCTTTGTGGGTCAGGCGGCACTATTGAATGGCATCCAGGTGCAGGACAGCTATCTGCAACAGATGGTGGCCTACCAGTTAGGCATACACAGTTCCATGACTGCCCTACAGAGATGTGTTTGTGCTCTAGCCTCCTCCCTCACAGCAGCTGTCTACCCATCTCATACTTCCACCTTCCTCATCCAGTTTCCTTATTTCTATATGTGTCCCAATCACACTTACACATAAGCATGCACACACCTCAACAGCCCCAAGCAGTGCATGTAAACAATAACACCACAAAACACACAAGCACAGCCACTCACCAGAAACTCACCACACTCACACTCACATCCACCACCACCCCACCATACCCTCAGATTCCACAGCCACACCCACAGACCCATCCACTACACACACTATTCCCCCACACACCACACCCACTCCAACAGCCACATCCACTACTCCCACCATGCCCCCAGGCACCACACCTACACCAACAGATCCAGGAACTACTCACACCATACCCTAGACACCCCACCCACACCAGCAGACACATCCACCACTCCCACCAAACACAAAAGTCCACGCTCACCCACAAAACAGACACCTACAAAACATAAACATCATACATCAGACACACAGAAATCAGCACCAACAACACACACACACATCTGACACTTCTACTTCCTCACCTTTCCAAACCCTGATCCCTCCTGGACACCCTAATCATTTCCCTAAAGAAAGTTATCTGTTTGCCCTGGCCCTTACCCCTGTAAACCCACCCCCTCCCAAAATCAAAGGGAGCACAGCTATACGCCAACACAACCATTCCAAATCCAAGTCCTCCCCTGTAACACTTGATCTCCCCCACTGAACGTAGCCATCCCCCTAAGAAACACCAAAAAAAGGCCCTCCTCTCAAAACTGTCCCACCCCTCCCAAAACTAAACACACCCATCCCCAAACCGACTCCCCCCCAAAGGACATAATTTAGATGACTGGACTGCCCAGTAGATGCCCCTACCTGGGAAGGTTCCCATGGCAGTATTAAGAGAGACAGGTTTAGGGGCACAGCAGTGTGTTGGACCACACATTGTTTTCTTGGACTGGCCATTGGCCTTTACATTACTTCAGTTATGTTTTAAAAAAAAAAAAAAAAAAACAATTCTAGTTTTATTACACATCAGTCCTGCCATTACTTTCAACCATTTTGATGCTCATTGGGATGTATGACCACAGTTGTGTTTTTTTTTTTACCCTGATTGATGATCCATTTTATGTGGTTGGTATGCTCCATCTGACCTTGGAAGCAGTGCTGGAGTCACCCAGGACAAGGTAAAATGTTCAATTGATGGATATGTGGGATGCAATCCAATTGGGACTGGCATTGTTTTGGGTGGAATCTCATAGTGTAAATATTTCATCTTGGCTTGGCCAATGTCAACATCTGTTGGGTTTTTATTTCTCCCTATGATGTAGGCTGGACATTTGTTTCATGTGTGCAAGCTAGTTGTTTGTTTGGCCACACATGGAGGGTGTTCAATTTGTCATACCGTTGTGTACATTTTAATGGACATGTGTCCATTTTCTAGCGTGTACCTTGCACCTACTTTAACTAAATGTGTGACACATGCTGTTACTGCTGTATTTGTTTTCCTGACTTGCACTTACACAATTATTCACATATGCAAGGCACTTGGTTAGACTATTGGTTGTCCGTGATACACATAAAGCCACAGTTCCTATGTACATAGTGGTTTTGAGGAATGTACAAAGTGGTCTTTGGCCCAGGGCACCAGTCATCCAGAGGTCCCCATGTTAGTGGCATACCTATTCTGCAGAGAGTCTTCACATTGTGACCTTTGAATGTCTCACTCGCTGATTATTTTGCATCCCATTTATCTTACATTATCTTGAAATGTTGTAGATATGTGGAAGTCCATAACAGAGGTTTAGCAGAGAAGGTGGGATTCAGTTTCATGGCACATCCATAAAAATATGGCTTTTATATCACAATAGGCGATGGCATGTGAACACTGTGAGGGTGCTACATAGATTTTTAGGTGGGACATTGATCTGGAATTGATATGGGATGTCAGTTGTTGTTGTGTGACACAATGTTATGGACACATCACTTTCCCTGAATGTTGGTTGTGCATAAATTTACATTTAGAAGTGTGTGGCTGTGCAGTGTAAGTGACCTGCCCATAGAGGGCATCATAGGGCTGTGACTGAGTCATACCTTGAGTACATCTCTGAACAGGGGCAAACAAAACATGTTTGGCACACAGACTGCATACTCCATGCCAGGTACATGGCGTTGCATTGATTTGCTGTGAAGTTCCTGATAACGGGTGAGTGTTTGATTTACTGTCATTGCGTCCACAACAGCATTTGTTTTGGGCATCATCTAGCAGCACAAACAATGGAAGTGCACGTACAATCGGCTCTATTGCGGCACCAGATGTGCGAAGCTGACTACAGATGAGTTTCAGCCTTATATGCCTCCTTTTTCCGCCAGCTCAGATGTGGTGGTTGGACCACCACAGTCCAATCAGCAGAACGCAGCATTGTGATTGGACCGGTGGTTGCACTGGAAGTCTGCCCTGACAGATGTCTAGTTTTCTGGCAGTGTGGGTGGGACCACAGCGGCCTTTATTTCTTTCTTTTTGCTCTAC
Source organism: Pleurodeles waltl (assembly GCF_031143425.1). Classification (NCBI taxonomy): domain Eukaryota; kingdom Metazoa; phylum Chordata; class Amphibia; order Caudata; family Salamandridae; genus Pleurodeles; species Pleurodeles waltl. Next base: position 609,940,553 of record NC_090436.1, on the reverse strand, counting down.
TTTACCTCTTTCTGCCTTTTAACTTTCTTTCTTTCTTTTTTGCTTCACTTTGCTGCTTTTTCCTCTCTTTCGCTCTCTGTTTGCTCATCGTGCTTTCCCTGCCACTGCTGCGCCCCTGGCCCCACTCCTGCCCTCGTAGCACTTCCTGCCCTACCACCTCCCAGCTGACCAATGCCCTCCACTTTCTCCCCTTCTTAGGGGGGATGCTGCACAGTGAGGGGTGACTGAACTGACCTTTTTGCCTGCCTCCATCACTCCCCCTGCGTGGCCACAGCTGCTGCCTGTCTCCTCACAGAGCCTGCCCCCACCCACAGGCACACAGCTGCACCTCATCCATGGCGGCCTAGTGGCCATTGCCATCTGTCAGGTCTGTCTGCCATCTAAATTTCTTTTTGTTCTACTGTGCCTCTTTCTCTCTGTTTGCTCCTTGAACTTTTCCTGCAGCTGCTGCCTCCACGGCTCCACGGCTCCACCCTCTTAGAGCTTCCCGCCCTCCCGCCTCGCAACTGACCATTCCCCACCTTCCTCCTCTTTAAAAGGTGGTCGTGCCGATGGCACGCTGAAGGACTCCGGAGAAAAGGACACTCTGCCTCCCCAAGAACACTTATGGACCTTTCTCTTGGTACCATTACCACCCCATTTGCTCTGCTCACTAAAAGCCAATCGCCACAACGTAAGAACCATCTCAGGATCACCAGAAATGCATCCTCCTGAACATCTGCTCCCTGCACAAACACACAGTGGAGATTTGGGACCTGTTAGGCACCGCCCGCCGGGACATTGCATTTTTCACAGAGACATGGACCAACACAACATCCGGCCTGGACATCACCATCGCCACCCCCAGAGACTACAAGCTGGTATGCAAGGACTGCCCTTCCAGACCTGGAGGACGCATAGCCATCGCCCACAAGTCCACCCTCCGACTGACGGTGAACACACAGGAATCCACGCACATCCTGGAGCACCTGCGCGGCACCCTCATCTACAGACCACAACCAGTGTTCAGTGATGCCATCATCGATCTCATAGCCCCCCTCACGCTCAGCTCCAGCAACTACATGCTCCTAGGAGACCTCAACTTCCATTTCAACGATAACAGCGACGCCCATGCCACAACCATACTTGAGAACCTGGACACATTCAGACTCAAGCAACTGGTCACTTCAGCAACGCACACCGGCGGACACATTCTCGACCCCATCTTTTCAGCTAGCAGCTATGGCACCATCTCCCTTTTGACCCCATTAAACTGGACCGACCACTACTGCATCCATTTTTCCATCTCTGCCCCCACAGCACATACTCAATCAACACGCCCAGCCAACAAAAGATGGAATCACAACCCAGAGCAGCAACTCATCAGCCTCCTCACCAACTCTCCTCCCCCCAACTCAACAGATGCCAAAACATCCGCTCAGAAACTCCGCAAATGGATCAACAACTGCGCCGACACCCTAGCTCCACTCCAAATGACCACAGAGAAACACTCCTCCAAAAAAGCCAGCTGGTTCACTCCTGCACTCCAGGAATCTAAGCACACATGCAGGAGTCTGGAGAAGAAGTGGAGAAACAGCAAGACCTGGCAGCCTTCAAAACCGCCACAAGATCCCACCAAAGCCTGATCAGGACCACCAGGAAGAATGCCCTACAAGACGGCATGAACTCCACCTTTCACAACACTAAAGAACTTTTTAACGTCATCAAAGAATTTGCCACACCACAGGCCGAGACTACCAACATCCCTCCATCTCAGGAACTCTGCGACAGACTGACCACCTTCTTCCACAGGAAGATCAAGGACATCTGCAACAGTTTTGAATGCCAAGAAGCTTTGAAACCACCAAAAACACCACCGCAAGTATCAACCAAACCCACTCGACTCCTGCACACCTGGACCTCCCTCGTAACGGATGACACCCTCTCCATCATGAGCAGCATCCAGTTTGGAGCCCCGACTGACCCCTGCCCACACTATGGCCCTCATTATGAAATTGCCGGTAAAATCTGAAAACTGCTGCAGTGACGGCCGCCAACATACCGCCGCGGAGGCGAACACTTGTCTGCCAGATTATGACACACACCAAACCAACAGAAATCAACCACAACCACAAATCCGCCAGTCCCAACGAACGCGATAAACTGTCTGAACTAGCATCCATACCGTTGCGCCACCAAAACAACGCCCTCCAAATAATGACCCACAATTCACCACGCGGACATTCAACGGCGGTAAACCATTAGGGATGCACACCGCCGTGGCTGAAAGGGCTCCCCAAAAACGAAACAATACAACATTGGCCAGAACAAAAAAAAACACACCTGGAGTCCCCAAGGGTCATTGCTGAGCCCCCTCGCTGTTCAACATATACATGATCCCACTTACCACCATTGTCAGGAATAAAGGGATGAATATCATCTCCTACGCTGATGACACCCAGATGATCATCTCCTTGATGGAGAACTCATCAACAGCCAGGAAGAATTTTAGAGACAGGATAAAAGCGGCGGCCACTTGGATGAGGGAAAGCTGTCTCAAACTAAACTCTGATAAAACCAAGATCCTCGTCATGGGACCCTCACCGTCGGCTTGGGATGACTCCTGGTGGCCGTCCACGCTAGGCAAAGCCCCCTCCCCAGCAGACCACGCACCCAACCTCGACATCATCCTCAACTCAACGCTCACCATGACTAGGCAGGTCAACTCTGTCACCTCCAGCGGTTTCCATATCCTCTGACTCCTATAAAAGATAGACAGATGGATACCAACCGACTGCTGGAAAACCGTAACACATGCCCTTGTCACAAGCAGACTTGACTACCCCAATGCCCTCTAAGCTGGAACTTCCAAGAAGAACCTGAACAAACTGCAACAAATCGAGAACGCCACCGCCAGACTCATCCTAGATATCCCCAGCGGAGAACACATCACAGAACACCTGAGAAACCTCCACTGGCTCACCATTGAGAAGCGGATCAACTTCAGACTGCTCGTACACGCCTACAGAGCCCTCCACGACAATGGGCCCGACTATTTCAACAACCACATCAACTGGTACGCCACTTCCAGACCACTCCACTCATCCCAACAGTCACTCAACAAAGCACCCCGCATAAAGAATTCCTCCGGGGGTGGAACATGTCACGATCTGAATGCTTCTTACCATGGTTATCTATCAATCTCGAGGCACCACCTGGTCTCTTGCTGGTTCCGGACTGACCAAGGTAAGGGCGACTCTTTCCAGTAGCCCCGGTGCTGCTGAAAAAGTAACACCAGGCAGACCGTGTCCTCCAGACGGAGTCCAAGAGGAAAAAACTCAATCCTGGGAAAAATCTCAGAAGCAAGGAACTCCTGAAAAAGAGGTAAGAAAAAAGAGAAGCGTACTATGAAAACAGCAAAAACTGCAGACAAGAAAAACAGGAGAAGTCCAAAGAAATCACTGGATACAGGAGCGAGGAGCAACACCTGAACAGAAGTGTTGGCAATGCAAGGAACAGAAGACCAACTGAGTTTATACACTGGCAAACAGGAAGTGACACGCAGGAAGTTCCAAAGACACCATCTTGAATTTGGAAAAGCCACATTAGAGTGAATGGAAAAATAGCCATGGTGTAAAAGAGGAAGCAAAGCATGCAGGGAAGGAAATGCAGACTCCTGGGAGAAGAAAAGATGGCTAAGAGGGAAACCACAAAGAAAAAGAAAACAAGAATAAAGAAAAAAAGACAGAAAAAATAGGTAAGAGGGATAATAAGGGCAAAAGGCAGGCATAGCATGAAGCAGAGGCCAAAGAAATATGTAACGGTTGCATTGTGGACCAAAAAACAGGAAGCGGCCCAAAATGTGGCTCAAAACGTGACCCGTGGCAGAAACGGACGTCCAGGACACGGACCGCCGATCTGACCGCAGTCTGCAAGTGGGGTGCTGCAGTTCCTCGCGGTGCCACAGAAAATTGTTTTCATACCTGGCAGCAAAAGGATGGAACACCTTACCACCACACCTCAGACAGCCGGCATCGCTGCCTCAGTTCAGGAAGGACCTCAAGACCTGGCTCTCTGACTGATCTCTAAGGTTTTCCCTCAGCGCCTTGAGACCCTATTGGTGAGTAGTGCGCTTTACAAACTAGTTATTGATTGATTGGTTGGTATTTCGTCTATGTAACTGCATGTATCGTAATACAGCGGTTGGTCCACCGACACTGTGGCGAGGTGATCGCTGCTGCCGCCATACCATTCCCAGGACCACCTAAATCTTAATCAAGCCCTTAGTCTTAATCCTAAGGAGTGGATTTGTTTCCAAATAATAACTACGAATTTGAGGAGCTCTTCTACCCTAAACAATTTTTTTAACTCTTCAAGACTGGCTTCTTAGATTCTAGTCCACGTTTTTCAGTTAGAGGAGGCTTTCTTCAACTCTGCTTTCAGGTGCACAAGAATACATTCATTTTCAACTGGGCCTTAGAGCCAAACAACAGCTTCTTCTGTTCTGAGAGCCTTGTGCACCTTTCAGCCACAAGTTGACTTCAAGAGGGGCAGTCATGCTTTCTTTGCAGGACTTGGACCACATTAGTCTTGTAAATCGGCAGGAGTATGGCAGAGACCACAGTGGAGAAAAAATGCTTGTGCAAAAGAATAGGGTTTGTTAAATCCTTCTTCATTTCTCAGACCTTCAGGGTTTGATTTAGGGCCTGGCAAGAGGTGCACCGTCCATAAGAGTGGTTGAGGACATTACATCTGATACCCTGATGGGCTACTATCTGTTAGATTTAAGGATTATCAGCAGTTATCTCTAAACCTTCAGAGGAACCTCAATAATGGGAGTTCCTCTGAAGGCATCAACAGTCTGGAGGACGTCCACCGTCAGTTTTGATGGCCATGCAGCAAACTTTTTGTTTTTCGAAAACAAAGTCCACCATTGGGAGTTTGTTTTGAAAAACAAATAACTAATGACCCCACATCCATGAAGTTTATTTCTCCAGGTGTGTGGGGATTATTTTAATTTTTCTGTTTGTCACTTACAGGGTTTTCAGACAATGAGCCCTAAATAAGCAGGTGGTATAATTCCTCTTCTCTGGCAGCTAACGCTCCCTCAGTCTATAAGAGTAAGCTTTTGGATGACTGAGCCAGTTGGCGCACTACCGATAGAAAAACTGATGATTCACCTGACTCCAAAAAGACCTGGAGGACACAAAGATTTGCAGACTGGGTTCTCCATCCCGTTTGTGCTATGTCATGCTAAATTAACTTATAAAGTGCATGCTCAGCATAGGTTTGTTGGCAGTGTAACAGGTCTTTATAATTAGAGGGACACCATGATCATGTATGGAACTAATGTTCACAATAAGTAAGCCTGCTTAACCCCTTCGCTGCCAGGCCTTTTCCCCCTCCTGTGCCGAGCCTTTTTTTGGCTATTTGGAGCAGTTCGCGCTTAGGCCCTCATAACTTTTTGTTCACGTAAGCTACCCACGCCAAATTTGCGTCCTTTTTTTCCAACATCCTAGGGATTCTAGAGGTAGCCAGACTTTGTGGGTTCCCCAGAAGGAGGCCAAGAAATTAGCCAAAAACAGTGAATTTTTTTTTTTTTAATTGGAAAAATGGGCTGCAGAAGAAGGCTTGTGGTTTTTTCCCTGAAAAGGGCATCAACAAAGGGTTTGCGGTGATAAAATCACCAGCTTCCCAGCTTTCAGGAACAGGCAGACTTGAATCAGAAAACCCAATTTTTCAAGACAATTTTGGCATTTTACTGGGACATACCCCATTTTTGCGATTTTTTGTGCTTTCAGGCTCCTTCCAGTCAGTGACAGAAATGGGCATGAAACGAATGCTGGATCCCTGAAACCGCAATATTTCTGAAAAGTAGACAAAATTCTGAATTCAGCAAGGGGTAATTTGTGTAGATCCTACAAGGGTTTCCTACAGAAAATAACAACAGAAAAAGAAAAATATTGAAATTGAGGTGAAAAAAACATCCATTTTTCTCTAAGTTTTACTCTGTAATTTTTTCCTGCAATGTCAGATTTTCGAAAGCAATATACTGTTACGTCTGCTGGACTCTTCTGGTTGCGGGGATATATAGGGCTTGTAGGTTCATCAAGAACTCTAGGTACCCAGAGCCAATAAATTACCTGCACCCTGCAGTGGGTTTTCATTCTATGCCGGGTATACAGCAATTCATTTGCTGAAATATAAAGAGTAAAAAATAGCTATCAAGAAAACCTTTGTATTTCCAAAATGGGCACAAGATAAGGTGTTGAGAAGCAGTGGTTATTTGCACATCTCTGAATTCCGGGGTGCCCAGACTAGCATGTGAATTACAGGGCATGTCTCAAATAGACGTCTTTTTTACACACTGTCTTTCATTTGGAAGGGAAAAATGTAGAGAAAGACAAGGGGCAATAACACTTGTTTTGCTATTCTATGTTCCCCCAAGTCTCCCGATAAAAATGATACCTCACTTGTGTGGGTAGGCCTAGCGCCCGCGACAGGATATGCCCCAAAACACAACGTGGACACATCACAGAAAACAGACCTGTTTTTAGCAAAGTGCCTACCTGTAGATTTTGGCCTCTAGCTCAGCCGCCACCTAGGGAAAACTACCAAACCTGTGCATTTCTGAAAACTAGAGACCTAGGGGAATCCAAGATGGGGTGATTTGTGTGGCTGGGACCAGGTTCTGTTACCCAGAATCCTTTGCAAACCTCAAAATTTGGCTAAAAAAACACATGTTCCTCACATTTCTGTGGCAGAAAGTTCTAGAATCTGAGAGGAGCCACAAATTTCCTTCCACCCAGCGTTCCCCCATGTCTACCGATAAAAATGATACCTCACTTGTGTCGGTAGGCCTAGCGCCCGCGACAGGAAACACCCCAAAGCGCAACGTGGACACATCACAGAAAATCGACCTGTTTTTAGCAAAGTGCCTACCTGTAGATTTTGGCCTCTAGCTCAGCCGCCACCTAGGGAAACCTACCAAACCTGTGCATTTCTGAAAACTAGAGACCTAGGGAAATCCAAGATGGGGTGACTTGTGTGGCTGGGACCAGGTTCTGTTACCCAGAATCCTTTGCAAACCTCAAAATTTGGCTAAAAAAACACATGTTCCTCACATTTCTGTGGCAGAAAGTTCTACAATCTGAGAGGAACCACAAATTTCCTTCCACCCAGCGTTCCCCCATGTCTCCCGATAAAAATGATACCTCACTTGTGTGGGTAGGCCTAGCGCCCGCGACAGGAAACGACCCAAAGCGCAACGTGGACACATCACAGAAAATAGACCTGTTTTTAGCAAAGTGCCTACCTGTAGATTTTGGCCTCTAGCTCAGCCGCCACCTAGGGAAACCTACCAAACCTGTGCATTTCTGAAAACTAGAGACCTAGGGGAATCCAAGATGGGGTGACTTGTGTGGCTGGGACCAGGTTCTGTTACCCAGAATCCTTTGCAAACCTCAAAATTAGGCTAAAAAAACACATGTTCCTCACATTTCTGTGGCAGAAAGTTCTAGAATCTGAGAGGAGCCACAAATTTCCTTCCACCCAGCGTTCCCCCACGTCTCCCGATAAAAATGATACCTCACTTGTGTGGGTAGGCCTAGTGCCCGCGACAGGAAACGCCCCAAAGCGCAACGTGGACACATCACAGAAAACAGACCTGTTTTTAGCAAAGTGCCTACCTGTTGATTTTGGCCTCTAGCTCAGCCGCCACCTAGGGAAAACTACCAAACCTGTGCATTTCTGAAAACTAGAGACCTGGGGGTATCCAAGATGGGGTGATTTGTGTGGCTCGGACCAGGTTCTGTTACCCAGAATCCTTTGCAAACCTCAAAATTTGGCTAAAAAAACACATGTTCCTCACATTTCTGTGGCAGAAAGTTCTAGAATCTGAGAGGAGCCACAAATTTCCTTCCACCCAGCGTTCCCCCATGTCTCCCGATAAAAATGATACCTCACTTGTGTGGGTAGGCCTAGCGCCCGCGACAGGAAACGCCCCAAAGCGCAACGTGGACACATCACAGAAAACAGACCTGTTTTTAGCAAAGTGCCTACCTGTTGATTTTGGCCTCTAGCTCAGCCGCCACCTAGGGAAACCTACCAAACCTGTGCATTTCTGAAAACTAGAGACCTAGGGGAATCCAAGATGGGGTGATTTGTGTGGCTCGGACCAGGTTCTGTTACCCAGAATCCTTTGCAAACCTCAAAATTTGGCTAAAAAAACACATGTTCCTCACATTTCTGTGGCAGTAAGTTCTGGAATCTGAGAGGAGCCACAAATTTCCTTCCACCCAGCGTTCCCCCACGTCTCCCGATAAAAATTATACCTCACTTGTGTGGGTAGGCCTAGCGCCCGCGACAGGAAACGCCCCAAAGCGCAACGTGGACACATCACAGAAAACAGACCTGTTTTTAGCAAAGTGCCTACCTGTGGATTTTGGCCTGTAGCTCAGCCGCCACCTAGGGAAACCTACCAAACCTGTGCATTTCTGAAAACTAGAGACCTAGGGGAATCCAAGATGGGGTGACTTGTGTGGCTGGGACCAGGTTATGTTACCCAGAATCCTTTGCAAACCTCAAAATTTGGCTAAAAAAAAAACATGTTCCTAACATTTCTGTGGCAGAAAGTTCTGGAATCTGAGAGGAGCCACAAATTTCCTTCCACCCAGCGTTCCCCCACGTCTCCCGATAAAAATGATACCTCACTTGTGTGGGTAGGCCTAGCGCCCATGACAGGAAACGCCCCAAAGCGCAACGTGGACACAACCAAATTTTTTAAGGAAAACAGAGGTGTTTTTTGCAAAGTGCCTACCTGTAGATTTTGGCCTGTAGCTAAGCCGCCACCTAGGGAAACCTACCAAACCTGTGCATTTCTGAAAACTAGAGACCTAGGGGAATCCAAGATGGGGTGACTTGTGTCGCTCGGACCAGGTTCTGTTACTACCCAGAATCCTTTGCAAACCTCAAAATTTGGCTAAAAAAACACATGTTCCTCACATTTCTGTGGCAGAAAGTTCTAGAATCTGAGAGGAGCCACAAATTTCCTTCCACCCAGCGTTCCCCCATGTCTCCCGATAAAAATGATACCTCACTTGTGTCGGTAGGCCTAGCGCCCGCGACAGGAAACGCCCCAAAGCGCAACGTGGACACATCACAGAAAATAGACCTGTTTTTAGCAAAGTGCCTACCTGTAGATTTTGGCCTCTAGCTCAGCCGCCACCTAGGGAAACCTACCAAACCTGTGCATTTCTGAAAACTAGAGACCTAGGGGAATCCAAGATGGGGTGACTTGTGTGGCTGGGACCAGGTTCTGTTACCCAGAATCCTTTGCAAACCTCAAAATTTGGCTAAAAAAACACATGTTCCTCACATTTCTGTGGCAGAAAGTTCTACAATCTGAGAGGAGCCACAAATTTCCTTCCACCCAGCATTCCCCCATGTCTCCCGATAAAAATGATACCTCACTTGTGTGGGTAGGCCTAACGCCCGCGACAGGAAACGACCCAAAGCGCAACGTGGACACAACACAGAAAATAGACCTGTTTTTAGCAAAGTGCCTACCTGTAGATTTTGGCCTCTAGCTCAGCCGCCACCTAGGGAAACCTACCAAAGCTGTGCATTTCTGAAAACTAGAGACCTAGGGGAATCCAAGATGGGGTGACTTGTGTGGCTGGGACCAGGTTCTGTTACCCAGAATCCTTTGCAAACCTCAAAATTTGGCTAAAAAAACTCATGTTCCTCACATTTCTGTGGCAGAAAGTTCTAGAATCTGAGAGGAGCCACAAATTTCCTTCCACCCAGCGTTCCCCCACGTCTCCCGATAAAAATGATACCTCACTTGTGTGGGTAGGCCTAGCGCCCGCGACAGGAAACGACCCAAAGCGCAACGTGGACACAACACAGAAAATACACCTGTTTTTAGCAAAGTGCCTACCTGTAGATTTTGGCCTCTAGCTCAGCCGCCACCTAGGGAAACCTACCAAACCTGTGCATTTCTGAAAACTAGAGACCTAGGGGAATCCAAGATGGGGTGACTTGTGTGGCTGGGACCAGGTTCTGTTACCCAGAATCCTTTGCAAACCTCAAAATTTGGCTAAAAAAACACATGTTCCTCACATTTCTGTGGCAGAAAGTTCTAGAATCTGAGAGGAGCCACAAATTTCCTTCCACCCAGCGTTCCCCCACGTCTCCCGATAAAAATGATACCTCACTTGTGTGGGTAGGCCTAGCGCCCGCGACAGGAAACGCAGCCCAAAGCGCAACGTGGACACATCACAGAAAACAGACCTGTTTTTAGCAAAGTGCCTACCTGTTGATTTTGGCCTCTAGCTCAGCCGCCACCTAGGGAAACCTACCAAACCTGTGCATTTCTGAAAACTAGAGACCTAGGGGAATCCAAGATGGGGTGATTTGTGTGGCTCGGACCAGGTTCTGTTACCCAGAATCCTTTGCAAACCTCAAAATTTGGCTAAAAAAACACATGTTCCTCACATTTCTGTGGCAGAAAGTTCTGGAATCTGAGAGGAGCCACAAATTTCCTTCCACCCAGCGTTCCCCCATGTCTCCCGATAAAAATGATACCTCACTTGTGTGGGTAGGCCTAGCGCCCGCGACAGGAAACGCCCCAAAGCGCAACGTGGACACATCACAGAAAACAGACCTGTTTTTAGCAAAGTGCCTACCTGTTGATTTTGGCCTCTAGCTCAGCCGCCACCTAGGGAAACCTACCAAACCTGTGCATTTCTGAAAACTAGAGACCTAGGGGAATCCAAGATGGGGTGACTTGTGTGGCTGGGACCAGGTTCTGTTACCCAGAATCCTTTGCAAACCTCAAAATTTGGCTAAAAAAACACATGTTCCTCACATTTCTGTGGCAGAAAGTTCTAGAATCTGAGAGGAGCCACAAATTTCCTTCCACCCAGCGTTCCCCCACGTCTCCTGATAAAAATGATACCTCACTTGTGTGGGTAGGCCTAGCGCCCGCGACAGGAAACGCCCCAAAGCGCAACGTGGACACATCACAGAAAACAGACCTGTTTTTAGCAAAGTGCCTACCTGTTGATTTTGGCCTCTAGCTCAGCCGCCACCTAGGGAAACCTACCAAACCTGTGCATTTCTGAAAACTAGAGACCTAGGGGAATCCAAGATGGGGTGATTTGTGTGGCTCGGACCAGGTTCTGTTACCCAGAATCCTTTGCAAACCTCAAAATTTGGCTAAAAAAACACATGTTCCTCACATTTCTGTGGCAGAAAGTTCTGGAATCTGAGAGGAGCCACAAATTTCCTTCCACCCAGCGTTCCCCCACGTCTCCCGATAAAAATTATACCTCACTTGTGTAGGTAGGCCTAGCGCTCGCGACAGGAAATGGCCCAAAACACAACGTGGACACATCACATTTTTTCATAGAAAACAGTACCTACGTGTGGATTTTGGCCTCTAGCTCAGCCGGCACCTGGGGAAACCTAGCAAACCAGGGCATTTTTGAAAACTAGAGACCTAGGGGAATCCAAGATGGGGTGATTTGCGGGGCTCTGATCAGGTTCTGTTACCCAGAATCCTTTGCAAACATCAAAATCTGGCCAAAAAACACTTTTTCCTCTCATTTCGGTGACAGAAAGTTCTGGAATCTGAGAGAAGCCACAAATTTCCTTCCACCCAGCGTTCCCCTAAGTCTCTCCATAAAAATGGTACCTCACTTGTGTGGGTAGGCCTAGCACCCACGAAAGGAAATGGCCCAAAACACAACGTGGACACAACATATTTTTTCACAGAAAACAGAGGTGTTTTTTGCAAAGTGCCTACATGTGGATTTTGGCCTCTAGCTCAGCCGGCCCCGGGGGGGGGGAAATGCCCTAAAATAAATTTGACCCCCCACCCCCCCAAACCCCCCCTGCCCAGGTGCGACCCTTGCCTACGGGGTCGCTACCCCTGCGTGACATTGGCGCCAAAAAACAAATTCCCTGTGCCTAGTGGTTTCTGCCCCCTTGGGGCAGATTGACCTAAAATCGACCAATCTGCCCCCAAGGGGGGCAGAAATGGTCTAAACACAATTTGCCCCCCAGGGGAGCGACCCTTGCCTGATGGGTCGCTCCCCATCTCTAAAAAAAACCAAACAAACAAAAAAAAACAAAAAAAAAAATTGCCCTGGCAACAAGAGGTTTCTGCCCCCCCTGGTGACAGATCGGCCTAATAATAGGCCGATCTGCCCCCGGGGGGGGCAGAAATGGCCTAAAATAAATTTTCCCCCCGAACACCCACCCCCACCCCCCGGAGCGACCCTTGCCTACGGGGTCGCTCCCCCTGCGTCACATTGGTGCCAAAAAACAAATCCCCGGTGCCTAGTGGTTTCTGCCCCCTTGGGGCAGATTGACCTAAAATCGACCAATCTGCCCCCAAGGGGGGCAGAAATAGTCTAAATACAATTTGCCCCCCAGGGGAGCGACCCTTGCCTGATGGGTCGCTCCCCAGCTCTAAAAAAAACCAAACAAACAAAAAAAAAACACACAAAAAAAATTTGCCCTGGCAACAAGAGGTTTCTGCCCCCCCTGGGGGTAGATCGGCCTAATACCAATAGGCCGATCTGCCCCCAGGGGGGCAGAGATGGCCTAAAATAATTTTGCCCCCCCCACCCCCCCGGGGAGCGACCCTTGACTACAAGGTCGCTCCCCTTGTGTGACGGCGCAAAAAAAAGATCCCTGGTGCCTAGTGGTTTCTGCCCCCCTTGGGGGCAGATTGACCTAAAATCGGCCGATCTGTCCCCAAAGCGGGCAGAAATGGCCTAAATACATTTTGCCCCTCCAGGGGAGCGACCCTTGTCCAAGGGGGTCACTCCCCATCTGTAAAACAGAAAAACAAAAAAATCCCTGGTGCCTAGTGATTTCTGCCCCCCTTGGGGGCAGATCAGCCGAATCAAAATAGGCTGATCTACCCCCCCCCAGAGGGGCAGAAAAGGCCTTCCTAAAAAAAGCCCCCCCCTGGGAGTGACCCTTGCCCAAGGGGTCGCTCCCTTTTGCCAATTTCACTGAAAAAAAAAAAATCCCTGCTGTCTAGTGGGGTTTCAAAAGCCGGATTGCAAGCAATCCGGCTTTTGAAACCTGTGAGAGACTTCAAAGGGAAGGAAATACATTTCCTTCCCTTTGAAGCCTCTCGGGGCCTCCTCCATGGGATTGAAAAAGAAATGCAAAAGCATTTCTTTTTCAATCGCGCTGGAAGCTCTGCTTCCAGCGCGATGGGGGAGACCCTGTGACTAATCAGCGCGCGCTCGCGCGCTGACGTCACAGGGGGGGTTGGGGGGGGTCGGGGGTGGAAGGGGAAGGGCTTCCCCTTCCATCCCTGACTTGGGGGGGTGGGGGGGAACCCCACAGAGGGAGCGCTAGCGCTCCCTCTGGGCTCTGTGCACAGGACGTAATGGTTACGTCCTGGGCACAGCAGCACTGTGCCTCAGGACGTAACCATTACGTCCTGGGCACAGAAGGGGTTAAAGAGCCACATTTTAAGATTGCGTTACATTAACTTGGAATATACTTTGAGGCGCAAGTAAGCCAGAAGGACATTCCACATGGCAGGTGCATTCATTGTAAAAGGGCTTTCTCTAGCATTAACCCTTGGGAAATGTTGACATAGCTAGAGGGTTAGCTGAAGTTCACCTCAGATTACATTCAGGGAGATATATATTTAATTTTCTTGCTAAAAAAAACCAGGGTGCAAATCTGTAAAGGGTCTGGAGTGTAAGCCAGTTTGTTTTAAATGAGGTGTATTGGTTTCCTGGCATCCAGTGAAGTTGCTGCAATAAAGAGGTAGCATGACTCCAACGGGGAAGTTGAAATATTAGCTTTGTTGCTTCATTTTGAACAATCTAGTGTTTTGGCAATGCGATATCACAAAGGCCAAGATATACTGAGTTTGCATAGTCCTATTTTGATATAATTGCTGCCATAGCAATAATCTTTTGTGCTCCAATGGCAAGAGTGGAACCATGTTTCTCAGCATTCTATGAGTGACTATGCATTTGGATGTTACTGTGCTTACTTGGGTTTGATGGAAAGGCTGCTGTCGGCAAAGCACTCCAAGAATGTTTGCTGATGTTGCTGGCTCTGGTGTTAATCTCATTTGCCCAGGCTAACAGAAACAATGCCAGAGGGCGATGTTACTCCACACTATGTCAATCTCTGTTTTATCAGTGTGAAAGTTTAGGAATTTGGCCTGCATCCAATTTCTAATGAAATGCATAGCAGTTTGGAACTCCAGCTGCAAAGTTAGGGGCATATTTATACTCTGCGCCGTTTTAGCGTCAAATTTGTTAATGTTAAAATTATGCAAACTTAACTCCATATTTATATTTTGATGCTAGACAGGTCTAGTGTCAAAATATTAGAGTAAGCACCATTTTTGGATGTGTGAACCCACCTTGTGTCAATTAGATGCAAGGTAGGCGTACCGTCCAAAAAATTACTCTAAGCCCGTAGCGCCATATTTAATCCTCCAGTGCAAAAATGGTGCATAGGTGGGAGATGGACATAAATAATGGTGCTAACCCTGCTTAGCGCCATTATTTATTGCCTGGGTCAGACCAGGAGTTAAGGTACCTGTGGACCCATTTCCATGGCCAAACACCATGGAATGGGCCCATAGGTGTCCACCCTAAGCCCCAAGAACAACCCCACCCACACCAGAGGGACATCAGAGGACAGGGGACCCCAACCCTGGTGAGTAAGGTAGGTATTTTTTTATTTTTCTGTAAAGTGCCTTTGGGGGCCCTTACATGGGCCCCCTGCCTGGCACTGGGTCTGATGGTTGTGCCCAGGGGACACTGGTCCCTTGTGTTGGCCATTGGGGTGGTGGGCATGACTTCTGTCTACACTTAGACAGGAGTCATGTATTTGGCTGCATGTGTGTCAGAAAATGATGCTAGGCTTATTAGAGGCAGAAATTGTGCTGCTAACCAGCCTACCGTCATTTTCTGGCACACAACCTCCATTTCCCATACTGCCACCACCATCCTGCTAGCGCCATTTTTTGTGATGCCAGCCTATTCTTAGCGCCGGCTTGCACCATTCCTTAAATATGGCACCCAGCTAGCGCTGCAGAATGATGCAAGCCGGGGCTAATATTTTTGCTGCAAAACTGTGTTAGCACAGTTTTGCGGCAAAAACCATAAATATGGGCCTTAATATACTATCTAAGTGCAGAATGTGTATCATGGCCTGCGAACAATTACATCCCACATACAGATGCTTTATTTATCGCAAGACCATTACCATATCATTCATCTCATTGTTTGGCCAATATTGGGCAGGCTACCATGGAGCTGTCTCTCCCAGCAGTTAGTAGGCATGGGCCAGGAGTGATTTATTGCGGGACCAGCTGGGGCTGTGTAACTGAACTTCAAACGTCAGATTGACCAGAATTCTGCTTGTGGCCAGCCAAAATGTGCAATTCAGCTTCACTAATCATGGCTGTCAGGGAGCTGGGGAAGCAGAGACACAGACCCAATGGTCTTGGATGGAGCGTTGTATTCCCAACCAACCCTTGCACTGCTCTTTTTCTATTTACTATTATAAGCAGCATTAGAACAGTGCTTGAACTGGCTGAGATGGGTGGAGCTTAGTTTCAAGAGGGGGTCAGCATGCTAAGCTCTCCAATACAGCTGGAAGCACAGTGAGTGTAGATTTTAAAGCTTCAGCCCTTGAGTGTGTGAAGAGGAAGATCAACTGGAGCACATATGAAGCACTCCAATACCATTGGTTAAAGTTTGCGCTATATAAAAACTGCAAAAATAAACAATGCTCATGTAGCAGTAACAAGTACAGTATGCATGCCCCATTTTTTTAGAGTCACCACTCATCACTATCAACACGTCTTCCAGATTTCCACGCACTCAAAAATTAAAATGGTAATTTCCTATCTCAGCTTTCCCTATCTTCGGCCCACCACCTCCATCTCTGCCATTCAATTCAAAGGAAGCAAACTTGAAACAAAATATCTTCTTTTGAGCCGGCACTTGGTTTTAGGCTTCGGTTTGTGACTAGCCCTAGTTCATCTGCAGGAGTTAACCTGCTCTAAATAAGGAAGGTTTCCACATGTCTTTCAAAAACAAACGTCCTACTCTTCCATCTTGATTTTTTGCAATCAATCCTTTGACATAGTGGATTACTGACCCAGCTTCCCAAAGGGCGTACAGCACATTAGTCCCTAGAACAAATGTGTCTGCTTTGGAATCCACTTCAGCTGAGCTCAGCTAAACTGTATTTCATATTCCCAACTTGGTAGAAAGGAAGTAGGATATACGAACTTCACCCTATTATCATGCCAGAATACCTTTTATTTTTATTGCAGTGAGGGCTGGTTTTGTTGCTGAGGACCTGCCAAACCTGTTCCTACTTGCAGTGCTGATGTGGCGTGTGTATGTGTATCAGGTGTGTGTATTTGGAATTGTCCAATGCAGTTGTGTTTTGTAAATGTGTGTGTATTTTGAGCGCGGCAGTGTGTACCGCCAATGGATTACCGCGGTTGAATGACTGCTGTGTTGATTCGTGGGTCGTGATAGTGTGGGCGTATTCCTGTTGGCATAACTGTGTAGGTTTTGCTATCGCCAGTTTATCACTGACCTTTGGTGTGGCGGACTTGTGTGGGTGTCTGTTTTGTGGCGGCTTACAAGATGTGGGTCATAATACCTGTAGCAGATTTCCGCCACGGTATGTTGGCGGCCGTCAGCACGGCAGTAAGGGGGATTTACCGCCAGGGTTGTAATGAGGGCCATAGTCTGCTTACTAAAGCTGAATTGTAAGAAGAGCGGCCAGGGCACACCAGTAGCATGAATCCTGATGGCCATCATTTGCCAATACTATTTGACTTCTCCCAAGGACTCATGATTACCAGCAGCTTGATCTATGTACCTTTCATGTTTACATATAACGTTTTATATACATCTGAAGCCTTGACAAAGTCTTGAAGACGAAACACGTGTTGGCTGTTTTGCTGTATGGACTTATTGTTACTTTCGAACATCCTATTGTAACTTTGACCATTTATCACCATCTGGCTGCTCTGGACACATGGTCATTTTGTACAACGCATTCTTTTGATTGAGATTTCTACTTTCTACCTGCACTTATAATAAATATCTACACATCATCTTCCAAGAACGAACTTTCTATTTATTCTTGAACATTATCAGGATTCATGCTACTGGTGTGCCCTGTCCACTCTTCTTTCAATATTTAGGCAACCACCCACTCTTCAGTGTGTGGCCCTCCGACACCTGTGGTGGCAGGTGTTAGGGCTAGCCTGGCACCCAACACCATATTGTTTAAATTTTATGACTTTGCCCGGATTTCACTATTGACATACGCTTTGCAGATGTGCAAGCACTCTCTGGCATCCCCCACCTTCTAAAGCTGAATTGTAAACTGATGTGTTAAAACCATCCAGAACCTAAAGCTGCATATTTTATTTCACGTACTGAAATGTTAATGACCTTTTCCAGCTATCCTTCTGCAACTGGCATATTTACCAAGGCTGCAGAAGCAAGAATAAATTCAAATGACCCAATCTTACAAATCTACCTATTTTCAACTTGCACATGCCTGAACAGTAACACTACATGTAAACATGTTGAAATGCCAATGACCACTTCTGACTACCCTTATTGGATGTTCCACTCTTAAAATAGCCTGTGGCATAATTATTGGCATGCCAGCGAAATCTGGAGTACTCCAGGGCATTTCTGTTGTGTAACTGATGCTCAATGCCGACATTATGTCATGTCGCGTGAACAAGTCGTGCATTCAGGAAAAAGTCTACTGTAGAAGCATGGGAGAAGTGATTGGTGCACAGGAACATTACAATCAACCAGAATGCGAGCAGCAGTACTTTAATGTGGTCACTGATAAAATTAACTTGAAAATTCATTTGAGTTAATATTTTACCTGAGAAGACCTTTTACATATTTCATTCACCTTTTTAGTTTTAAAAAGGAAGTGCATTAGAGAATTCGGCTTCTGTATATTCAGTATCAACTTTCTATTCCTGTCCTGAAGACTCATCCCTTCGCTTTGTTCAACCCTTGGTCATTTTGAATTTGGATTCTTTCTGCAATTGCTGCTGTGTACTGATACTTGGGATCTTTATATTTTTGAGAAATTAAGTCAGTTGAGTGTAGAACACTGCAAGATATTTCTCCTTACTGGGATCACTAGTTTTATGTTGGTTTTTCATTTTGTTGGTTTGTTGTTGTCTGGCCTGCAGTCTGGAGCAGGGGCATTGAAGGCAGGACCTTGTGTGATTAAGGAATAATGGACATTTATGGATGGTTGATCACTGGGTTTATATATTTCCTCTTTTTTTTTTTGTTTTTGTGAATGTGTTCAGATTTGTCATTATACTATGTTGTTTTACTGTTTGAGCACTAGTGTGCTATAGGCCTCTGATGTATGTTTGATACTTTTCTCACATTTCACTGCTGCTGTGCTATAGAAAGTTTGTATAATATTAGGGGCTGCTTTGTGGTTTGTATTAATTCCAAATTTAGGGTAATTATTTTACTGCATGTGCCTGTTGGTCAGTAGGGTTGGGGTAGTTCCAGGAGTCCAATTCCATGTTCCCACATATTTTCCTTTGTTCTCTGCTATCTTTTTCTCCACATGTTGTGTGTTTGTTAGCTGTGACAGACAGATTAATTGTTTCTCTTTCGCTTTTAAAAGTAATTTTCAGGGGTAATTATTGTGTAGTGATGTAAACTTTATTTGTATTTGGGTATTTTTTTTAATTTATATGTTTTCCCACGGTTTCCATATCGTAGTGCTGTTATTATAGTTTTTCTCTTAGTTGAGTATTTTTTACATTATTGTTGCTGATTGCCTTTTGCTGTGTAAAGGGCCTCAGATGGGTCCAATCACATTTTGGATACATGCTTACTCAAATATTACCTTGCAATGGTGCAATTTTTAGGTTGAGGAGCAGGAGCAAGGGGTACCAGACAGGGGTGGGCAGCCATGTTCTCTTTGCTTGCCACTTTCCTGGCCATCTGGTGATCGCTATTTTGTGGCGTTAAAGTGTGTTTGTTAGAGGCAGTCCTTTTGACTTTCTTCTCCATGACTCCTTTTTTACTGGCCAGATGACAACCCCCATTTTGGGGAGGCGGTGTCTGGTTCTGATTTTTAATAATTTCACATCACTTTTAAAACCCTTTTTGTGGGAGCATTGCTGTTGTGACCCTTAAAAAACCCATTATATTATTTTTCAGGTTTTTTTTGTAAGATATTTTTCTTGTAATACTTGTTTTTTTGGGCTGATTGCAGTAGTCCATAGTTTATGGTTGCTTTTAATTCATTTAATTGATTTTTGCCTTTATGTCATAGGGGCTACAGGGAACCTGGAGGGACTCTATGTATTCTTTTTACAAATGTATTTATTTTATATAGTGTGGAATTGATGATGGTGATCATGACTTGTATTGAATTGTCAAGAATAGCCAAGTCTCACTCGCTTTGTTTTTTTATTTTATTTTTTATTGCCTGCAGGTGAAGAATGATGGAAGAATACTAAGACCTCTCTTCTAAGTAGTTCTGTTCATGCAGCTGACTAATAGTAGAATAAGTAAAGTAGATGGCACCAAAGAAGCGCACTACTGCCAGGACAGAAGCCAGTGAGAAGAAGTCTGCTGCTGCAAATGGCATTGGGCCCTCACCCCTTTTCTAGCTGCACCCTCTTGTAAACCATGAGGTGCTACAAGGAGGATCAAACTGGATCAACAACAGTACTAACACCAATTGAAAAAACATGTCTCTCAGCACAGCAGTGAGTACAGTCATGGACAGCAATGAATCCAATTTCGATTTGGCACAGCAGCAAACTGAATCTTCACAGGAAACTTAACAGCAACTAGAGTCTGCTACACATAATGTTACAGAGACAGAAACAGAGCGGGAAGTTGAGCTTGCTAAAGAGCAGGGTGTTGTGACTGTTCTTCCATTGGAAATATCATCTTCATTAGCTGTTCCAAGCAAAAGAACGAGCATCCCCCATCTTCTACATGCCCACTATCAGATGATCTTGACATGGATTGTACCACCTTCCCCTGTCATGTGAGACAAGGGAAAAAGAAGGTTGCAGAAAGCCTTGGAACTGAGCAAGTTGAACTGTGAATGTTCACGTGGAGAGTGGCATAGAGACAGTGCACTTAAATTAAATTCAACCTGCTCTGTGTCATGTAGCACCAGGAGTACCATGTGATTCCATCTTTTCTAGAACCCCAAAACCTGCAGCAAGCGCTAGCCCTTTTGCAGCCACAGCCCTGCTCATTGAAATGCAAACACAACCACCTACCCAGCCACAGCTAATTCTGCTGGCATCTGGCAGCATGCAACAGTTGAAATGTTCTGCATGGGGTAATCACATAAAGCTGCCAAAGTCCTGGAAAACATGAATACTAATGTCCACAATTGGCTTCAATCCAAAAATCTCAGCATTGGATGCATGGCCACTGATAATGACAGTAATTTTATCACAGCCATGGCTACTGGGATAATTTAGATGTTCTATGTGCAGGGAGTCCTCAAGCAATTTGGTGACCTGTTGCAGGATTCACACTCATTTCAGTAACGCCTTCAAAATCTGGAAGCATTTAAGAATCAATCAGCATGTAATAGAGTCCCTGTAAAAATCCACATTCAAAAAGTCTCAACCCACTGGAACTCCATATTCTACATGCTTCAGTCTATGTCTGAAAAGTACAGCTCTACAATGATTACATACTACAAGGAGACGAACTGCCAAAGCTATGACAATGGAGGGTGACAAAGGGAGGCTAAATGAGAATTCCTGATCTAAATGCTACTCCCTTTTGAGATTTTGACACATCGTGTCAGGAAGGAGGATCGTACAATGAGCCAGCCATTCCCATATTACACATGCTGCAGGACCATTTGCAAAAGGTGGAAAAAGCACAAACAAATGTCAGTGATGTAGCAGCTGCTGTCGGCAACAGCTTAATCCTTCATGTGAATATAAATCAAAGGCTGCAAAAAGAGATTGTGTCCATCTGAAGAGTACATCCATGCCACAATACTGAAGCTACGGTTCAAAAAATGACTACCAATTTTCATTCCTTTTTCCTGAACAGGATTGTCAGGTAACTGAGTGGCCTAGAAGATGATCAACAGCAACTTTGGGCCAGAACTGAAGTGCTGTCTTCAGCCTCTACAAAATGTTGTTGAGGCTCCATGTCCCAAAGCATGTTGCAATTGCACCAGAGGTGACACAGTAACCTGCTACAAAACCTACAGCACCAACAGTATAACATTCACTTCCAACATCTACATTGGATTGATTTGGGAATATTCCAGGACTTCAATCAATAGCACAGACAGAGTCAACTCTAAAACATACAATGGCCACAATTAAGTCAATTGAGAAGACTTCTGGGATGACCAAACTATGGGGGTCATTCTGACCCCGGCGGTCTCAGACCGCCGGGGCCAGGGTCGGCGGGAGCACCGCCGACAGACCGGCGGTGCCCCGCAGGGCATTCTGACCGCGGCGGTTCGGCCGCGGTCAGACAAGGAAAACCGGCGGTCTCCCGCCGGTTTTCCGCTGCCCTTGGAATCCCCCATGGCGGCGCAGCTTGCCGCGCCGCCATGGGGGATTCTGACACCCCCTACCACCATCCTGTTCCTGGCGGTTCGCCCGCCAGGAACAGGATGGCGGTAGGGGGTGCCGCGGGGCCCCTGGGGGCCCCACTGTGTATTTCAGTGTCTGCAACTCAGACACTGAAATACGCGACGGGTGCAAACTGCACCCGTCGCACCCCTGCAACTACGCCGGCTCAATTCTGAGCCGGCGTCCTCGTTGCAGGGGCATTTCCTCTGGGCCGGCGGGCGCTCTTTTGGAGAGCGCCCGCCGGCCCAGAGGAAATGTCTGAATGGCCGCCGCGGTCTTTTGACCGCGGTGCAGTCATTTGGCGGCTCCCTCCAGGCGGGCGGCTCCTGCCGCCCGCCGGGCTCAGAATGAGCCCCTATGTCTTTCTGGATCATGAGTCATTGACTTAGTTGATATGGGAAAAAGGAACAAAAGTCAGAACTCGGGAGACTGACAATAAAGTATGTTGCATGACCTGTAGCCAATGTATCCTTGGAGCAGGTGTTTAGTGGAGCTGGGGCAACTGTTAAAGTCAGAAAGAACAGTCTCTATCCTTAAAATGTAGAAAGACTTGCAATGATTAAAATGAATAAACATTAAATTCCCAAGAGTTATAGTGCCACACAAGACAGAACCGTGAATGAGGGCAATTTCTCAGATATAACAAGAATGGCCTGTGTTTATACTCCATATGACATTCCTGATGTCTGCTGTAAAAAAACTGCTTTATTTTTATATTTGGTGTGCAGCTAATGTAAATAAATGTAAAGAACTCAGTGTGCACAGCACTGATAGACAATCAGCGAGGACACCACCAGTGTGACTCAGGGACTGAGTGATGAGAGGTGACAAAGAAAAGCAACTAATTTAACCTTAAGTCAACTATAGATTTTGCAATAAGAAATCAAGGGTATTCAAGTCTGCAATGGATGGCTCTTGAACATTTCTTGAAAAATCTAAATGCCTGTCTCCCATGCTTAACCTTGCATCCCATGATCAGCTGTAAGGGAGATGCAAAGGACTGCATAGCTAATGCATGTTACTGTCATAGGAAAAACGAGACACATAAATAGATAAATTGATACCTCATTTGGAAGAGGTTACTTGCATCAGTGAATGTCAGCAAAATATCACACTGTCCCACATAGCTCTTTGTTTTCATTTCTTATGTATTTTTTGTTAAACCTACACTTTAGTGTTATTGTGGTATAAAAGAAAAGCACATTTTATAATGCACGATTTCAATTCCTTATAATGTCCTTGACATTGACAATTTTACTTTTAATAATACACACTGTTGCATGAAGCCCTTTTTAAATATTCGAATATTATCCCAAACAAAAACAAATATTTCCTAAAACATTGACAGGCATATCTAAATTCTAAGACAAATACTGAATACTATACAGGTGGTGCTGAAACGCTCAAAACTGTCCAAAGAATGTAATACAATAAATACATAACGATTAACATATGTCATAACATATTATTTTGCCATCTCAATGCTCAGCGTTGTGGGTTATAAATGTCACCAGAACCCTTCAATGGCAATATATACATGATAAATTACCCCCTGCCATAAATTACAAGGATATTTCAATCACTGAGGTGTTCCATGATCACAGAGAAGAATGCGCTCAATGGCCTAGTTCTTTAAGAAACTCATGTAACTCTGTGGTGACTTGCAATATCTTTAAAATGTAAGGTGAGAGGTACTTTAGTCCTTGTAACACATGGTCACACAATCACCCTTCCCACAAGTTACTTAAATCTATGGTTTGCTGTTCTTTCATATGAGAGAAATAGGATTTTTGTAAACAGAAAAGAGGTATCTCTAAAGAACAATTAAACACATCTAAAAACAGTTAGCCGTTTGTTGCAAAAATATATTTGATTTAGTTAAATACTGGTCATATTTAAAAAAGATGCTGTAGCTAAAAATGTGTAGAAACATATGAAGAGATTCTCT
Source organism: Pleurodeles waltl (assembly GCF_031143425.1). Classification (NCBI taxonomy): domain Eukaryota; kingdom Metazoa; phylum Chordata; class Amphibia; order Caudata; family Salamandridae; genus Pleurodeles; species Pleurodeles waltl. The sequence continues at coordinate 609,916,962 of NC_090436.1, read as the reverse complement.
CTTATAATTAACATGGAAAAATAAATATGTTGCCATAAATATGTCATCTCTGCTTGATATTGCTCATCTGGAAAAACACAGCAGAAGAAAAAGCCAGGGTTCCACTTTGTTTATTAAACTGCGGCTTTAGTTATGCTCTATGCGTTGGCCTTTTTCCTTGGCAGCTTGCTATGGCAACATGCATTGTAATGTCAGAACTCAACTGTAATTAGTTATTACAGTTGAACGACTGCATCATTTCTTTATTGTAGTAGACTAGGGATGTTACACGTCATCTGTAATAAGGAAATTAGAGATGGGCTTTTGTACAAGAATTGCAAACTCCCATGTATTAAAAGTCTAAGTGAAAGGTACCTACTATGTATTACACATATGCTACATATATTTTTGTTTTATGTGATAGAACAAAAATTCAAGAAGAACACTCAGGATCTATTGCTTTCATTAAACCATAGCAGGACCGCGAAGCCAATGTGCTTCCGTTCTCTTACGAGTTTTTGCATGGCTACTAAAGATCTTAAAACTGGTTCAAACGTTTTCCATCTCAGTCTTGAGATACATGAATCACTATGTATGACCAAACAGTGGTATTTCAGCACACTTAAAAAACAATGGTGGGCAGAAATTAAAATAACACCCCATATGAGCTAATGATAAACAAATTAAATGTGAAATATAAATGTGTATATATTGCACTGTGGCAGCCACAACTGTGTAATTATAGTTGGGGAAGGGTTTCCATAGGAAGAGTATTTTTTGTTTCATTAAACATGTTGGAGCTGTTTGATGAATTTGCACAACAATTTCCAAAAGAAAAATAATCATCCACTTTGACTCTTTCATGGAAAGTTTTGCATTGATCTGTGTAAGGCAGGCCAAGAAAAGAGAAGTCCCAAATGTGTGGTTTCCCATTGTAATCCTCATAGACAAGTTTGCTTTCCAATAGAGAAATACAAGGTATTGCACAAAATGTGGCAAAAAGTTGCAATTTTACTCGGAAAACATGCTTTTTGTGATTTGATGTGAATCCAGTCAGTGATTTTTGAGAAATTAGTGGTTAAAAAGGAGCTTCAAGTTAACATGGACCATAAAGTGGTTAACTCAGGCAAAAAGTAAAGAGATCTGGAACATTGGTGCCCAGAGTATCTTTTAATCAGTCCTTTCAAAGCGGATAGGGGGATCCGGATTCACTGGCCACAACTTTCAGAATATGTTGAGGCAGAACCAGAAGACTCAGAACCAGGAGACTCAGGCCCTCATTACAACCCTGGCGGTTGGTGTTAAAATGACGGCAATACCGGTAACTGGCCGGCGGTTAAAAAAATGGGATCACGACAATGGAGGAAACCGCCAACACAGACAGCCACTTTAACACTCTGACCGCCATGGTGGTAGCAACAAACACCGCAGTGGTAACCGCTAACAGACAGGAGGAAGACAATGTACCGCCTATTACGAGGCACCAATCCGCCAGCTTTTCCGGGACGGTACCAATGCCATCAAAAGCACGGCGGAAACTGAACAACGAAGGAGAGCCACTCACCTCTAGACAGTCCACGAAGAACCAGGACGTATGGAGCTCGAATTGCAAATCCTACCCATGTTGGTGTATCTACTAATACACCACCAAGTAGAAAGAAGGCGGCGGCGGCGGGGATGATAGTGAGTACTGCACCTAGCACACAGGGGAGGGGAGGAGGAAAAAGAGAGTGACACACACACGGGGCACGCAACCCCTCCACCGCCCACCCACAACAACATACACACACACATAGCCAACAACATCACAGATACACCCCGTCACCCCCTAGAAGAACGCAAGGACAAAACTAAATGAGTTTAACTAGTGTTATACTGGAACAATCAGATAGATCAAGTCTGTACACTGTCCGTTGGAAATATCCGTGGACCAGTGGTCCCAAAAAGCATGGGCAAAGCCCACACATGACACCTGCCTCAAAACAGAGAGAACAATGCAGGGGCATCAGGTCGAGAAAAAACAGGCAACTCAGGGGGAAAGGGAGGGGGGCACCTCAGCCGGATGATGGTACGACATCACTGCTCCCGCGAGGGGGCTCCATGCCCACTGCTTGGTCCTGGGGAGTGGAAAGCCACAGTCTCTCAAGTCTCTCAAGTGGGTGGGTTGCCCACTGCTTGGTCCTGGGGAGTGCAAAGCCACAGTCTCTCAAGTCTCTCAAGTGGGTGGTTTGCCCACTGATTGGTCCTGGGGAGTGCAAAGCCACAGTCTCTCAAGTGGGTGGGATGCCCACATGCTCTGGAGGGGGCTTTGTGCCCAGTCTGCTTCATGCTGCCAAGGATTGGGGGAGTGGATGCATTTCTCCACTGGTTCTGGAGGAGGCTTTGTGCCCAGTCTGCTTCATCCTGCCAAGGATTGGGGGAGTGGATGCATTTCTCCCAAGTATTGGGGGAATGGATGCATTTCTCCACTGGTTCTGGAGTGGGCTTGTGCCCAGTCTGCTCCATCCTGCCAAGGATTGAGGGAGTGTATGCATTTCTCCACTGGTTCTGGAGGGGGCTTTGTGCCAAGTCTGCTTCATCCTGCCAAGGATAGTGATAGTGGATGCATTTCTCCACTGGTTCTGGAGGGGGCTTTGTGCCCAGTCTGCTTCATCCTGCCAAGGATTGGGGGAGCGGATGCATTTCTCCACTGGTTCTGGAGGGGGCTTTGTGCCCGGTCTGCTTCATCCTGTCAAGGATTGGGGGAGTGGATGTATTTCTTCACTGGTTCTGGAGGGGGCTTTGTACCCGGTCTGCTTTATCCTGCCAAGGATTGGGGGAGTGGATGCATTTCTCCACTGGTTCTGGAGGGGGCTTTGTGCCCAGTGATGCTGCACCTGGGGTGTGGCAGTTGACATCCTCTCACCTGGGTGTCTTAGCCATGCGATGTACCTGGAACAGGTAGCATGATACTCCATGGAGGCAGAGCCATACTCCATCCTGCAGTGACCTAGGCTGGCAATTGCTGGTTTGTGTCAGTACTGAAGGTGGTGCCTCAAGTGGTGTGTCCAGGGTCCAGGACTTCACCTGCTGACTTGGATGGCTGCCCACTCAGGATGGTGCTGACGTCCGACAGAGTGGTATCAGCTGTGCACGTGGCGGTGCTGATGGTGGTGCAGGTGGCTGCGGCAGAGATGCTGCCAGCGCTGGCCGTGGTGCAAGTGTCTGTTGTGTGTGAGGGAGACACTAAACCGTCTCCGGCAGCCTCAGATGTCTGATCCTTGGGGGGATACTGCAGCCTGATGTTGTGGCAGCGGCAATGCAGGTGGCGGTGCAGGTGGCGGGCGGAGCGGGGGTGGTGACTGTGGTGCAGCTGGCTGCCATCCCTGATGATATGCTGGTCACCAGCCCCTCACCAGGAGACATCATGCCCTGAGGTGACTTGCCCTTTGGCTTGTGGCGCTTCCCCACCTTGGCAGTTACTGCAGAGACCTTGGCACTGTCCTCTCTGTGTTTGGGCGAGACCTTGCTGGGTGGGTGGTGTGACTTTCCCCTGCTGGAAGCAGGCCCCTTTTTGACCTTTGCAGTTGGCGGAATAGGGTGGTCCTTCATATCTGTCGGTGGCACACTGGCAGCTCTGATGGGTGCCCCCTTCGATCGTACCGGCCTTGCTGGGACCACAGTAGATGTAGATTTGGTGGCTGAGGTGCTGGGCTGGGATCTAGACATCCTGGCGCTAGGGGAAGGACGGGGGGTAGGTGTAGGGAAGAGGTTAATGTTAGCTAGGAAAAGCTTTTTTGATACACTAGGATGGGAAGATGGAGGGGGTGTGGGAGTGGAGGAAGAGGGAGTGGTTGCAAGAGGTGTATGTCTGCTGAGTTTGGGTGAAGGTGCATGGGCTGGAGGCTGTTGTGAGGTGGATAGCTGTTGAGTGGGTGTGTGCCTGCGTTTGTGTACTTTGGGAGGAGGGCTCACAGACACACTGAGAGAGGACATAGGGGACGTGTGAATGGTAGTGGGGATGCTAATTGCACATGAGCGGTGTGTTGTGATGGGCGTGCTGGTGATGAAGGCAGTGGCTGATGATGTAGTGCATGCTGGTGTGAGTGGAGACGAGACTGGGAGGGAGGTGGATGATGTGGAAGAGGGGGACACAGTGGAGGAAGTGGATGTTGGTATGTGTGCATGGGTATGGTGCTTGTGTGAGTGCCTGTGGGATGTGTGGTGCTTATGTTTCCTGAGCCACTTTTGTGTGTTGATGTGTGTGCCTGCTGGTCTGATGGTGTGCTTGTGATAGGCTGAGGTAGAGGGGATTGGGTCTGGGTAGTGGAAGTTAGAGGGGGGAGGCTGGACACAGGGACAATGGCTGCCATCAATGCTGGGGCCAGTGCCTGAAATGCTCTCTGTTGGGCCGCCACGCCAGAATGAATGCCCTACACGTATGTATTTGTTTGTTGCAAATGCCTCTCGACACCCTAGATGGCATTCAGAATGGTTGACTGCCCAACAGTGATGGATTTCAGGAGGTCAATAGCCTCCTCACTGAGGGCAGCAGGACTGACTGGGGCAGGGCCTGAGGTGCCTGGGGTGAAGGAGATGCCCACCCTCCTGGGTGAGTGGGCACAAGAAACTCACTGAGGGGCTGCTGGGACGGTGGTGCTGGCAGTGGGGGTGGCGGATGAACCTGTTGTTTCGGTGGGCACAGAGGTGTCCGCCACCTCCAGGGAGCTTCCATCAGAGGAGGAGTCGTTGCCACTGGTATCCCCTCCTGTCCCCGTCGTGGAGCTCCCCTCGCCCTCCGACCCACTGGTGCCTTCACCCTCCGTGGACTCACCCTCCTGGGCCAGGCGGGATGCAGCTCCCTCCATCGCTGGTGCCTCTGCTCCTCTGCCAGATGATGCTAATGCACACAAGGACAGGGTGACAAAACAAGAAGGGGGGGAAGACAGAGAACACACATGGTCAATGCCAGCAACACCACTACCGCTGGTGGACACAGCACACAGGAAGCAGGCCTATGCACTAGGCCATGCACTACCAGGAAGTAGGAAAGTCACCAGCCCATGGGGTACAATGCATAACGCCATTAGCAGCACACCTGAAATCCACAGGAGCCTGCCCAGTAGTAAATGCCCACTAACACTATTGGGGTGGGAGTGCTTCAGAGCCTGCCCAACAAGGTACCTACACTGCCATGTTCGCCCTGGCATACGGGCACCCACAGCCCACACCCCCCACCAAGATACTTCCTAAGCCGCGCAGAGTCATCTTTATGACACTGTACTCACCCCCTTGTGGCTACTGTGATGCCAAGTGCCCATCCAACTCCAGATAGGCCACCACCAGGATACAGAACATCAGGGGGGTCTTGGTGCCACGGGCACCCTTTCCACGTTGGGAGGCCATCCCCAGCTGGGCCTCCGCCGTCTTCTTACACCAGCAGCGCAGGTCCTCCCATCTCTTGCAGCACTGGGTGCTCTGTCTATGATAGACCCCCAGGGTCCGCACTTCCTTGGCGATGGCACGCCAAATACACTTCTTCTTGTGGGCGCTGACCTAGAGAAAAGGTACAGGAGGAAAGGAAATTACTCACCCGTCTGGACTGTCAGACTCATTGCCCTCCAGTTCCTAACCATGCCCTGACGCACATACACTGACCATCCTCACTTGCAGCCCTCAGCCCCCCCAACATGTATCTTCCATCCACACCACTCCAAACTGGCATTGCCCATGCTCACAATGAACCTACCTGTTTGTCTGGAGGACTGGGGGAGGACCCCATCCACCCGTTTGTCCAACTCCTCTGCGGTGAAGGCAGGGGCCCTTTCCCCAGACACTCAACCATTGTTGCTTCCAGACACAGGTCACAGCAGCACTAGCAGTGTAGGTCCTCTCCTGCTGAAGGTCAGGTATCAAGTGAGTGAACAGATAGAAAATGGTGGCCATGTCCGCGGCGGTGCGTACCATTACTGCCAGCGTACATCGCCATTGGCTCCTGGAACCCATAGGGCCCAATGATAATCAATGCTGAATTACGCAGCGGTGTTTGACCGCCACCGTGACGCAGCACAACGCCAGGGCAATTACCTCATTTCCTCTTGTTCCTCCTCAAAGGTCAGGCAGCCGCCATATCAGGGAGGCACATGCCATGGCACTTAACTGCATCACAGCACATTTTGGCACATATACAGACTAACTACATCACACATGGATTTACTAACATTACTGCAGATACACTTGTGCAACCTATGTGGTCAATGACCCTCTGCTCACCGTTCTCCTCCATAGGCCACAACCGCAGGGACAGACGATGAGATGGTGGCATCTCCTGTGTACAGACCCCTGGTGGACCTGTCGATAATGGAAGACAGACACCTCATAATCACCTACAGACCTGATCGTGCCACAATCCCAGACCTGTGTGCCCAATTGGAGTCAGACCTGATGTCATCTATTCGCCATCCCACAGGAATCCCCCTTCTAGTGCAGGTCCTGTCAGTGCTCCATTTCCTGGCAAGTGGTTTGTTTCCAACTACAGTGGCCATGGCATCAGGGATGTTGCAGCCAATGTTTTCTAACATGTTGTCCAGAGTGTTGTCTGCCCTGCTGAAACACATGCGCAGCTACATCGTGTTTCCCTATGTGGACGTTTTGCCCACAGTGAAAGCTGACTTTTATGCCCTGGGACATATCCCCAACATCACTGGTGCCATTGATGGTACACATGTGGCATTTGTCCCCCGCAGAAATGAACAAGTGTACAGAAATAGAAAAAGCTACCATTTGATGAATGTGCAGATGGTGTGATTGGCAGACCAGTACATCTCTCATGTGAATGCCAAATATCCTGGCTCTGTGCATGACGCCTACATTTTGAGGAATAGCAGTATCCCTTATGTGATGAGCCAACTCCAGAGGCACCGGGTGTGGCTAATAGGTGAGGCCAAGGTCCCCACACAGTATGAGTAGGTGTCTGGGTATGGGGTTCTCCCTAAGGGCTAGTGTGTGTCTAACAGGTATCCCTCGACATTTGCAGGCGACTCTGGTTACCCCGACCTCTCATGGCTACTGACCCCAGTGAGGAATGCCAGGACAAGGGCAGAGGACCGCTAAAATGAGGCACATGGGCGAACTAGGCAAATTATTGAGAGGACGTTTGATCTCCTGAAGGCCAGATTCCGGTGTCTCCATCTAACAATTGGCTCCCTATACTACTCACCGAAGAAGGTGTGCCAGAAGATCGTGGCATGCTGCATGTTGCACAGCCTGGCATTGCGATGCCAGGTGCCTTTTCTGCAGGAGGATGAGCCTGGTGAGGGTCTTGTGGCAGCGGTGGAGCCTGTAGATAGTGAGGAAGATGGAGGCAGAGGAAGAAGATATTGATAACCAAATGAACATCATCATGCAGTATTTCTAGTGACACACAGGTAAGAGACTGGAACTCCTCCTCGCATTTCAGAATACTGTAGGACATTGTATAAGTCAGCCTCTTAACCTCTGTCTAAGGACATTGACTGTTCACTTTGGATTTCCATTTTTAAAATCTGGGTACCCCATTTCGCCTTCTGGTATATGTACTGCTGTCCAACAACTGTCATACATTGGTATGAGTAAATGAACATTTGCATTGTTATTTGTTATTAATGTTGTCATTATGCATTTGTGAAAGATCAGACTGACTCCAGATTGGTTTGTGCTTAAAGGATGTTTATTTAGGGGCTAATGAGTATTGGGGTATGTGCAAGGGGCTGGGGTGATGGTGGAGGAAGGTCCATAGTAGAGTCCAGTCTCTTGGTATCACAGGTGCTTTGTCCAATGGGGTATAGGAAGGGGAGTAAGGGCAGTTCAATTAGGACAGGATGACATAGTGGGACAGAAGGGTGACAATCAGGAGAGTCTTATTTCCTGGCGATGGTCTCGGCAATGTTCTCTGTCTTCTGCCTGGATAGCAGGGACCGTTTGCAGGGTGGTTCTCGTTCTGCAGGGAGTGGGGTGCTGGTGGCCTGTTGGTCCTGTGGCGGGGCCTCCTGTCCACTAGCACCAGCAGAGGTGGATGGCTGTTCCTCGATTTGGCTAGTGTCAGTTGCCCTTTGGTTTGCCACTGCCTCCCTCATGGTCTTGCCTATGTCAGCCAGCACCCTTGCTATGGTGACCAGGATGGTGTATATGCTGGTGAGGTCCTCCCTGATCCCCATGTATTGTCCCTCCTGCTGCCGCTGGGTCTCCTGAAACTTGGCCAGTACCGTGCCCATGGTCTCCTGGGAACGGTGGTATGCTCCCATGACGTTGGTCAGTGCCTCGTGGAGGGTCCGTTCCCTGGGCCTGTCCTCCCCCTGTCACACAGCAGTCCTCCCAGCTTCCCTGTTGTCCTGTGCCTCTGTCCCCTGAACCGTGTGCCCAGTGCCACTGACCCCAGGTCCCTGATCGTCCTGGGTTAGTGGGGTTGCCTGGGGTCCCTGTAGTGGTGGACACACTTGATGTGTCCTGGGGAAAGTGGCATGGGCCCGCTGGGTGGATTCTGTGGTGGTGTTTCCTGAGGGGGGAGGTTCTGTGGTGGTTTGGGACTGTGGCAGGGGATCCGACTGTCCAGAGGTCCCTGATGGGCCAGGCTGGTCATCGTGATCCAAGCGTGCAGAGCTGCTGTCATCACTTTGGGCCTCTTCTGTGGGGGGACTGGAGATGGCTAGCACCTCCTGTCTGATGACGTTGGGTAGGGTTCCTGTTGGGATGTAAATGCATTGCTATTGTATCTGTGTGTGCCATTTTGTGCAATGGGTATGTTTCCCTGTATTAATGTGCTTGCACTATCGCCTTGGCCCTTGTGTGAGTGGTGATTTTGTGGCCTGGGTGGCTCTCTCTATTGGACATGCTTTGGTGATGGGTGTCCATGCATGTCTGTGATGGGTGTCCATACATTGTTGTTGCATGCAGGGCTTGGTTGTGGGAGTGGTGGGTTGTGATGGTGGGGTGTGTAGGAAGTGGTGGAGTCATGGGAGTGAGGGTGAGGGTGGGAGTATGTGATGGCATGCAGGTAGGGGGCTGAAAGTAGTAAAGAGTTGACTTACCAGAGTCCAGTCCTCCTGCTACTCCTGCCAGGCCCTCAGGATGCAGTATTGCCAATACTTGCTCCTCCCATGTTGTTAGTTGTGGCGGAGCAGGTGAGGGTCCACCGCTAGTCCTCTGTACAGCTACCTGGTGTCTTGATACCACAGAACGCACCTTTCCCCGTAGGTCGTTCCACTTCTTCCTGATGTCATCCTTTGTTCTTGGATGCTGTCCCACTGCGTTGACCCTGTCCACAGTTCTCCGCCATAGTTCCATCTTCCTGGCAATGGAGGGCTGCTACACCTGTGATCCGAATAGCTGTGGCTCTACCCAGATGATTTCCTCCACCATGACCCTGAGCTCCTCCTCAGAAAACCTGGGGTGTCTTTGAGGTGCCATGATGTGGTGTGAGTGATGTGTGAAGTGATGTGTGATATGATGTGTGGGGTGATGTGTTGGGGTGTGTGGTGTGAGGTGCGTGGATGGTGAATGTGTCATGGTGTTCTGTGCCTCTGAATGATGGTGTGGTCTTTGCTTTTCTCTCTCTTTGCTTCTTCAAAATTGTTGCACGTAAGGGGTTGTGGGTAATGTGGGTGTGTTTTTTATACTGGTGTGTGTGTGTGGGTGTGGTGTGTGTATGTGTGTTAGGTGTATGTAGTTTGAATTGTCCAATGTGGTTGTGTTTTGTAAGTGTGTGTGCATTTTGAGCACAGTGGTGTGTACCGCCAATGGTTTACCGCGGTTGAAAGACCGCTGCATTGATTCATGGGTCGTGATACTGTGGGCTTATTCCTGTTGGCGTGATGGTGTGGGTTTTGCTATCGCCAGTTTCTCACTGACCTGTGGTGTGGCGGACTTGTGTGTGTGTCTGTATAGTGGCAGATTTCTCAGTGTGGGTCATAGTACCCGTAGCTCATTGCGGCTGCGGTCACAGTATGTTGCCTGCCGTTGGCACAGTAGTAAGTGGGATTTACCACCAGGGTTGTAATGAGGGCCTCAGTGCCTTAACCCTGAAATAAAAATTGGAGACCACAATAGGGAGCAGGCAGGGCACACCCTGACCGGCGGCACCATATAGGAGGGATCCTAAAGGGAACAACCTTTTAGGTCAAAACGTTAAAAAAAATATTATTGTTACAGGTCCTGTGCTACCAATGCTTGGTACCGCAGTAACCAGTATAGTACACCCCTGTGGTGCTGCAGTGCAAGTACTTCTGTACTAGAGTACCCCAAAAACATCTTCAAAAAAGAGATGGGTGTGGTCATATAACAGACTGGGTGAACACTCACCATTGTGCAGGCTGTATGCCATGCTCTAGGATGGTTTGGGTGTTTGCAATTGGCTGGGCGCAGGGCCAATTTACCACTGTGCATGGCTGAGGGCTTTGGGCTCCTGTGGGTGGTTGGGCACCTTTGTGGTGTTGGGCACAGGACCAAGTCCTGGAGGTGGATGGGGCACTGGGTCTGGCTGCCTTGAGCCCTGACCTCTGAAGAGCACAGCCTAGTGCCATGTACAGGAGTGAGTTGGTCAGCCTTGAGCTCGGCATAGGGCCTAACTGGAGAGTGGGGATTGGTAGCCCTCAGAGAGTTGGGGAAATGGTCTAGTTGGAGGGCAGATTCTGTGGCCAACCTCGGAACAGCAGCACCATCACTGTGCATCGAAGTATATACTAAAGCACCCAATGAGGTACCACTCTGTAGTGGTAGCAAAACACATGTATAAAAATGAGAAGAATCATATCATGTACCAGACTCTGTAGGCAACTGCTATTGTGCAGGCAGTCGACCACAGTCCACAATGAGTGTTGGTCACCTGCAATGGGCTGAGTGACATGCCAAACAAATGCTAAAGGCCATGCTCAGCAGGGGAGTGACTGCTGGACCTGGTTGGGCGCCTTTGGGTTTTGGGCAGAGCAATCAACCCCTGCTCTACACAGCTGAAGGCCGTGTACATGAAAGGAGTTGGGCACAGGTTACCAGAGTGGGTTGGGTGTATTCTCAACTGTTGATTAAAAAACACACAGAAATGTGACATTATAGTTAGATATGATAGTAAGATCTTAGCTTATGTTAAGGTAACCTCAAAAACAAGATTCAAAGTGATATATGGTTAAGTGCTGAAATGAGAACTACATTTAAAAACGGAAAGATCACTGAAATTAAAATTCACGGAACTAACTATAACTTGCACCACCTTTATCAATCTATATATATATTCTTCTGTGTGTGCATATATATTTTATCGTAAGCTCTAAAACATGTTTATACATATTGTTTTTTTATTTTTTATTTAATCTTAAATGTAAGTTAAAATAAACTAGGATGTACCCTTTAGAAAAAATTGAAATGTGTTTAAATGAATTAATAATATCACTTTTAACAAAGTTAACCAAATATTAAACAAAAATAAAACTCTTAATGAGAGTGAATTTATTTGTTTGAATGTAAAATATATAAATGTAATATATATATATATATAGCCATTTATTTTGATATTTCGATGGGGTAATGTGCTATAAACATATACTTTATTATTTATAGGTTAATAATAAATATGTTTTTCATTTAATTTGCATATTTTTTTTCATAATAAACCTTATTTTTTTTTCCCATACTTTCCTATAGAGAGAAATTCAACCCAGGACTAAGATCTCCAACAGGTCAAAGTTGAGTAACTAATAGTACATCTATCTTTGTACATTCTGGTGTAGAAAACTCCACTCCCTCATTTGAGGGGGTGAAGATATGTAAGTCTACACCCAAGTGCAAATTTACTCAGAAATAGTGAATAGCAAAAATGTGGAGAGTTACTTCTTCATGTATGTGTAAATAAACATTATTATTTAACTTTATAAATCGGGCTGAAAACTACTACAGGTTTATGAAGCTCTAAAGTCTCCTGTCTTCCAACTTTGCTTATTTTTGTAAACTATGCCAACGTTTACTATATGATGAACTTAATAAACAAGAGGGACCAAAAGACACCTACCTCTGCAGCAGGAATCTGTGCCTGCTTCCACAGATGGCAGCCATCTTGTAAAGGTCCTCCACATTTCTTTGATGTTAGAGTTTGAACAATAATTTGGCATCACTATTTAACAAGGTTATTAAAACCATTGTAAAACTCTTTTCTTGGCAGTTAGCCAGTAGAGTACTAATATACAAAGAAAGAGATCAGATAACTCCTAGTAGCAGTATGCCCATTTCATTTATTGAGAGTGTAAGTAAAAACTTCCTTGGCATAGGGTAAGAATACAGACTTACCTAGCTGTCATTAGGACAAGAAGGTACAGTTTAGAACAAAGTGGCATAGTTCAGCAGGGTCTGAAGCTGTTTTTTTTTCAATATGAGATACGTCGCCTTGAGAAAGGGAGGCCTTATTTGGCCATTTGAGTCTTCATGGTGTTCTACAATAATGTAGATAGAATATTAAGAAAACATTTGATGCAACAGTGTTTGGTGCCTGTAAAAGTAGTAGATGTTATGTTTCTACTTCATGATGAAAACACACTATGGCCTGCAGTAGTACAAATATTAGGCTCCTTTCTGGTGCCACTGTTCTTTGGTATATTCAAAATTATTATTTTGTGGAATGGGGAACTGATTGTCACAATGTTAATGGTGCATCAGTTTTGTGTTTATTTTATGTAGGTGACAGTAGTTTGCACATGTAGAAAATTCATTATACAAACTTTCATTTAGTTTAAAGACCTATTGAGTGCAACATCTTTGGTGGATGGTTTGGTTAATAAATTATTTTCAAACAAGTAATGGGAGGCTGAACTGGTTTAAATTGCTTTATGAACCAACCACATGGATTGCATTTGTAATTGTAAATTGTATTTCTATAGTACTTACTATCCCTGATGAGGCATTGAATCTCTTTGAGGCAATTAACGCGCAAGTAGCACACTACTCAGGAATCTAAGGCTAAAAGTAAGAATATATTAGATTAGTGAAAGTGATGCTTTCTTTCCGTGTGGAGTAGTTGTGTTAAGTGTGTTAGTTTAGTGCTCATTGATATCCTTTGCATTTGCTGTCACTGTCTTGGAATGGATGGAATTAATTGAAGTGGATTAGTAAAAGGAAGACTAGATTTGTTACTTGGGAGTGGTGGACAAGTGCACCTGTAGGTGGGTGAATTGGATAAAGAGGAATTATTTTGGAAAGGGTATTTGGGAGTCGATAGTAGTCAGAGAGGTTTGGAATGGGCCACTGAGTGGAGGTATAGACAGAGATTGATTTTTATCCCCCCCAAGTAAGTGAAAATAATCTGAAAATATATAGAGACAGCGAGCGAGGTGGAGACGAAAGGGCAGTGAGGAGATTAGAGAGCAGCAACAAGTGGACGAGAGAGCACTCAGAGGAGTTAAGAGAGTAGGAAGGAGGAGATGGGAGAGCAGGAAGGAGACAATGCAGAGCAGTGGGAGATGATGAAGAGCAGCGATTGAGTGGAGCAAGCAGCTCAAGAAGGCGGGCTTCCAGAGCCAATGCAGTGCTTACATCTGCTGTCTAGCCATTCAGACAGTGGGACCACGGAGGCTTCTTTAGAGCCCTCGAGTGTTCACTTGGCTCAGGTTGGGAGGCCCTGGTACATACCTGGTAGAGTCATGACCAGTTGCAAAAAAACAATAGCCAATATTGAAACCTGACAACTCGGACCCTAGTCCTGTGGGTCACTTGGCGTTTGGGAGAGTAATCCCTGATTTTGGCCTAAGATTAGGTTGCCACCCTGACGCACATTAACTGTTGGTATTGGTTTTTGTAAGGAGAGCAAGCTAGGGCAGTTAGACGCCAGCAGTGGTGGATCAAGTCTTAGCTGGGCATGAAGGAGGCAGGAATAGTTGCTGGTGTGCCTTGTGTTCATTGATCCTCCTCCACCCCCTTTCTTCTGCTTTCCTTCTCATTTTAAGATATTGTATTACAAACGTATTTTGGACCTTTTGGTTTTTAACTGTTAATCTGTTGGTGTCTCTGACCTCAGCTCTGTCATAGTAGTCTTAGTGGGTTTAGTGGACTCAGTGCACGTGTTGTGGGATTAAGGTAATAACTGCACCTGCCTGTGAGGGGTATATGAAAGGATTCAAGCTGTGGATTATATTATCCTGAGGGAGGTGGGGATTTAACAGTTAATCACAGAATGGATGACTTGGGTGTTGGTGTGGTTTGCGCCACTAGCACCCTTTGTGTTACAATGAGATAACTGAAGATAGTTGGACATTGTCCCTTTAAACTCTCTAATGACCCTTACATGTCGCAGTTAAGGCAAAGTCAGCGATTGAGATTTAGGGGCAGATTTAAGAGCCCCTTTAGTCTGCCTTAGTGTTGATTTTAGAGATCTTTTAGCACCGTATTAGCGTCACTTTTTCACATTAAGGTGGTGCTAAGGAGGCCTTTTCTCCACGCCATATTTACAAAGTGATGCAAAGCATTGCACCACTTTGTAACCCTGTGAACTACATTATGTCTGCACCAGCAAAGTAGAATATTCCAGTCTGTGGTTTGTGGCGATGACAATCAGAGATTTATCATTGAATGTAATTTTGGGAAATGGAAATAAACAAGCTCTGTCCTCCCCATCTTACTTTCTTCCTGCAGCTGTAGATGAGTACTACCCACTGGTATAAGGTGACTCAGAATACAGTTTTCCCTGAAGTGCCATCTGAGAGAGGAGATCCTGATTCAATGCATGCACTCCAGCAAACTCCTCTTTTTTTAACCCGCTAGATAGCACCCTGGAGTTTTCCATGTTAAACTTGTTAACACTAATGCAAACAACATTTCACTCCATGCTCAAAGCTTTCGTTTTGGTAAATATGTAGCAGACTAAGCTATATCATTTCTCTTTTGTATTAAAGCAATGCTTGGCTGTAATTCAATAAAAGATTTTAATTTTAAAATATAAAACATTCTAAACATATCATTTCATTTACCATACCAATTAATGTGGGGGTTCAATATTGGATGCTGCGTACAATGAAGTACCGGTGTGATGAAGGATTGCATTGTTTGAAAGTGAAGCATGATGTTGTATGTATTCTGTATGCACACGTATACATGTGTGCATTGTTATGGGTTAATGTAATGTACTTTTCCACACTCTACATGAACAGTCAGCAAGAATTCCTCTTCAGCGGTCAGTCAGCTGTTGGGATCCAAACTGTCACGACGTGCTGCATTGTGAGCTTATTTACATTGGAATAAAGCTCTTAAAGCTTACTACATTTCCTGAGCCACCATTACCACATTTTGGCGACCAGCTTGACCTATTTCAGCCCACAAATGCCTGGCTTTTCGCAGAATGTTGGTACATTTCTGTTGAAGTTGTGCTAACTATTGCTACCATGTATCAGCACACCCAAGGGACCACCACTTCATCTATCTCATCTGACCCTGTGTGGAAGAAGCCCCTGATGACACAGCTTTTTATTTGGCCCAGCTGTTCTCAGCTTTGCATTTGAGCCAATTACAAGGTATTCTTTTCTAATACCCTTGGTGCATGCCTGATGTGCACCGTTTGTTTGGGCTACATACTTTGCATTATTTGATTGGCCCTCCCGACCGCACATGCAGCCTTGCTCAGATCGCATTTCTTTCATGGTAGCCATCTTGAGTTGTGCTGTGAAGTCGAGACAGTGACATCATCCTGTTTCTGCATGGCGGACATATTTTTGGGGCATTTTCTCTCAGCAATTTTAAAGGATGACAGCAACATCATCCAGGGCACTTCCTGATTTTTTCTGCCAGCTATTGCCAGGTATTACCACCTAATGACTGTGACTCATCACTACAAATGTATTAAAGGTACATTCTATTTTTTTCAGCTCTATTTACTGTGTTCGGTCATTTTTGGCACTCATATTCTGTTACTGTTGATTGTATGAGCCAACTGTACTGTATAGCATGTATTCTCTTTTGCTGCTTATGTTATCATGGACACTCCGTCACAAATCACACAACCACCACCATTTTTAAGTCAATCTGGTAAAACAACAACAAAATGGATCCAATGTTTTAGGTTGTTTGAGTATCATTTTTTTTCATAGATACTAATGGTTTCAGTCCTGCGTGCGAATTTGCTTTATTATTTGGTAGTCTTGGTCCTGCAGCCCAACATTTCTTTGACAATCTACCATCTGTACCCACACCCTCAGGAGATGGCCAAATGAATGTTTATCTGAAGCCTATTGTTAAGTTGTGCAATGGGTTCTCTGATGAGCCTAATATAATGCTTGAACTTCATAATTTCTTCAAGACTAAAGAACAGTCAGAAGAAAACGTGGAGGAATATATTCGGCTATTAGAGCATTAGCTGCAACTTGCAAGTTTGGTCCCAACCTTAACACCTACATTTCGACCAATTTGCAGGAATCAGATAATGGATGAAGTTGTTGACCTTGCGAATAGCATTGAGAGACCACTGATTTCCTCTAAAATACTACATCCTGAACCTACTGCTGCCAACGAAGTAGCAGCCAACAAAGATTGCTGTGAGTCACTATGTGCTATAAACACTAAAGGAAAGGTGTTTAAAAACACCATCATGAAAATGTTTAGCTCATGTTACAGATGTGGTTATTGGAGTCATCTCAGCAATTTTTCCAGCTGCCCTGCAGTTGGCAAGAGGTAGCTGTTGTGTAAAAAAACGGGACAATTTCAAATTGTGTGTAAGAATGCTAAACAACGAGTGAAAATGGGAATTTAGATGTGGGCATGGTTTTGTGTACTGAATCCCTTAACAGCGTTATTTTCACCTTAGATTGTGAAAGTCAAACCACCCCTGTTAAGTGTCCTATGTGTGAAGCTTACACTGATAATCTGTCACTTTTGGTCATGACTGACTCTGGTTGGTCCATAACTATTCTAACAGACACCACATTCCATGAATTTTAAAATGCTAATTATATTTTGTCTCCCATGGATGATAATCCCAAGGTGTTTGGGGAGAAGGACAATGAAATGTTATGCTTTTTCAATGCCAAAGTATCTTGTCTCAGCAGGGAGACTTACACAAAGGTTTATGTTGCTGTTAAGGGCAAAAATAAAATAAGGGTGGAAGGACCTAGCTAAAATGGGTTTATGTTTAGTCCCAGCTTCTGACAACCCAGTAGTGGTGGTTGATGTTGAAATATAATTTGTTGGCAATGTGCAGGAATCTGTTGATAACATACTAGCTGATTTTCAGTAATCAAGGTCAAAGGGTTTGGGAATCAAATCAAGTTGATCCCAAATGCTCAATTGCTCACAAGGTCCGCTCAGTGCATCTAAGAAAACGCTTAATGAATTATTGTCTCAGGGTGTTATTCAAGCCACAGATTCTTCTCAGTGGGTGGCACCTATTGTGGTGGCATGCAAAAAGTCTGGCGAAATCAGATTATGTGCTGACGTGCGTGCCCTAAAAAAAAAAACCTCATAGTGGACTGCCATGCACTCTCCAAGATCTTTGAGCAGCCTGGGAGGGGCAATGTGGTTTTCTACAATCAACTTTAGGTCTGCTTATCATCAGGTAACTCTGACTGACAAGTCTCAGGATCTAATACACTTTATGACGCCTTTTGGTGCCTACAAAGATTTTAGATTACCCTTCAATCTGGCATCTGCCACCAGCGTCTTTGGAAAGCTTATGGATAATTTGTTTTTGAGACATTGTCAGTATGTAGGCATAGCAAGATGACATTTTAGTTTTTGTTCATGATTAGGAGAAACACAACAAGATCCTGAGGAAGGTGTTGTCAATGTTGATGCAGCGGGGTATGACTATCATACTGGAGAAATGCAAGTTGGCCACTAATGAACTGGAATATCCTGGTCATACTGTATCATGCAATGGTATGAAACCTAAAATGTCCGAATTAAGGTAATCGAGGATGCAAAGGCACCAGCAGACAAAGATACCTTACTCTCATTTCTGATGCTAGCTGAGTACTACACATGCCACATGCTTTGTTTCTGGATACGTACAGTCTGTGATTTCGAGAGTGTTAAAAACATAATTGCTATAGCTCCGGCTTTCTTGTGAAAGCCAGTCTTCTATTATCATTGAGGGGGCTATCACTTGTGGTTTGAGAGTCGGATTCAGTCAAAAGGTTGTGGGATGTGAAAAAAACATTGCCTTTGCGTCCAGGACCCTAAGGCCATATGAGTACCAGTACAGTCTATAGAGCGGGAAGCTCTAGCATGCATATGGGCTGTACATACGTTTAAAATGTAAATATAATCAGAGAAGTTAATTTTGTTCTGCCCACAAAATTGCATAGTATTATAATATCGCAGGTGCATATAAGTCATTTAGGAACCACCAAGACATGCAGGAAGATCAAGCAGCATTACTGGTAGCCTGCTTTGAATACTCAGGTTAAAACCGTAATTCAACTTGGCAAATGTACTCACATTCCAGGCCTAAACCTTTCCTTTTATACATGTAAAGCACCCCTAAGGTAGGCCTTAGGTAGCCCCATGAGCAGGGTGCAGTGTATGTTAAAGATGGGACATGTACTGATGTGTATTTCATGTCTGACTGTGAAATACTGCCAAATTTGGTTTTCACTGTGCACAGCCTATCTCTCTCATAGGATAACATGGGGGCTGCGTTTAAATATTATTAAATGCAGATTCTCTTGGACAGCAGATAGAAATCTGGAGTTTGGGGCCTCTGAACTCACAATTTAAAAATACATCTTTTAGTGAAGTTGGTTTTGAGATTGTTGATTTGAAAATGCCACTTTTAGAAAGCAGGCATTTTCTTGCTTAAACCATTCTGTGACTCTGCCTGTTTGTGAATTCCCTGTCTGGGTCAATTTGACAGTTGTGCTGTTTGTGCATCTTCTCTAAACAATGATACAAAGGGTGCTGGGGTGTAGCATGCTTATTCTGATGAGCCATCTGTACTAGAGTGGAGGGAGGAGTGGTCATTCACACCTGCAAGGGGTGTGCCTGCCCTCGCACAATGCAGTCTCCAACCCCAAGTGTGTCTGGGGCCAGGCCTGGGCAAGGCAGGATCTTTAGAACATCAGAGAGTTTCCTTTGAAGTTTGCTTACATCAGAGGCAGAGAGGAGTATAAATAGTGTACCCAAAACCCCAGACCTTAGATCACATCTGGAATCAAGAGGAACCTCTGCCAAGGAGAAGAGCTGAAGTGCTGAGTAGAAGTGCTGTCCCTGCCTGTGACTGTGCTTTGCTGGGCTATCCTGCAGTTGCTGCTTCTGCCTATGAATGGGGAAAGAGACTGGAATTTATTGTGCCTTGCTGCTTGAGAGGTATCTCCAAGGGCTTGAAGTATAGCTTGCCTCCTGTTTTTAAGCCTCAGGGACAGCAAAAGATTCACCATCCAGTTTTGAGTCTACATGCTGTGGACTACAGCTTGCCAGACAGTGCCATTCCAGTTCCTGGGCCCCTGCAAGTGAATTCCTGGTGGAATCCTGTGAAACAACTCCAGATGACACTGTGTGACTTTGCTAAGGACGTCGCTGCACGAAACCTGCGATGCTGCCTGCACCTGAAGCCATGGACCTCGCAGAAGCACATGAACCCCAACAACCCCGTAGGCCTTGCACCGCCACAGCCACTGACGCCACATGACTTCACTGAGATCGGAGTATTGTAGCACCGACGTTCGTGACACCCGACTCTGTTGAGGCACCTGTGACCCCGTGACATGAGCTTGACCCTCTGAGGTTGCCCCGCAGCTTTGTGACTTTGCTGGACTTCATCTTTGCCGAAGGTACCAAGGGACCGACACCTCGCAACTGACACCGCCTCACCTCAACCGCTCTGTAGTAAGGAGCCAATGCCTTTTTTCAATGCCTTTGCTCTTTTGCCCTGCAGCATTGGAACTGACACCGACCAGGATCCAACGATACCTCGCTCGCTGACTCCGTGCACCGGCCTGATTTCTACTTACTTTACAAAGGTACTTACCTGGGGGTCCATACGACTCCGTAAACGACACTAGTGGCGTCGCATTGTGGGAAATGACTTTATCACGACACTGCTCAATACCAATTTGCATCATTTGTATCTAGGCACTGTTTTGTGTTTTTCATATTCACAATCATATTTTTAACTGTGTAGCGTGGATTTCTAACAATAGGCAATGTAGAGATCTTAACATGCTGGCAAAACTAGTATGTTTAGTGGGACGAAGCAGAAGGTGTGCAGCCGCAATTTGTACAATTTGTAGGTGCTTCTGTAATGATTTAGTCAACCCCAGATATAAGACATTCAGATAATCTAACCTAGACATCACTAGTGGTTGGACTACTGTCCTCTGGGCCACGAATGGAGGGCAATAAAGTATCTTCTTAAGCAATTTATGTATGCCAAAGCAAGTATCAGCTACATTAGTAATCTATTGGTTCATTGTGAGTTCACATTCCAACCAAACTCCTAGGTTTTTTATAACCAACATGGGATTGAGGGAATTACCCTTATAATCACACCACAAATGTGTGCCCTAGGGTATAGCAAGATTACCTACCAACTAAACCTCAGTCTTTTCTCCATTTAACTTTAAGGAGTTTGCTCTCATCCATGTTGCAACCTCAGAAAGACAGGAGGGCAGAGCTGCAACATGCTGTTTGTCCTTAGATGACAGAGATACCACAATTTGTGTCATCTAAATATGAAAAGGCCCCAATTCTCCACATTATCTGCCAGAGCTCTCACACATAAATTGAAAAGCAGCGGGCTCAGAATAAAGCCCTGTAGCACGCCAGAAGTTAAAGAGTATCGTCTATACTTATGTTGATTAGTTTGCACCTGAAAAGAGCGATTTTCTAAGAAGGATGTAATCCAATATAACTCAGTATCTTGTATTCCCATTCCCTCAAGCCTTTGAAGGATAGTATTATGATTGACAGTGTCAAACACTGCACTGAGATCAAGTAAAAACAGTGCAGCAGCTTCAACTTTGTCCAAACGATGTCTCAAGTACTCTGTAACCACAAGAAGTGCAGATTCCGTGCTATAACGTGCTCAAAATCAAGATTGAGCTAGAGGGAGTAAATCATTCTGTGCAATCTGTCTTGTGAGTTGTAAATTCACATAGTTGTCCAGCACTTTAGAAAGAGTGAGCTGCAGAGATATTGGTCTACAGTTAGACCATTTGAAAGGGTCAACATTAGTTTTCTTTAATAGCGGTGTAACTAAAGCCGTCTTCCAAACTTTTGGAACTATCCCTTCTGCCAGGGATTGATTTAATAATTGGCCAATCAGTGCCAAGTCTTGGTCAGAAAGTTTACTCATAAAATCTGGGGGGCAAGGATCCAATGGTGAGCCTGATTTAATGGAAGAAAGAATGGTCTTTGCAAACATATGGCCTCATCATGAGTTTGACAGACGGCAGAGGCAGCCCGCCAAACTCTTCGGGTTGGAAGACCACCACCGCGGAATACTCACCTAATTTTCTGTAATTTTATGAGTAAAAGAAAATTACTTAAATTACTGTAGCATAATTACAATTTAACCTAGGTCTAGCTAGAAGTCTCCTTCATCTACACCTTCCTCCAACTCTACATACCGTTGCTCCCCCCTCTCCACTCCTACTTTGGAAACTTAGTGGGGATGTCAGCAGGGCCTGAACCCCCCCCCCCCCTTTTCTGCCTTTGACCCTCCTAGAAACTGTTGCAACTGCAACATTTGTGATAGCTTGAAGAAAGTATTGAAGCAGAAACTATGGCAACTGACAGAGAAGAACAAACTGCCACAACTTACTCCTAGAATGAGCTGAGAGTTTAAGTTGGGAGCCAGGCACGAGGAACAGCAATGAACAAAGATGACAAGTGCATGGCAAACCATGATTGGCTCTGCGAACAGCACTTTCCTTTTCTCATGCCCTCTGCTCAACTCAGCTCTGCGACCTGCATATAGAGAACAGTAACGTAACAAAACTTGAGGGGGCCCAGTGCAAAGTACAAGGAGGGGGCCATCCCCCAGGCTCATTCATAAGCTTTTTAGGCTAATGGTTGGCCACCCATCTGTCCAAAGTGTATTGTGTTAAGGGGGCCCCCTAGAGCTTGGAGCCTCCCAGCACTGCAGTAGTTGTGTTACGCCAATGAAAGAGAAAGTGTATAAGTTAGTAAGTACAGACCTAAATATCTCCACATATGTCCCTATTCATAATCATGTGTTTATGCATAAACATATATACATATTTATTCACTGAAAAAAACAAATGTTAAAGAGACGTTATAGTTAGGTGAAAATGTCTGTTAAAACATAGTTTTAAACTTAAAAATCCACCGAAATTCACTAGTTATAGTTATGTAACTACATTGTCCCCTAAAGTAACTATAACTCACTCCCGACATGAGCACTTTTCTCATCAATAATTTCATTGCAAAGGTTGCAGTGATATTATCAATGATGTGCTAGATGTAATGACTGCTGTAATGTGTGGGTAATTACCAGTGAATCGTAAGAGCGCAAGATATAGTTACCTTAGGGAATGAGTAAAAACAATGTGTGCATTTTTTTGTTGTGAACACTGTAGTCAAGTAGGGAAGAGTCAAATCTTGATGACGCTTCTGGATCATCTTTGAGACGGTTGTCAGTGAATGTTATGTTTAGGGGTAATTAATTCCATAGTTTGGCTGCTTGGACAGAGAAAGATGTTCACCTATGGTGTCTATCTTACATGCTGAGATTTTAAGATCAGATGCCGGTCTAGAGCAGGGGTTCATTTCTTGTAGTCATTTTGGTGATTTTCTTCCTGATGAAAAGTGGTCCTTTGCCATGTATTGCTTTGTGGATGATACAACGCAGGTTGAAGGTAGATTTTCTGGCAACTGGTAACCAATACAGGGCCCTCAAGGCAGGGACGTTATGTGATTGTGGCTTTAAATGTAGCAGTAGTCTTGCAGCAGAGGTATGAATTCTCTGTAATTGGCTTATATTTGTTAGAGGTGAGCCATGATGTAGACCTTTGGCATAATCAAGTTTAGATAGGAAAAGAGAGACAGTTGCTTGGGTCTTGTGGGGGAATCCTAGGTGTGGGAAGATGTGTCACAGGGTACTAATGGTAGGAAATCTTGATCTGACTCCCTTATCCAGTTTGGCCATTCATTGATCTCTTGAAGGCCATGGCGTTTCTGAGATTTCTTACCTCTCTGGATATTTTCAGTGGTCTCAAGCCGGGTGGAGAGAGGGTCATAGGCTTTCCAGTCACCACATCTGAGTATTTCAGTTTTGAGCATATTCAGTTTGATGCAGCTCCATGTCATCTACTCATCAACGGCCCGTAGGCAACTGAAGATTTTGGAGTTTCCAATGTCCTTGAGGCTTTTCAATTTGAAAATCATTTGGATGTCATCTGCATAGTTGCAGCATGTGAACTACAAATAATTAATAATTCCTATTAATGTTTTCATGTAGATGTTGAAGAGCCTGGGTGAGATGATATAGCCTTTAGGTACTCCTGCATTTATGCTGTATTGTTTGGATGAGAAAGGAGGAATATGGATGACATTTGTTCTACGTCATCTAAGTGAGAACGGTACCCTTTTTGCTGAGTATGTCAAGTCTTTGGATTAGTCTGCTATGATCAACTGTTTTGAAGGTAGCTGGCAAGTCTAAGAGAATGGGGCACCATCCCCATTCCGGTTTTCAAAATTTTTAAGGTTATGATGTATGGCAATTATGTCAGATGTATTGCCTCTTCCTCGAAAGTATGGAATTTTCTTCAATTAATCTTTTGGGAGAAGGCTATTTTTTCTATAGTTTTGCCCAGGAATGGTCTGTTTCTTATAGGTATGCAACTGTTGGGGGTCTAGAGGGTCCAGTTTTGTTTCCTTTCACAATAAACATATATATGTCTTTATAGATCTTCTGAAATAACTCCTGTAGTTAAGGAGTTGTTGGTCAATGTTCTGCCTGGTGTGACAGCTGAAGTTGTTTACAGGCTTTGGGCGTGATTTAGATCTCGGCGGAGCTGTACTCCATCACAAAATTGTGATGTAGTAACCCCTCTGCCGAGATCTAAATCACGCCCTTTGTTTGATCATTTGTAGATGACAAAGGGCAGAGGAGCAAACAGAAATCTTGCTTCTATTAACAAGATCCAGAAATTCATATGGTGATAATAGTTTGAAGGGATGAAGAGGCAGTGTTAACCTACCCCTGGAAGGGTTTTATAGAAACTGAATGCTGCTGTTTGTTTTTATATGTGTTGAATAGGAATCTAACATGTCTGCTTTGATTGTGCAATGACTTCCCAGGTTGTCTGAATATTCTTGAGAAATGGGACAGGTTCTTTCTGTGAGTATTTTATACAGTTCTTTATTGTCACATTTTGCATTATGGATTCCGCTGGAGCAGTAGCTTTTTGTTGGGTGACTTGTACATTTTATGTCTTTGTAGGTGTATATTGTATAGAGAGATGTTTGGTTTAAAGCCACCTGCGTTGAAGTTTAGCAATTTATTGTTTTATCTTTTTTTATTCTTGTTCTATTTTGTCATGTTTAGATGTTTCAAGTGGTATTTGGATATCAAAGCTTCATGAACCTAGTCATAGAGTTTTTAACAGACATTATTATGCCCATATAGGTGTTGAAGGTAAACTGGATAGTTACGTCCTCGAAATTCAGTTTGTTCCAGGTTCGGTATGAAGCTGCAGGTGAGGTAAGTTTAGCTATGGTGAGATACTGTGTGTTGTGTTGAATGTCCACCAGGTGGTAGTCTGACCACTCAACTGGAGTAACATTTTGGAGCGTGGCTAGTTTTGGGTAAGCAAAAATTATCTTTGTGCATGAACTGATATAGGTTGTGTCTAGGCCAGTGAACATCATTCTGGGGTGGGGCATATTAGGTTTGTCAAACGATGTGATCTGGTCGCCCAGGGTTCAAAGAGTCAAGAAATGTTTCTGGAAATGTTCTACTGATGAGTGGTGGTCTGTAAAATAGGGAAAAGTTACATCATAAGTTTGGGGTAGGGATACATCTGACAAGTAGGGCCTCACAATCTTGTAAGGAAACATTCTGAGCTTTGGTGAGGTACATTTTTTCCTTAAATGTAGGAGCTAAGCTACCTCCTCTTTTGCATGCCAATACTGGTGCTGTGCCTTTTACAGCCATAATTTAGTTATGAAGAAAAAAGTCAGGTCCTGCATCTATCAATAGGTCGAAGATGTGGTACTTATTTTTGGAAAGGGATAAGGCATTTGTTAGAAATGGGGCCTTTGGTTGGCAGTCATGTTAACCCCTGTCCAAGCAAGGACCATCACACTAGTCATGGTAAGTCACACACAATCCAAATTATCCTGTGCCCACCCTCTGGTAGCTTGGCACTGAGCAGTCAGGCTTAACTTAGAAGGCAATGTATAAAGTATTTGTGCAATAAATCATGCAATAGCACAGTATAACACCACAAAAATAGACCACACAGTGTTTAGAAAAATATAGAATATTTATCTGGGTAAATGCAGGTCAAAATTATCAAGATTTGATAAGTATACGTTGAAATACCACTTTAGAGAATGATAAAAAGAGTCTTAAGTTCTTAAAAAGTAAGAAGTGTCTCTTGCAAGCACAAAGTACCTGGTTTGCGTCTAAATTATCTGCAAGGGGCCGCAGAGGAGGAGATGCGTGGAAAATGGGAAGGTGTGCGTTGGTTTCTCCAGGTGCACACACACATTGCGTTGATATTTTTCTACGCAGTTAGGGCCATGCATCAATTTCCGGCATGAATACTTGGATCCTCTTCGGGTTGGGGGTTATTTGGACGTCCAGGGAATGATGCAGAGAAATCCTGGGCGTGCAGGATGAAGTCATAGGAGCTGTATCGATCGGGTGGGCGATGTGGGGAAACTTCTGTCGCACAGCAGGCGCTGCGTCGATTCTTCTGGCACGAAGTTGGGCTGCGTCATTCCGGCTCGGCTATGCTTCAGTCCACTGGGCTGTGCGTCAAAGTTCCGGTCACAATATTGGCACTGCATCAATCTCCTCTCTGGGAGTCGGGCTCCATCGTTCCGGTTCATCATGCTTTGATTTTCTCATCACTTTGCAGGCTGTTCGCCATATCTGGCAGGCTGTGATTCAAATTTTCACCACACAAGGAGTTCTCTGCAGAATAAAGGCTTTTTGGCCCTGAGACTTCAGGGAACAGGAGGCAAGCTCTATCCAACCCCTTTGGAGAGCACTTCTCAGCAGAGCCAGTGGGCAGCAAGGCAGCAGGGCAACAGCAGGGCAGCAGTCCTTTGCAGAAATACAATCAGGTGAGTCCTTTGGGCAGCCAGGCAGTTCCTCTTGGCAGGTTGCAGGCTCTGGTTTAGAGTTTCTTCACCAGTGGTATCTTGTCGAGAAGTGTCTGAGTTGGTAGGGTCAGAGGCCCTGTTTAAATACCCAAATGTGCCTTTGAAGTGGGGGAGACTTCAAAGAGTGGTTTAGAAATGCACAAGGTCCCCTTTCAGTTCCATCCTGTCTGCCAGGGTCCCAGTAGGGGGCTTGGCAGTCCATTGTGTGAGGGCAGGCCACTGTCCTTTGACATGCAAGTGTCAGGCCCTCCATCCTCCCAGCCCGGGAAGACCCATTCAGTGTGCAGATGTGTGCAGGTATGACTGAGCATACTGTGTCTGGGGTTGTCTGAGTGAAATGCACAAGGGAGCTGTGAGAAACTGGGGCTGATTGCAGAGGCCCCATAACTTTTTGCACCCATTTCCCACTTTATGCTGGTGTTTTCCTGACTCTGATGGTGCCCTGGGTACTGCTAACCAGTCCCAGGGCCTGTGCTCTGTGTAAAATGGATATGCAAATTAGGCTAATTATAATTGGCTAAGTTAACCTACCTATAAGTCCCTAGTATATAGTAGGGCATGTAGGTTTAGGGACCACAGCATAGGTGGTGCACACCTAGGTGCATTGCTGAGGTGCCCAGTGTCATTTTAAAAGCAAGCCTGCCTTGCTGGCTGCTTTTAAATTAAAGTTATATGCAAATTCGACTTTGGAATTAAAGGTACTTCCAAAGTCTTAAACTACCTTATTTTTACATATAAGTCACCCCTAAGGTGTGCCCTATGTGCCCCTAGGGCTGGGTGCCATGTAACTATAAGCAGGGACTTTATAAAAATAGATTTATAAGCCCTGGTGAGGTAAAAACTGCCAAATTCGTTTTTCCCTCATTGAAGTAAATGGCCTTCATAGGCTAGAATGGGCAGACTTTATTTTAAATTTTAAAGTCTCCTTAAATGTTACATACCAAGAATTTGGTATCAAATTGATTGTTATAATAAATCCCACAACTTCCAGTTGTTGGATTTAATATAACCAGTTCAGGTAAAAAGTTTAGACTTTACCTAAAAAGTTGCCAATTTCAGCTCTGCATTGTTTTTGCTGCTGTGCTCTGATTGGCCAGCCTGCAGCAGCTTCTGCCAGGCTACTTTAATGAGGTGTGAAGTGGCCTGGCTTCACACAAAGGAATGTGCTTGGGGGAGAGAATCTCCCCTCAGCAGATGGTGAGGCAGGAAGGGGGAGGGCTGCCAAACTGGTCTTCAAAGGCAGAGAAGGACATTTGGAGCACCCAGCAACACCCCCACATCCTGCAACCCCAGACAGCTAGGTGCCCCCTTGATTAGATTAGGAGAGGGCAGGAAAGGGGTGTGTTTATGATTTTTAGCCACACCAGTGGGTGGGCTCAGCCAGATCTCTCCTCCAAAAATCAGATTCATCCATTTTGGATTTTTAGAGACTGTTGCCTTCTGGGATGGATTTTTGCCACACTTCCCAGGAAGTGGTCATCACAGGGGGACGACCCTGTCCCTGATTGGAGAACCAGGGCCCCCCTGCTTTTCACCCAGGAGCAAGGATAAAACTGGCAGACCTGCACCCACGCCTCAGATCCCCACCAAATTTCAAGAAGAAAGAACTTAAGGAGAAGAAGGACTGCCCTGCTGGACCCCTGGCCTGCACCTGGACCCTGCACTCAGAAAGACTGCACCAGCTGCACACTTGGGCTTCACCACAAGAAGGACTTTGCCTGGCTTCCACTGGTTCAAGGAGGGACTCCCTGTTTGCTACAGGTGAAAAATTGCTATCCAGAGTCCCCTGCACCAACTCCTGAAAAAGTGACCAGCTGACCACTGTCCAGTGGCCAAAAAGGAGTTTGCGCCAGGTGTATTCTGGGAGTTGAAGTCCGCACTTCCCAAGGACCATCACAGAACTTCTGGACCCTTGGGGTGAGCTGTGGACCCCAAAAGAACCTTAAAAGAACATCTGGGTGAAGCCCCAGAAGTTTGGAAAAGATTGCAGAATTTTTGAAAAAAAGCTCCATAAAGTGACCGACCCGACGCGGAAATTCTAGCCGGCTTGCCTCAACCGCGACCCGGCCTGACTTCGTGGTTCGTCCCGGTAAAGAAAAACATCCAAAAAAGAGACTAAGTCCGAACGTAAAAAGTTGACCGGGACCTTCCAGCCATCGTATCCGAGAAGGGCTCCACGGACGTCGGATCAAGATCCAGGTTTACCCCGGTCGAAGGATTTTCATCTCGAAAAAACGACTAAGTCCGAAGGTAAAAATCACCACGGAGGAAACCGACTTCGTGTATCCGGACAAGGGCTCCAGGAGGTCGGATTCAACTGGCAGGTTCGTCCCGGGGAAGAAAAACATCAAAAAAGAGACTAAGTCAGAAGGTAACTTTTTAACCGAGGCCTCCCGCGACTTGTAGCCGAGCAGGGCTCCATCGCGGTCGGCCTGAAAGTTTGACTTTGCCCCGGTCCTGGTGCAACCAGATGACCCGATTGGCGCTTTTTGTTTCTAAGCGCTAGAAAATAATAATACTTTAAAAATTCATATCTCCGGTTCCCCTGAACCGATTTTAATCGTTTTTGTGTCATTTTAAAGATAAAAATATAAGCTATTTTTATAAATTGGTTTTGGATTTTTAAACTGTTTCCTGTGTTTTATTTAATTACTGTTTTGTGATATTTGAATGCTTTACACTTTGTCTCCTAAGTTAAGCCTTGACGCTCGATGCCAAGCTACCAAGGGTAGAGCTGGGATTAATTTACTGAGACCTAACTGTACCTATGTGGAGGTTAGTGGCTTGTTGCTAGGTGTAGGTACCTACCTGCCCTACCAATAACCCATTTTCCAACATAATTGGAAGCAGCGACGGGATCCTGTACTTGTGTTCAATATCACGTTACAGTTTTAGGTAAAACAAATTAAAAATCCTTTAAATTGTCCTAGTGCAAAAACATTTTTTAATTTTTAATTTGGATTAATTTCAATTATTTAATTTTTGTAATTTTTCTATATTCTTGTTTCCAATTTTTGCAAAAAGTTTTTGTTGACACAAAACTAGGGAACCATGGAGCTTGATCTGGCTAGCCTACCCACACTGACAGTAGTCCAGCTTAGGGGGTTGTGTATTGAGAGAGGGTTGCCTGCAACCACTGATCTCAGGAAGCAAATTCTGATTAAATCCCTGACAGCATGGGCTGAGGCCCAAGGGCTAGGCACAGAGGAAGCTCCAGAGGGGGAAGAAAAAGGGGAAGATGCTAACTCTAACCACTCAGGGGAGGGAAGGCATCTGAGCCTAAGTGAGGAACAGGAAGAACGGTCCTCAGTAGATACAGTCACTAGGGGCAGACCCAAAGCTAGTGGTGGGAGAGGGGTCCTTTCAGGAGGAGAGAACCCATCCATCAGAGAAAGAGAGCTGGAGGCCCAGCTAGCATACATAGCTTTGGAAGCAGAGAAGCTGGCCCTAGAAAAGCAAAAGTGGGCATACAAAGAGAAAAGAGATGGAGGCAGCGATAAAGAAGCTGAGGTGTCCATGGGTGGGGGAGTTTGCCCCAGATTACCCAAGGGGGTAGTTCCTGCTTATGTAGAGGGGGATGACATAGATAAGTGGCTAGGGGCCTTTGAGAGGGCACTCCAAATGAGAAGGGTTAGGCCTTAATACTGGGGTTCCCTTTTGTGGGAGTTGGTCCCCAACTCAGGGAGGGATAGGCTTCTGACCTTAAGGGGGGAGGAGGCAGATTCATACCCTAGTATGAAGAGGTGCTTAGCCAAGAAGTTTGGTCTGACCCCAGAGCAATATAGAATGAAGTTGAGGGACACCCAGAAGGTCAGTACCCAGTCTTGGGTTGACTTTGTGGACATTTCACTAAAGGCACTAGAGGGCTGGATTATTGGTAACAAAGTAAATACTTATGAGGGGTTATACAATCTGATCATGAGAGAGCACATCTTGACCAATTGTATCCAAGAAAGGTTACGCCAGCATCTAGTGGACTCTAAGCAGACCAACCCTAGAGAGCTAGGGGAGGCAGCTGATGAGTGGTTGAGAACCAGGGTGGTTGTCAAGTCCCAGGGGGGAGACTCCAAGAAGGGGGGGACAGGTCCCCAAAAACCTAAGGAGGGAGGTGGTAAGCCCACCACAGAGACTCCCTCTGTACCCCAGAACCCTAAGAAGGAGGAGAGTAAATCCCACTCCCACTCTGACAAGCAGAGACAGGGAGACCCAGGGTTAAAAAAACTCTTGGACAGTAGGGCTTGCTTTGACTGTCAGCAGACAGGTCACTTCAGAGGAGATGCAGCCTGTCCAAGGAAGGTGGTTAGCACTGGGCTGTCCAGTGTAGCCATAGAGGAGGATTCCTCAGATGATGAAGTCCTCCTAGCATTGTGCTGGGAGACAGGACCAGATGGTAAGCTGGTGATCCCTGAGGGTGGGAGTAGGCACTTCCACCACATTCAAGTGAATGGGATCCCTACCACTGGCCTGAGGGACACCTGTGCCAGTCACACTATAGTGAGTGACCGGTTAGTGACGCCAGACATGTATGTCCCAGGAAAGACAAAGAAAGTCAGGATAGCCACAGGGGAGGTCACCTCCAAACCTGTAGCCATAGTGCCCCTAGAGAGGGAGGGTATCCTTGACTGGATTAGGGTGGTAGTCAGTGCTGACCTTCCCCTAGATTGTATCCTGGGCAATGACCTCCCAGAGGTGAGTCTGGTCACAGATGGGGTGGTCGCCCAGGGCGCCCCCCCAACCCAAAGTCCTGGGGAGTCAGTCCCTACAGTTAGGAGACAGGGGTCCCCAAGAAAAGGAAAGAAGAAAAGGAAGGGTAGGCCACTCTTAAAGAGAGTTCCAGGGAGCCAAGGGCCCTCTGCCCCAGTAGGGGGGGAGCCCAGAGTTGGCACTGGTGAGGCCTCACCTGACCCCAAGGAAGTCCTGAGTAGTCAGGCAGCTGTCCAGATGCAGGGTGTTGCCCCTGCACTGACAGAAGGGAGAGTGGAAGGAAAGTGTCTGCCACAGGAAGTGGTAGCCCCCCACTCTAGACAGCAAGAGGGGTGCCAGGACCTCACAATTGCCCCTAAAGCAGCTCAGCCACCTGTCAGTGGAGAGCTTAGGGTGTGGTTCTGGCTACTGACAGCTGTCAGTAGCCTCTGCTGGGTGCTAGCCTTCCTGGCAGTACTGTACTTGGCCTGGGAGGCAGATCCCAGGGCCAATAGCAAAGTAGGCCCCCAGACCCTATTGGTCATGGTGGGGTTGCTCAAGTGTTGGGTGACTTCTTTGGGTAAGCTAGGTGTTGCCCTAGCAAAGTTAGGAGTAGGGGAGGTGGGCACCTCACTACCCAAGTTGGCAGAGAGAAAGGAGGAAGACCCCCCTAGAGGGAAGTTTCAGTTTGAGTTGGGTCCTTTTACTGTTGGGATGGCTTCACTACCCATAGGGAGTGACCCTGACAGGAGGATATAAGGCAGAGTAGGCCCTGCAAAGGGACAGCCAGTTTTCTTCACTGTCTTCCTCGCCTAACAAGCCAGGAAGACTCTCCCAGGGTTGGGCTGAGTCTCCTGGGCGTGTGGGCTGGGGGGGGGGGTTGTGTGAGAAACTGGGGCTGATTGCAGAGGCCCCATAACTTTTTGCCCCCATTTTCCACTTTATGCTGGTGTTTTCCTGACTCTGATGGTGCCCTGGGTACTGCTAACCAGTCCCAGGGCCTGTGCTCTGTGTAAAATGGATATGCAAATTAGGCTAATTATAATTGGCTAAGTTAACCTACCTATAAGTCCCTAGTATATGGTAGGGCATGTAGGTTTAGGGACCACAGCATAGGTGGTGCACACCTAGGTGCATTGCTGAGGTGCCCAGTGTCATTTTAAAAGCAAGCCTGGATGGGCGTGGCCGCGCCACGAAACAAGATGGCCGCTTAGAGCGAGAGCTCCGCGCCGAGGCGGTCCCGGAGGGGTGACGGGGGCGAGAAGACAGCCGGACAACACACCGGGTTCGGTGCCCCTCCACCCCTACAACACGGGCGACACGGAACCATGTCCGGGGACCCCGTAGGAGCGGGATGCAAGGCAGGAAACTCGCGACTCGCCCCAGGCCGATAAGGCCTGGAGAAAGGGGGCGGAGTCACGTCTTCGGAAGACCGCGGACGGCGTGCCCGTAGCGGCAAGGAGCAAGCTGAACAGGCCGCAGGGACTGCGGGAGTCGTGACGACCCGCATCCATCTCCCTACAACGCCAACAAACACCCGTGGACCTTCCCCCCCCCCCACAGGGAGACGGGAAGACACAGCAAAGGGGTGCGGCCCCTTCGACAGCCGGGAGAGAAACCCAAAGAGAGGTAGGATCGAAACTCTTCAAAATAAGAACGGCATCGCCGGAGGCAGAGGCACGACTTCTCCCCTCTTTTCCATCACAGAGGGACAACAAAAACCCTCCCGCTGAGATAATAAACTTTCTCCCCCCCCTCCAGACAACTAATACTGAGGAGGGCAGAGGGGCACGACGGGAGGCACGTGGAGGCGAGGGGACGAGAGGGGTGAGCGACTGGGGGGGCACCGGGGATGAGGAGAGCCAGAGGGAGCCAAGAGAACAGAGATACAGGAGAAGGGAGTGGACTGACACCAGTGTAAGCCACCGAACATCTATATCCTTATCGGAATCTACGGAGGGAATCTCGGGCCCCACGTGGTCAGACTCTGTAGACAATTGAGGCGATGCCCGGCAACAAACCGAACCATAAACCTGTCAGCAAGCCTGCACGACAACTATTATTCTCAGAAGAGCTACAACACAAACGCCTAACCCCCACGAAGATAAACCCTCAAACATCGCCACCTTTAAACGAGTTCACCACGATGCCTGATAAAGATCAATCCACGACTATGGACAGGATACTACAAGAGATCACCACCGTCAGCCGCCGCATAGAGGGGATGGACGCCTCTATAACTTCATTGACACTAGAAACCAAATCCATGCGATCTGACATTGCCGGCTTTCAATCTAGAGTGACAGGGCTAGAACAACGCATGGGATCACTAGAGACGCAGATCAACACGTCTCAGGTGCGAGAACAAGACTTCATCTACCTCAGGAGCAAACTAACGGACATGGAGGACAGGAGCCGGAGAGACAATATCCGCATACTTGGGATCCCGGAAAACGAAGAAGGCTCGGATATGCAGACTTTTCTGACCTCCACTCTTCCAAAAATGATTTCATTGGACTTTGACCCGCCGCTAGAATTCCAACGGGCACACAGGATAGGCCCAAAACACTCTGACAACTCCTCAAGGCCCCGCCCAATCATCGCATGCTTGCTGCGGCATAATCAAACCCGACAAATACTCCAAGTAGCACGCAACCACGGCCCTTTCCGAATAGACCAGCACGAGATCCGAATAACCGCCGATTACTCCAAGGAAACCAACGAACGTAGAAAGGCTTTCCTAGCCCTACGACCCCGGCTTTGCAAACTAGAGATGAAATACGGTCTCTTTGACCCTGCAAGAATGTGGGTTACAAAAAATGGAGTATCCAAGGACTTTTATAACCCCGACGAATTGAGACTCTTTCTTGACTCTTTCCAATCCCAGCCTATGGACTCTTACAACACAGACAGTGAGCATGACATTGTAGGAGGCAGTGATAGGGCCGAAACCCCCCACTCGGGAATAGAAAAGGTGAAGACGGCTCTACACGACACCGGAGCCAGTCATAGAGGTAGAGACATGGAGAGACTAACTAGATCATATGATGACAGGGGTCAGATTTTACACGCAGTAGTAACCCACACCCAATTATCGGAAAGAAACAAATCCCGCTCCCCTTTAAAGCCTACAACTGGGTCTTCTTGAGAAGGTAACGCGACAAGACGATTTATGGGACTATCGCCAGAGAGTCGAAAATAACAACTATAGACTCCGCGGAAGGATGAGTACCTTTCCAGATCATATGTGTATTACTATTGTAATTGTCTAAGACTGCTAGTATCAATGTTAAAACCAGATACATGAAAAATATATGCTCTTTATGACTAGAGCCGAGGCCCTATAATGGAAACTACCAGTAAATCGTTATTTGCCCTCAGTACACAACAGATGATGATTACTAGAACAGGGATCAGACCCCACCAACTCACTGTATGTTGAATAAGGGCCCGGTCCCGACCCTATAACCCTATAACAAGGTAACAAGGTAACAGGGGCATTAAACAGATAACAAAAAATAAACACTAATTAACTATCATGGAACTTACCTTACATTCCACACACTACAAAGTATCTCATGGTAGTAAACAACAAAGTATGTGAAACTTTCCTAATACACACCACACTCGACCAGCGCCGACATTAGAACCGTTTAGCCCCCATTATCACCCCAAGGGATGGGACTAGACAACGTAAAGATAAATTAATTCCAATACAGGGACACACAATACGATATAACCTGAAACATATCAAAGCTCCCACTACTTGACTTTACCTTATTCTACAATAAGAAACTGGGGGAAAAAAAAATAGAACACGAGGACATAATACAACATAATACCGCATAACAAAGCGAAATATTATGACATTCTACACTGCCACTCCACACCACATTATAACATCACAATGTAAATTATAAACTATTAGCTATTCTTTTCCCCAGATGTTCGTACCTACCCCCATCCTAATCATTATTACTATCTTAAACTATCACCAACAACAGAACGACTATGATGGTGGCACATACCAAGTAAGACCTTAGTAGGTCAGTATTATGATGTAATAATACACGGCAAGGAGTTAGTAAAAGGATGAGATACGCACTATCCTCGCGTAACCCGGGGCTCAGCTACACTCATTACCTATCCTACGATTAATAGAGAGACGTTTGGCATAATGGCTCCTAACATGATAATGTGATAAGATGCCACGATATGTTATGTTGATCAACCTAATATGTCATTGAACAGTTGTAAGGCGAGATGAGACGAGGCAGTGTTATAGTTGAAAAGAAATGCTCAGGGAGTATTATATTATACTGTATATTGGTATCTTTATGTACCCATGCATACGCGAGAACTATAATACTCTGTTTGAGCTCTCTCCCCCCCTCCTCTGCCCTGCCCCCCCCCTCCCCTCGCCATCCGGTCTCGGTCTTTCTGTCTGCCCAGTCCCTACTTTAATTTACGACCCTATCTTATGAACTCTTAAACACCCTACGATACCATACAACATCAAGTACTAGGCACAACATCCTAAACACCATACCCCATCAACACCCGACACCCCCTCCCTCCTCTCCAGCGCCGCTCAGGTACTATAGTTATTAACCGATCATTACTTCTGCCAATATACACTTTAGTTATATAACTAATACACTAGCCACTAACCACCGATGAGCAGACCCACTTCGCGATACATAAACATAAGCACTGCTGTGTGACCCCCCCCCCAACCCCTCCTTATCACCGACATATCGATAACTGGCTGTCTGCTGTTTCCCCCCTTCGCCCCCCCCGATCGAGACCGCCCGACGGCACGAGAGCTCCGAGAGAAATCGGTCCCGCCGTTTACAGACCTAACGAACGAAGGAGGTTGGACTCCTAACCTCCCTCATCCCTACCCTTCTCCACTTCTTCCCCCAAATTGCACGCTCTCTTGCTATACTCTCAATCTCAACTTCAGCACACGCATCCATCCCTTCCCCCCCTTCTCCCTCTTTTCTTCTCCCTCTCATTTCTCCTTGCCTTATTTTTCACTCATATTTCCCCTCCATCTGGCTCTCGTCCTACTTATATTACCTCTCTTCCTTCACCCTCTCCTCTCTCTTCTCTTTCTTCTCCAGAGGATTCCCTTGGCCTCCACCAGCTACTAACCCCTGTATAAAATAAAATTAAATAAAACACCGTATCATATCGAAACACAACTCCCACTCTAACTACTAAGTCAATATCTCCCACCCTGCCTCCCCCCCCCACCAACACCAACCCCGGATCGAGGGTGCTTACTTACTCACAATTATCCAATATGTCGAAGCCCCACCCTCAAGCGACGCGACCATTCCGCATACTCTCTTGGAATGTACACAGCATGACGAGCTATGTTAAGCGGAAAAAGATACTGTCCTATCTTCAATCCAAAAAAACAGATATAGCTCTGATTCAAGAGACTCACCTTGACACTCTGGAATCCAGTAAACTTAAATGGGATTGGGTAGGGAGGGTTGCCTTCAGCTGCCGTCCAACGAGTCAGGAATCTGGAAGTAACGGACCCCGCAAATGTGGAGTGGCGATACTAGTGCGTAAATCCCTCCCGGTCACTATCATTAAAACCTGGAATGATACGGAAGGAAGGTATATATTTGCTAAATTAAAACTAGGGGACACTGTTTTATGCGTGGGATCCGTTTACGCACCAACCGGCCCAAAACGCCCATTCCTTCTACAGCTAAATCGCCTCCTGACAGAAATCGGAACTACTCGATACATAATCGGGGGAGACTGGAATCTCGTCCAAGACGCCATAATGGATAGGACAGGCCCTGTCGATGTATGTAACAATCACGACAGAGCGCTTCTGACAGACCTGACCACTGACGTCGGTCTGGTGGACTGCTGGAGAATACAACACCCGAAAGACAAGGAATATACTTTCTTATCCACCGTCCATGGCACCCAATCGCGTCTGGATTATTTCTTAGTATCACACACTGTAATCCCTCATATACAAGACACCTGTATCCTAGACAGTGGGCTCTCAGATCACTCCCCAATACTAATCCGGATCCAGGTGGGACTCTCCTTCTCTGGTCGTAAACCATGGCGATTGGCTGTACACAGATATTGCTCTCCACAAGGGAAGGAACAATTAAAAGCTCATGTAACCACATACATGGCCGAGAATTCAGGCACTGTATCCTCAAAAAGGATCCTATGGGCGGCAGCAAAAGCAACCATAAGAGGGAATATGATGCGAGATGCAGCACTGGCCAACAAAGACAGAATAGCCCGCCAAATCACCTTAGAGACCACGATACAGGACCTCACTAAACAATATACCGCCCAACCATCCCCTAGGCTGCGACACGCCTTAGAACAGGCCCGCATGGCACACAATGAACTCTATACATCTCAGGCGGAATACGCACTGCAAAAATTGCGAGGCCGCCATTACGAACAAGGGGAAAAAGCAGGTCGCCTCCTAGCGGCGCAGCTCCGACAAAGAGAGGCAGCCTCTGCCATTGCGGCCATAACATCTTCTTCAGGAGCAGTGCTAACTCGCCCACAAGACATTGTAAACGAGTTCGCCAAGTACTACCGACATTTGTACACTCCTGAAACAACGACAGATCAAACACAAATGGAGACATTCCTTGCCGCGGCCAATCTACCCCGTCTGTCTGAGGCAGGCAGGGCCCTCTTGGACGGTAACATAAGCAAAGAAGAGATAACCCAAGTTATAACAAGCCTCCCCTACCATAAATCACCAGGAGAGGACGGATTCCCTGCGGAATTCTATAAATGGGCTGGGGAGGAGGCAATAACCGCAGTACATGAAGCACTGACGGAAGCATGTCAAGAAGGCTCCCTGGGCGCTCTATCCAATAAAGCCACGATTGTCATCTTGCCTAAGCCAGGGAGAGACCCCCTTCTTTGCGGCAGTTACCGTCCTATCTCCCTTTTGAATGGGGATGTCAAACTCCTAGCCAGTGTTCTAGCAGCGCGGCTCCGCAAGGTGATACCATCGTTGATTCACAATACCCAAGTGGGATTTGTACCAGGCCGTACCTCCAGAAATCATATGCGAACTCTTTGCCATACACTGTTAGAATCCATACAATTACCTGACGAAGCCCTAGCCCTGTCCCTAGACGCGGAGAAAGCATTCGACCGCATTGAGTGGCCCTACCTATTCACAACCATGAAGCATTTTGGCCTGGGGGAACAATTTATCTCTAAAGTACGTTTATTATATGACCACCCCACAGCACAGGTTAACTGTGGGGGCATCATGTCAGACCCATTCCCTATCGGAAGGGGCACACGCCAGGGATGCCCCTTGTCGCCACTTCTATTTTTATTGGCCATGGAACCCCTAGCTGCCACCATACGAAATTCTCACCAAATAAAAGGGATCCATATCACCGGGGGCATATCCAAAATATATCTCTACGCAGACGACATTCTGTTAACAATGTCCGATCTAGAAACCTCGCTCCCAGCACTACTTTCCACTATAGAAGACTTTGCATCCCTATCCGGATATCGGGTAAACTGGGATAAAAGTGAGGCACTACCATTATCCCGCATAACGACGAGGGCAGCGATACATGGCCTTCAATTCAAATGGACCCCGACCCGCCTTAAATATTTAGGAACGTTTATTAACAGAGGTCTAGAACATATGGTCAGGGACAACATAGACCCCCTTATATCTAAAATGAAACAAGACTTTGCCAAATGGTCCCTACTAGGCCTGTCCATGTGGGGCAGGACACAGGCGGTCAGAATGGTCACCTTACCACGCTTCACATACGTGTTAGGCATGCTTCCCCTACAGATACCTCTTTCCTCACTCCGATTAATAGACGCATCCATAAGGGCCTTCGTCTGGGGCTCCTCACGCCCAAGACTGAAACCTGCAATAATACTGGCACGACGGCTCTACGGAGGATTAGGACTACCCTCGGTAGAACAATACTCTCTGGCCCTACAACTCTCACAGCTAATATATACGCTTCCGGATATAGCCGATCCACCGCAATGGGTGATCACAGAGAAACTCCTATATGGACAGTATACGGAGATGGGAGGAACATACGCCGACCACGTTCCCTTAACTAACCCTATCCTCAAGGCTACAAACACAGCGTGGTGCAGAGCCCATCGACTACTAGGAGTACACCCCTCCCTGCATACTCAGGCTCCCATAGCAGGGAATAAAAGCATTAAAATAGGAGGGACTATTCTCAGATGGCCCCAATGGTCCGAGGCAGGTATCCACAATATATCTCACATAATAGATGGAGATAGCTTCCGCACATTCGCCTCCCTCCAGGAAGAATTCGGTATCCAAAGTAACCAGGAGTGGCGATATCTACAGCTCAAACACTGTATGCGGAGAACATTAGGAACCCCCCCCGTGGCTGCTCAAAACCTCACCCATCGTCACCTATCTTCAGAAATGGGGCCGACAAAAAGGCGTCTTGGCTGGCCTCTATGCCGAATTAACTAACCACCTTTACTCTCAGCCTTTACTTGAACGACTACGCTTAAAGTGGCAGGACATACTAGAGATAACCTACACGGACGAAGAATGGCCAGACATACTAGAAGCCCTCGACAGGGGCGTACGTGAAGCACGCCTGAAATTTTGCCTATTTAAAATCCTTCAGGGATGGTACTGGACCCCCGTTAAACTCTTCAGGGCAGGGTTGATACCTCACGCGAACTGTTGGAGATGCACAGAGCCATATTGCGACCAACTTCATATTTTATGCCACTGCCCCACGGTACAGTCACTATGGGACGCGGTACGCCTCGCCTTATCGGACTTCATACAGATACCAAAACCGACCCCACCAGCATTTATCATTCTACATGACATTCGCCCGTATCCCTCCCTATCGCGGGCACATAAACGATTAATCCACACGGCGCTAGCCACGGCCAAAATATGCATACTCCGGCACTGGAGATCTAGCATTGCCCCCACACCCATGGAATGGATGACGGCCATGTATCAAACGGCTACCCATGAACGAGTGATTTATAACCTACAGGACCAAGCAGAACAATTTGAGGAGGTCTGGCGCCCATTCTTGAAGAGACCATGAAGCGGCTGGTGGATGACCAACGGATGATCAATGTTCAATGATCAATGATTAGGGAATATTAATTACCAATCACTCTCTGAGAATCCTAGACTCCGGAAACACATTTAATCTCCTACTGCCCCCTCTCTCTCTCCCTAGCTACGCTATCCTCTCTTCTCTCTCTCTTTTTTCTCTCTCTCTATCAATCCACAGGCCTCTAATTTTGTCACATGCCCGAGACCCTGAACTACCCAACATAGTAATACAAGTCGCTTCCTAACACAAACAAGGACTGAGAAATCAACTCATATAAGACGTAGACACTCTCTAACCGACCTTACCATATCTATCATACATATTATCTACCCCTAGATA
Source organism: Pleurodeles waltl (assembly GCF_031143425.1). Lineage (NCBI taxonomy): Eukaryota > Metazoa > Chordata > Amphibia > Caudata > Salamandridae > Pleurodeles > Pleurodeles waltl. Next base: position 609,876,559 of record NC_090436.1, on the reverse strand, counting down.
ATAACTCGCTACAGACGGAGAAGTACAGAACGATCTACTCTTAGGCCTGAACAAGCTAGTCTCAGGATACAAAGACCCCCTGCCTACCTCGAGTCTCTTCATTCTACATTCCCCCGCGATTACCCTTCCTCTTTCTCCCTCTTTCTTTCCCTTCTCTCCCCCTCCCCATTTCATATGACTATTTTGCCTCTCCCCTATACCAAGACCAACCCCTCCTACACAACCCTATCCTCGCTCCCCCTCCCCTTACCACCCCCCCCACCTGTTTTCCACTCTTCTTCAAAATAAGGGTACACAACTCAACTATGCAACTGGGAATTTTTACTTACCTGACAGTACATGTATATATGCTTACAATGGAAATAATTGTGGTAAACGAACAAAAACAATGTTTTGAAAGCTAAACAGTTTGTTTATATGCTGTATGTACCGCCTTATATATTCTTAATAAAACTTTTGAAACTTAAAAAAAAAAAAAAAAAAAAAAAAAAGCAAGCCTGCCTTGCTGGCTGCTTTTAAATTAAAGTTATATGCAAATTCGACTTTGGAATTAAAGGTACTTCCAAAGTCTTAAACTACCTTATTTTTACATATAAGTCACCCCTAAGGTGTGCCCTATGTGCCCCTAGGGCTGGGTGCCATGTAACTATAAGCAGGGACTTTATAAAAATAGATTTATAAGCCCTGGTGAGGTAAAAACAGCCAAATTCGTTTTTCCCTCATTGAAGTAAATGGCCTTCATAGGCTAGAATGGGCAGACTTTATTTTAAATTTTAAAGTCTCCTTAAATGTTACATACCAAGAATTTGGTATCAAATTGATTGTTATAATAAATCCCACAACTTCCAGTTGTTGGATTTAATATAACCAGTTCAGGTAAAAAGTTTAGACTTTACCTAAAAAGTTGCCAATTTCAGCTCTGCATTGTTTTTGCTGCTGTGCTCTGATTGGCCAGCCTGCAGCAGCTTCTGCCAGGCTACTTTAATGATGTGTGAAGTGGCCTGGCTTCACACAAAGGAATGTGCTTGGGGGAGAGAATCTCCCCTCAGCAGATGGTGAGGCAGGAAGGGGGAGGGATGCCAAACTGGTCTTCAAAGGCAGAGAAGGACATCTGGAGCACCCAGCAACACCCCCACATCCTGCAACCCCAGACAGCTAGGTGCCCCCTTGATTAGATTAGGAGAGGGCAGGAGAGGGGTGTGTTTATGATTTTTAGCCACACCAGTGGGTTGGCTCAGCAAGATCTCTCCTCCAAAAATCAGATTCATCCATTTTGGATTTTTAGAGACTGTTGCCTTCTGGGATGGATTTTTGCCACACTTCCCAGGAAGTGGTCATCACAGGGGGACGACCCTGTCCCTGATTGGAGAACCAGGGCCCCCCTGCTTTTCACCCAGGAGCAAGGATAAAACTGGCAGACCTGCACCCACGCCTCAGATCCCCACCAAATTTCAAGAAGAAAGAACTTAAGGAGAAGAAGGACTGCCCTGCTGGACCCCTGGCCTGCACCTGGACCCTGCACTCAGAAAGACTGCACCAGCTGCACACTTGGGCTTCACCACAAGAAGGACTTTGCCTGGATTCCACTGGTTCAAGGAGGGACTCCCTGTTTGCTACAGGTGAAAAATTGCTATCCAGAGTCCCCTGCACCAACTCCTGAAAAAGTGACCAGCTGACCACTGTCCAGTGGGCAAAAAGGAGTTTGCGCCAGGTGTATTCTGGGAGTTGAAGTCCGCACTTCCCAAGGACCATCACAGAACTTCTGGACCCTTGGGGTGAGCTGTGGACCCCAAAAGAACCTTAAAAGAACATCTGGGTGAAGCCCCAGAAGTTTGGAAAAGATTGGAGAATTTTTGAAAAAAAGCTCCATAAAGTGACCGACCGACGCGGAAATTCTAGCCGGCTTGCCTCAACCGCGACCCGGCCTGACTTCGTGGTTCGTCCCGGTAAAGAAAAACATCCAAAAAAGAGACTAAGTCCGAACGTAAAAAGTTGACCGGGACCTTCCAGCCATCGTATCCGAGAAGGGCTCCACGGACGTCGGATCAAGATCCAGGTTTACCCCGGTCGAAGGATTTTCATCTCGAAAAAACGACTAAGTCCGAAGGTAAAAATCACCACCGAGGAAACCGACTTCGCGTATCCGGACAAGGGCTCCAGGAGGTCGGATCCAACTGGCAGGTTCGTCCCGGGGAAGAAAAACATCAAAAAAGAGACTAAGTCAGAAGGTAACTTTTTAACCGAGGCCTCCCGCGACTTGTAGCCGAGCAGGGCTCCATCGCGGTCGGCCTGAAAGTTTGACTTTGCCCCGGTCCTGGTGCAACCAGATGACCCGATTGGCGCTTTTTTGTTTCTAAGCGCTAGAAAATAATAATACTTCAAAAATTCATATCTCCGGTTCCCCCTGAACCGATTCTAATCGTTTTTGTGTCATTTTAAAGATAAAAATATAAGCTATTTTTATAAATTGGTTTTGGATTTTTAAACTGTTTCCTGTGTTTTATTTAATTACTGTTTTGTGATATTTGAATGCTCTACACTTTGTCTCCTAAGTTAAGCCTTGACGCTCGATGCCAAGCTACCAAGGGTAGAGCTGGGATTAATTTACTGAGACCTAACTGTACCTATGTGGAGGTTAGTGGCTTGTTGCTAGGTGTAGGTACCTACCTGCCCTACCAATAACCCATTTTCCAACAGGAGCTGTCAAGTAACCCAGTCAGACGTGAATTATAAGGAACAGAAGGATTTAAGTGCAGAGAAATGCTCACTTTCTAAAAGTGGCATTTCAAAAATAGTAATGTTAAATCCAACTTCACCAGTTAGCAGGATTTTGTATTACCATTCTGGCCATACTAAATATGACCTTGTTACTCCTTTCAGATCCAAATCTACCACTCAAACAGTATATGAGGGTTGCCCTAATGTTAGCTTATGAAAGGAGCAGGCCTCACAGCAGTGTTAAACGAATTTAGGAGTTTTATACTACCAGAACATATAAACTACACAGGCACATGTCCTGCCCTTTGTCTACACAGCACCCTGCCCTATGGGTTACCCAGGGCCTACCTCAGGGGTGCCTTATGTGTAGAAAAAGGTTAGTTTTAGGCTTGGCAAGTACTTTTACATGCCAAGTCGAATTGGCAGTAAAACTGCACACACACGCCTTGCAATGGCTGGCCTGAGACATGGTTAAGGGGCCACTTATGTGGGTGGCACAATCAGTGCTACAGGCCCACTAGTAGCATTTAATCTACAGGCCCTGGGCACATATAGTGCACTTTCCTAGGGACTTATAAGTAAATTAAATAAGTCAATTGGGTATGATCCAATGTCACCATGTTTTAAGGGAGAGAACATATGCACTTTAGCACTGGTTAGCAGTGGTAAAGTGTGCAGAGTCCTAAAGCCAGCAAAAACAGTATCAAAAAGTGGAGGGAGGCAGGCAAAAGGTTGAGGGTGACCACCCTAAGGCTGTAAGGTCTAACAGTATTGATTAGTGGGCAGTTTAAAGAAAGTGTTTTGGATGAGGTGCAATTTTTTTTTTTTTGCTGCAGGAGAGTGAGTGTTATTCTTTGAATCTGTATGAGGTGCGATCTTTAGCAGGACAGAAATTGTGTTGTTTGTGGGTATGTTATTATCCTCTTTCAACAGGCTCAACAGGCTCAGAAGACATTTTGCTGGGTCTTTGGGTGGGGGTGGTGGAGAGGCAGGTTGAAAGTGAGGTAAACACCTATGGAGATGTTTTTGAAAGTTATTATTGCTGTGCAATGGACAAGGGGATGCAAGGTTAAGAAGAGTGGCGTGGAGCCATACTAATTTGCTTATGTTGAAGGTGGAAAGTGGATGGATAAGGGATGGTAGTGGAGCATTTGGGCCAGGTTTTATGGCTCTGAGCTTTGTAATTGATGATAGGCAGGTGAGTGAATGTTATATTGTGTATTTGTAGATTAAGCAGTTTGTGTCTTTGTAGTATGGAATGTGTGAGGTGGAGCTGTTATAGATTGTGCATTGTTTGTGATGGGCTGAGGGGCAGAGAGAATGCATATTGGCATGATGGGATGGTCAGGAGTTTGCAATGTGCTGATTTGTTTTGAAGAAGAGAGCATTTTTTTGTTTTGGTGGTGTAGAGATATCTGATATTGATGTAGTGACTTCTGGCCAGATGTAGGTAGGTAACAATTTGCGAATCTGAAATAGCGACTCCATGCAAATCGCTATTTCTGACTCGCAAAACCAAATTCAATAAAGACTCACTGTACCAAATTGCACCGCATTTTGCGACCTCCGTTTTTAGCGATGTCTCAATTTGCGACCTCGCTAAAAGCGAGCTCGCAATATGCGCGAAGGGTGTGGTCCGATGTCGCAAATTGCGACTGCCTCGCAAATTGACTGCAGGTGCAACATAACAGTTGGGAAACCCACTTCCTGGCTCTTGGTGATGACGTCAGAAACAGGAAGTCACCAAATAGAACTGGGAGGAGGGAGGAGCACACCCAGCCCAAACTGCAGAGCCACACCCAGGTGAGAGGAGCTGCAGCAACCATGGAGAAGGAGACAGGCAGTGCTGGCAGGAAGAGAAAACTAAAATTCTCAGACAAGGAGTTGGAGGTCCTAACGGAGGAGTGCTGCCTGCACCATGACCAACTCTTCGGCAAGGCAGCAATAAGAACCTAATTTGGCAAGCAATTCAAGAAAAAATCAATGCCATTGGGGTAAGCCACCGCACCTTAGATGAAATCAGGAAAAGGTGGTATGACCTTCTCTCCAGGACCAAGGAGAGGGTTGCGGAGCGCATGAGGGAGATGAGGGGCACTGGAGGAGGCCATCCACGTTCCACCACCTACAGCCCTAGAAACCATGGTGGAGATGACACTGGAGCCGAAGGCTGTACTGGGCATAGGAGAGGTGGACAGTTCAGCTCCTGGAACATGAAAAAGTGAGTACCATGATATATGCTTTCACACCTACAAATGCAATTAACACTATCCCAGTACACAGCAGCAGGCACCACCAGACTAGCTCCCTTCCAGTCTAGCAACCTCTAGAATAGTGCATTATGGGCAAAGTAGAACAGTGGTCCAAATATAGGCAAATGTTTATTATGAGGCATAAAACAGATGTGCAAGACTGACAGGGTATCCCCTATGTCCCACAGGTCTCCCACAAGGCACCCCCATCAGCGAACACATGCAGGTAGAGGAACATGGGCCCGACCCACAGGAGGAGGCTGCCAGTGACACAGCAGGGCCCAGCAGGACAACACCACACATGTTAATGCCACCAGAGTCCATGGAAGATCCTACGCAGGACATGGAGGCAGCAGTGGTAGCACCAGGCCCCAGTTGTACAGAGAGGCACACACAGCCAGCAGCAGGAGCAGTGCGCAGTCGCCGGCGCAGAGTGCAGTCTGTGCACAGGGATGATGTTGCAGATGTTGAGTTTGCGGGACTTTGAGGCATCACTGGTACAGGGTCAGCGCCTGTAAAACACACAGTTGCGGTCAATAAACAGGAACCTTACTAGACTGCAGACCACGATGACCCATGGGATGGCTAATGTAGACAAACAGTTCCAACACATGAACACACATCTGGAGAACCTGACAAAGGCCATCGAACATTTGGTCAGGGAACTGGTGGCAGACAGGGCACAGGCACGGCACAGGGAGCGCAAAACTGCAGCCCGGTTTGACAGACTTGCAGCATCCATTGGGCGCCTGGCTACAAACACCACCTGCCTGTCAAGGCGTACTGTCAGCCTGCAGGTTGAACTAGGTCATTTCGCAGGGGATGTGACATGGGGACTTGGCCGCATCAGCCATGCGGTTGACATAATGGAGAACAGGCAGGCTGCAAGGGGCACAGGGGATACCCCGCAGGACAGCGAGAAGGGCTGTACCATCAGCAGTGTGTCTGCCACTGATTTGCGTGTCCTGCGGAGTAGCAGTGCACAGCAGGGGTGAGGGGACCCACCAGGAGTAAGCCATGGTGGCCGCAGTAGGAGGAGGCAGTGAGCCACCAAAATGTACTATTACTTAGGCACATGCAAATAATGTGTCTGATATGACTTTTTACAATTCAAGACTGTGGCATACTGCACAATTCTAATGATATCATAGTTTAGAAATAAAGAGGTTTTGTTTTCTCACTACACAACTGGGCTATGTGTGTCTGACATTACTGAGTGTGGTCACGGTTGACACGTACCTGCCAAAGTATTGCGTTGCAATGTGGTTCCGTCTCTGTCTGCCCTCATTTGCAATGCTTCTATCCCGAGGCTGACTGTGTGGTAGCTCTGGCTCCTCATCTTACGTGTCTGTGTCTTCAGGGGTGAGATGTAGCCCATGTCTGGTGGCAATGTTGTGTAGGATGGCACAGGCAGCAACTATCTTGCATGCTGTTTCTGGGGCAAACTGGAGTGCACCTCCACTTTTGTGGTGGCATCTGAATCGTGCCTTTAACAAGCCAAAGGTCCTCTCAACTACAGTTCTGGTCCGCCGATGTGCAGTGTGTATCGCCTCTCATTCTGATTGCCAGTGTTAGGTATGGGGTGAGTATCCATGGTTTCAGGGCATATGACAAAAAAGGCAAATTTAGCAGGGCATCACAGGGTTACACAGTGACCTGTATGTATGGCTTCAGAGTGTAGTCACCAAGACCTAATAGACATCTGTCTCCAAACTCCCCACGTTCTAGGTGTTGGTGTATCTCACTGTGCCTGAATATGTATGAATCATGTGTACTCCCTGGATATTTAGCTACAATGTCAGTAATGACATTATGGGCGTCACATACCACCTGGATGTTTAGTGAGTAGGTACATTTCCTATTGCGGAACACATATTCCAGATTTGCAGGTGGGCAAATTTGTATATGTGTCCCATCCAGAGACCCTATTACATGGGGGAAGTTTACAATTCTGTAGAAGTCCAACTTGGTGCTGTTAATTTCTGCCTCATTCCTGGGTAGGTATATATATCTGGACATGTGTGCGAGTATGGCATCTAGGAAACATCTGAAGAATCGTGAGAGTGCACTTTGGAATACCCCAACTACCACAGCAATCAAACCCTGATAGCTACCTGAGGCCAAGAGGTGCAGTGAGCATAGCACTTGCACATGTGTAGGGATGGCGCTGCCACGCATTGTATGTAGTTCAAGCTGAAGATTCAGCAGTTCAATTATTTCTAAGATAACAGCACTGCTCAGTCTATATTTGTCATAAATCTCCTCCTCAGTTTGTTGGAATAGTGTCTGCCTGGTTCGGTATATTCTCTCCTGTCTCTGCCTCCTCCTCCTCTGCTGGGCAGCCTGGACTCTCCTCCTCCATGCTATCACGTACAGTTCAGCCATTTTGAGTCACCCAGATGCCTTCTGGGTCTCCTTTTATACTTTGGTTCTGGTTACCACCTGCTCTGAATCAGTGGTAATCTGGATGTGCAAAACAGGCTTTTTGCGACTAGTCGCAATTTGCGACTGGCTTTTGCATATGGTTTGTGACTCGCAATTTGCGACTTCCTGATTGCGGATCGCAAAATCAGGTCAAAATTTTTGCGAGTCGGTGCTGGGTCGCATCGCTATTTGCTAATCGGAAATGGGATTTTTGCATCCCATTTCGGATTTTGCGGGGTCGCAAATAGCGATTCGGGCCATTTGCGACTCGCAAAACTTTACTACATCTGGCCCTTCATATGTAAAAATTTGAATGTAAAGAATTGAGGAGATATGCATGTTGAAAGAGAGGAGGTGGAAATGTGGGTTAGATGAAAGTCTATGTGAATACTGAAGGGCATGTACAAGGGTTAGGAGGGGTGGTTGTAGGCTGGGTGGGTGGAAAAGGTAGTCTTAGTGGATAAGGGTTTGTAGAGGGTATCTTGGTCAGTGTTTTGGGTGAAACAAGGAGGGGGGTGGTCTAGTGGGATGGCTTGAAAGAGGGTTGAGTAAAAGGTTGAGGGGGCTGGCATGGGCAGTATTTGGAGAAGTGAAAAGAAGAGGGTGTGTTGTAGCAGGATGGTATGATAGAGGGTTGAGTAAAGGATTGATGGGGCTGGTATGGGCAGTGTTTGGGGGTGCAAACTGTAGAGGATGGGATTTGTTTAAAAGGGAGAAGGTGTTTAAGGGAATTATGTATATATGTAGTTTGGGTTAGTAGTATATCGATGATAAATGATTTTGAATTTAATTTAGCATAAAGTTGTGATTTGTGTAGGAGTGAAATGGCCCTTGCATGGATGCGTGGGTAGAAGGGTATGTAGGCATGTTTGTGAGCACTCATTAGTGTTTGGTGAGTGGTGGGTGGAGTGATTGTGTTTGCTGTGAGTGATAGGTGCTTGTTTTTGTGAGTGTGTGTGCATGTTTGCCAATGTGGATGGGTTCTAGTGAAGGCCCTACCAGACTGAAACAGGCAAATCACCTTTGTCTTCTCAACTCTTAGCCTAGATGGTGAGCCTGAGACATCCTGGAGGGAGAGTTTGTAGAGGCTGATGGTGAGGTCATGTGACCCTCACTCAGCATAGTATGCTCACCTGAAGGCCTAGCCAAGTGGTTGTCTAGCAACCACAAATAATAACACATAGAAGAGGGATATGTTTTGTTTGCTAATGCACTAGTTATGTCTAGGAGAGCAGGCAGGACGACAGAATATAGAGGAGAGGAGGCAGGAAAAAAACAATCTTGCAGCAGCAAAGTTCTATCAATGGCAGGCTGAACTGCACAAAACTCACAAGCCTCTAGAATCTACACAAGCACAGTCTGTCACCATAAATGCCAGTCCACAAGACACTTTCATTGGATTTAAAGGAGAACCCAGCCATTGGCCAGACAGCATAGTCAGGAAGTCAGCAGGGGCCTGCGAGTTGAGAGCCAAGGGGTCAGGGGGGAAATCAGAGGAAAACAGAAGCTGCAAAAAAGGAAAGCAGAGCAAAGAAAGGTGAGCAGATCCAGAAAATGGAAGAGGGGTCAAAGGGAGCGAGGTGGGATGACAGAGGAAAGATGGTTCAGACCAGAGGACAATGAGAAGAAAAAGCAGAGTTCATAAAGTGAGAAAGCAGTACAAAGAAATGGGAGCATAGCTAGAAAATGGAGCTGAATCAACAAGCGCAGTGCAAGACAATAAAATAAAAGAGGGTTCAGAGTGGAGGACAAAGGGAAGAAAGCAGAGTCAGAAAAATGACTGCGGGCTGCTGAGAACAATGTGAGACAAGAGAGAAAAAGTAGGTGCAGAGCAGAGGATGAAGACAGGGATGCAGAGGTAGCAAAGAGAGAAAGGAATGAGCTTCAACAGACCTCAGCTCACAAAACCTGTCTCTCTCTCTGTGTGCAACAACAGAACGCAGAGCCAACAGGGTCAGACTCCAAATGGACCAATGAGTGCCACGAAAGATCACAGAGCAAAAGGCACTATTCCATAATAAAACCTGCAAACAGTCACATCAGGGTGAAGGCCAGACCAATAGAAGGAGTAAAGGTGTTCCACTGACCATAAGATGTGCCTCAGGGGAATACAAATTGAATACGAGGGAGTCGGTCCCAAACCCCAAAGGGCAGATCCAGTGGAGGACTGTGGGGTCATGTAGCACAGGCTCAAAGAAAGAAGTTGCCTATGTCCTCTCTAACTGCAGCCTTGATGGCTGGGCCAAGACGCTCTTGGGGGTGGCTTGCAAAGGCTGATGGTGAGGTCATGCGACCCTCTCCCAGCCTCCCATGTTCTTCTGCAATCCCAGCCAAGTGTCTGCCCAGCAACCACCAAATGAGAGCACCTGGATAGGAGTGCATCTAGCTCCCCAATCCACAAGCTTTGTCGGAGTGCAGGATGGAAGAGGAAACAAGCATTTGCTATGCAAGGGGTCTCACATTTGCTTGAATTAGAGTCATTAGCATTGTAAACTCCTAGCTGGACTTTTCTTGCCACATCAATTGAAAATGAAAAGTAAACTAGTTTCACATAAACGAGCCGATTCACAGCGCCACGGCTGCCGTGAGCATCAGCGGGAAGGGGAGACACAGAAAGAAAAAGAAGTTCACTCGCAGTCAAACTTATTGTCAAAAGTTAAATTAGTCATGTAACATGGGAGATGGCCAAGGCGGTAACAAAACCTCCCCAAAGAGGGACAAATGTAAACCATTTACCAATGTCATTAAAGGATTTTTGAAGGGCAAGCCCACGAACGAGCGGTAGTGATGGGCGTGGTTAAAAGTCCAGATACATGTCAACACGTCAAAAAGCAGCGCTTGTGTGCTGCTATGCTCAAACTAAAAAAAAAACAATATAAAAATTAACCATCACATCAGTTTGCTGAGCCCACACCCATTGGCTTTGCTAATGCATGTTAATCAAGCGGTGATGGCAGTGATGATGACAAACTAGTATGCATTTCTTTTCGGATCTATTTAGTTTGTAACTACATATCCCTCACAAATAACCCTCTGAAGATATTTTCCTTAAGAGGTGTGTTGATTTTTGTGCAGCCAGAGACAGACTCTGAACCCCATTTTGAAATCACATGTTGGTTTGCCTTGCTGTTCCCACCACTGCATGGCATGCTTATATTCTATTACTGAAACTCCTGGTGATGTGAAGTGCGGGGATGAGATACTTTAACATTACGGGCATCAGGGTGAATGTGTGTGGGTGGGGGGAGGAAGTCGCTGTATCTTGCAAGGAGACCCCAAAGGTTTTGTTACTCTACTGATCCACACTTGGACTCCACAACACCCGTACTCCTTCTCACAGTTTAAGTTTAGAAGGATTCTTGTTCGAGGAGAGAGACATAGTTTTTCCTATAAGTCAATAAATGAATGTGACTCAACGCCTCACCAGGGGAAGAAAGCGCTAAATAAATACAATTCAATTCCTCTAACAAAACGTACATCTTCTTTTTTGCGAACATATCTGGTATGTTCTAAAAGTTGACTTCAGTTTCGACTTTACTCTGTGTTCACACTGATGACCCCCTGGACGCACCCCATTCCAATGAGTGATAGCATTGCAGAGCATACACATGTATTATAAACTTGTCTCACCAACAAGGACTTTAATATTCATACACCAGACCTCAAAACAAATGGTCGGGGATCCTATAAACTTTCAGCGCTGCTTTGAGACCAGTGTGGTGTAATTTCAAATATACATAACGTGCAAAACAAAACCGACAAAGAAGGAAGTCTTCTGTCAACAAATATGTTTGAATTGCATTTTAAGTATAGATGGCAGGGGCCACACTTTCATCGCGCGTGATAGACAGGAACCCTCAGGGCCTCGCCTAGCAGTAGCATCGTGTTAGCAGAAAATTTCCTTTTTGTGTGTATGTGGAAAGCTTCAAAGGGCCAACTGTATTATTTCTGAATAACTGACCCCTTCCTGATGTACTCTTTTTGTTTCCTCCCACACATCAACGCCCGTGGCCTAGTCCACCTTGGCACATATTTCTTTAATCCTTCGTTACATAAACGAGCTGCTGAGATGTGACCAGTAACTTGTGTAAAGTGTCTGTTGCTGAAATGCGAGACTAATCTAGTAACTTTTGATTTGTTTGAGCAAGAAACATTATGTTGAAATCTGAAAAGTATAGTGAAATGGTAAATTATCGCATACTTTCAGCGGCCAATGAGTATATTAGTATAAAGTGGCTGGTGGGGAGTTTTTTTCCTGCACCGATTGCACAGACCATTACAGTATTGTTTCTGTTCATAACCCCCACAGTGCAAACTCCTACACTGCGCCCTTCGGCCTTTGGCTCGGGCGCTTGAAATGCCCTCCGTGCTCTGTCCCTACAGGGCAGGTAGATAATTGTTGTGGTCTCTCTCAGTGCTGACAGCAGCTGCGAAGCAGTGTAGGAGTCCCCCGTCGGCGTGCGCCTGAGGTACACTTCCCATAACAGGAACCTCTCAGCTAAGTTCGCTCTCCACCACACCAAGGACCCTATGTACAGTTTTGAGCCACTCAACAAATGTTCCTTTTCAGTCCCGTCAGGACAGTATTTGGATAAATATATGTTCTCCTGTGACTTTCATTGTCCAGCACTGGTTCCGCTTTCACTTTGACAATGTCCTCCTCACAAACTGATAACGTTTGCTGTCATGGCCACTTGTTTTGGTAACCAGGGTGTTTGTGGTTTGTGCACATAGTCACACTGTGCTTCAGAAGTAACAGGAGGCGCCCCGGAGATAAGCATCACGCCCTGAGGCTCTGCCAATGTCCACGCGCCTTCGTCAGTGTGAAACGTCTGCCATGGCGGTAGAGTGAAGCCTTCCGATAAACTGTGTGGTAGAGAGTTTGTATCTTTCCATCTATTTTGTTTCCAGGTGATTTTTAACAACGGAAAGCATGCAGGAGTTGAAACTGCCTGAAATTGGCAACGTTCCAAAAACAAGCATTTGGAATGAAATAGTCTTGGGTTTGCTCGTGTTAGAGCTCATAGCGTTGTAAATTACTGACTGGACTTATATTGCCACACAGACTGAAAATAACAAGAGGAAGAGAGCGAGAGCGAACTGCCCTGGAAAAGCCCCCCTCTGATGTTGGTTTATGTTTACAGAGGGAGCTGGTGGGGAGGAGGGACTGAACACACACCCACAGTGCAAGGCAAACAGGCCAATACTGAAAGAAAAAGTCCCCTTCAGAAGAGATAAACAGGACATAGCATAATTATACAGTACTTTACGCTGCTCCAAAAGTGAAAAAAGGCAGGACAAAGAGACAGAACTGACCACTAGCAAGCAAGGATTTTTGAAGGACACTGCAACTAACAAATCAAAATGCTGGAACTCACTCTATTGTATACTTTAGTATACAGGAGGCCGAACGCTAACACTCAACCTAAAAATGGAGGAGAGGAAGGATGAGGGGAAAAACTGGGCCCTGCAACAGCAAGGTTCTGTCAATGGCAGGCAGAATTGCAAAAAAAACTCAAGCCTCCTGAATCAATACAAGCACAGTCTGTCTCCTAAAATGCTGGTTCACAGCTCCATAAATGAACCCCGACCACAGTCAAAAGAGCACAAAATCCACTTGGCTGACAATCTGAGTCAAACAGTCATCTGGGACCTGTGAGTGGAGAGTCAAGGGGACATAGTGAGCATTGGGGGAAGCTGAGGAAAACAGAGGCTGCACAGTGGTAAAGCAGATAAAGGAAAGTGGAGCAGAGCTAGTAAATGGAGGGGCTGAGGGAAGTAGTGCAGGATGAAAGAGGAAACGCAGGTGCAAAGCAGAGGACAAAGATAAGGAAAAACAGCCTGCTCAGAGGGAAAGCAGAGCAAAGAAAAGGGAGCAGAGCTAGAAAATGGAGGAGGCTGAGGCTGCCATGCGAGATGACAGAGGAGAAAGGATTGCAGAGTAAAGGAGAAAGAGAGGAAAATAGAGGCTAAAAAGTGGAAAAGCAGAAAATGAAGGAGGGCTAGGGTGGCAGCACAAGATAAGAGAGGAAAACGGGGTGCAGAGCAAAGAATAAAGAGAGGAAAGCAAAGGCATTGAAGAGAGAAAGGGGGCCATCAGACCTCAGCAAGCTAAAACAGTTCTCCTTCCAGTGCAACTGTAGAATGCAGAACCAGGATCCAAGCGGACTAGTGAGCACTCATTTCTAGAATGAAGGAATTTCGTGAGAAATTATCTTTTAACATCAAAATTTGCTGGAATGCTTACTTATACAACCCACACCACACAATTTGAAAACAAAATAATTTACATTTATAATTTGCAACTATATTTACTATGAACCTCTACAACAGAGATAGACATAGGTGCAGCTCTTCACTAGGTGAGCATTACTATAGAGGTTTTGTCAAAAGATAAGTAACAGTTGAAGAAAAATATCACTAAACGGCTCTTTTTGAGAACACATGATTTTTTAAGGTTTCATGGGAATTAGAAGTGCCATATTTGTTCTTTTTTACCAGGCACAATGTTGTGTCCCATTCTGTGCTATAAACGTCAAAATGGAGAACAACATGCAGATGGGAATAACACATATTAAACAATCATTGGCAAAGTCAATAGCTCCCATCTTTGAAGAAACCTATTGGCTCTGCCTGATGTACGCCATTAACCAGGCTAAAAGTAAGAAAAAAGGCACTATGATGCATCATTTTTCAGGCATGCGTCATTATGCATTCACTTTACAATATGTTGAGGGCACAATATTTTCTGTAACCAATCCAAGTTGCATCAGTAAATAAAATAAAATGAAAAAGAATCAGGGTGAAAGCTATTTTTTTTATGGTGGATGGGCTCGCAGCCATTTGAAGCCTGGTCCTCCCCCAGTGGAAACAATACATTGTGCATGGGGAAAAATGAGGAGCCCGTGGGGTAGCGATGAGGATTGACAGGGGGTGGCAAAACAGCACTCGAGAGACAGCAACATGTTGGGTGGCAAGAAAGCACACAAAGGAGAAAGAAAAATACAAAAGTGAGGGAGGCAGTTTGAGATGGGGAGAATCATGAAAAAGAGCATGAAACACAAGAGAGCTAGCAATACTGAGGTTGGTTCTCCACCATGCAATTTTCTCCATTTAATAACTGGAGGGATTTGCTTGGGAAATACCAAGACTTGAGAGAAAATTTAGATAAACTTGGAATAGGAAATTCATAATGTTGTGCAGGCCCCATAAGGTGCTTGTAAAGTTCTCGGTGTGCAAGCAGTAATGCTGATGTGCCAAAACCATGCCCTAGACGGCAAATGTGATTTTTTTTATATTTTTTATATTGCTTATAGGAAAATAGATTGCAAAAATCAATTAAATGAAAAAATCGTTGATTAGAAGCCATGTATAAACCCCTACAAGGTTTAATACTATGACATGGTAACCAATGACATGATAAACATCAAGGTCAAAGACGAATAATTTGGAACCCAAAACATAACTGCATAACATAATTACATCCGTCATTCATACAGTTTGATAATTTAAAATGCATGTTTTTCCTATTTGTGGAGTAGTATGGCTATGGCTGTAGGGATGCTAATAAGGCTATAGGTCCGTGAGGACACATAAACGATTAACAAAAAGGATGCCAAAACAGACTCTTGAAGGACATCACACAAGTACTGTCTAGTGGTAGAGGTGAAAGGTGACAGTAATTTTATAAAAAAACTCAGACAAAAAAGCAAAGAACCATAAAACTGCAATCAATCAATCAATCAATCAATTAATTTGTAAAGTGCTACATACCCATGAGGGTTTCAAGGCGCTGGGGGAGGAGGGGGGTGCTGCTACTGTTCGAAGAGCCAAGTCTTGAGTAATTTTCTGAAGGAAAGAAGGTCCTGGGTCTGTCGTAGATCCGGCGGGAGGGTGTTCCAGGTCTTGGCGGCGAGGTAAGAGAATGATCTGCTGCTGGAAGATTTGCGTCGGATGCGGGGGACGGAGGCGAGGGCGAGGTTAGCGGAGCAGAGAGGCCGGGTGGGTGTGTTGAAGCTGAGTCTGTTGTTCAGGTATGATGGTCCGGTGTTGTGCAGTGCCTTGTGTGCGTGGGTGTGGAGCTTGAAGGTGATCCTCTTGTTGACGGGGAGCCAGTGAAGGTCTCTTAGGTGGGGGGTGATGTGGCAGTGGCGAGGGATGTTGAGGATGAGTCGGGCGGAGGCGTTTTGGATGCGTTGGAGGCGTTGGAGGAGTTTGGATGAGATATCGGTGTGGAGGGCGTTGCCGTAGTCGAGTCTGTTGCTGACGAGGGCCTGGGTTACTGTTTTTCTTGTTTCTGTTGGGATCCATTTGTAAATTCTGCGAAGCATGCGGAGGGTGTTGTAGCAGGAGGAGGAGATGGAGCTGACCTGCTTTGACATGGAGAGTGAGGAGTCGAGGGTGAAGCCGAGGTTTCGTGCGCTGTCTGTGGGCGTCGTTGGGGGACCCAGCGTGGACGGCCACCATGAGTTGTCCCAGG
This sequence comes from Pleurodeles waltl, assembly GCF_031143425.1. NCBI lineage: Eukaryota > Metazoa > Chordata > Amphibia > Caudata > Salamandridae > Pleurodeles > Pleurodeles waltl. Next base: position 609,860,689 of record NC_090436.1, on the reverse strand, counting down.
CGGAGGGGGTGCGACCAAGGATGAGGACCTCTGTTTTGTCCGAGTTCAGTTTTAGCCGGCTGTCTTTCATCCAGTCAGCGATGGCTTTTAGTCCCTCGTGGAGGTTAGTTTTGGCGGTGTGCGGGTCCTTGGTGAGGGAGAGGATGAGTTGGGTGTCGTCGGCGTAGGGGATGATGTTGAGGTTGTGCTGACGGGCCACTTGTGCGAGGGGGGCCATGTAGATGTTGAACAGCGTCGGGCTGAGGGATGAGCCCTGGGGTACGCTGCAGATGATGTTGAAGGCTTTGGATTGGTACGGGGAGGCAGACTCTTTGGGTTCTGCCGGTGAGGAAGGATGCGATGCATTCGAGGGCCTGGTCCTGGATTCCTGCTGCGTGGAGGTGGGATTTTAGGGTGTGGTGACATACGGTGTCGAAGGTGGCTGATAGATCTAGGAGGATGAGGGCTGATGTTTCTCCATTGTGGAGGTGGCTTCTGATGTCGTCTGTGGCGGCGAGGAGGGCGGTTTCGGTGCTGTGGTTGTGTCTGAAGCCAGACTAGGAGGGGTCGAGGAGGTTGTTGCAAGGCATTCATTACCGAAATTTCACAGCCTGGACAGCAACATTTGATGGTTGACAGTTTCAAAGGCCGCTAACAAGTGAAGTAAAATGAAAGCTGCCGGAATGTTAAAAAAGAGCAGTGGCGTAACACACCTCAGGCAGATAGAAGTATAGGCTCACTACTGCGACCTGTGTGAAATCCCACCTAACAAGGATGCAAGCGATTGTGCTTTATATCAACTCATGTATTTCGGAATAAACTGCTTTCTAAAGAATGTTAGCCAGGTGTAGCAGCCGTGGGATAGATCGATAATTAGACACATAATCAAGGTCCAAGGAGGAGTTCTTCAGTAGAGGCAATTAAAAGGTATGTTTCAAAGGCTATGGAACACTTTCAGACATTCACAATACTCTGAGCCAAACCTAAACCACATAAGAAACCGTATGAAACAATTCTTGAGCTGAACTGTGGAGGAAGCATCAACTGCATGGCCAATTGTCTGGCTAGCAAAAACCGAAGATTGCCCATCGGTGGTCAATGACAGAAAACCGGGTAAAAAATAAAATGGCTTTGGACTGATAGTGAAATTACTGGCACAATCGGGAAGGGAAAAGTTAACGTTACTGAAGGAGGCTAAAATATGAGCAGTTTTATTATCTAAACAATCAGCAGCAAGATTGGAAAGTACTGCAAAGGGTTACATTTTTGCTCAGCATTTCTAAACTCCTTTTAGTATATTTAGGGCCTCATTCTGAGGCTGGCGGGTGGCGGTAGCCGCCCGCCTGCCGGGAACCGGCACATGGCCGCTCCGCGATCGAAAGACCGCGGAGGCCATTCTGGTTTTCCCGCTGGGCTGGCGGCCGACCGCCAGAAGGCCGCCCGCCAGCCCAGCGGGAAACCCCTTCCCACGAGGAAGCCGGCTCCGAATGGAGCCAGCGGAGTGGGAAGGTGCGACGGGTGCAGTTGCACCCGTCGCGGATTTCAGTGTCTGCACTGAAATGGCATGGGCACTGCAGGGGCCCCACGACACCCCATACCGCCCGTTCCGGGCGAACCGCCAGGAACAGGATGGCGGTATGGGGTGTCGGAATCACCATGGCCGGCGCAGCAAGCTGCGCCGCCATGGAGGATTCCGTCGGGCAGCGGAAAACCGGCGGGAGACCGCCGGTTTTCCTCTTCTGACCGCGGCCAAACCGCCGCGGTCAGAATGCCCTGCGGGGCACCGCCAGCCTGTTGGCGGTGCTCCCGCATCCTCGGCCGCCGGGGTCGGAATGAGCCCCTTAATGAAGACTGACATTTCTGTGGTGGCTGAACCGTAGTTACGACGCCCTTGACGTGCGGTTCCTCTTTTTAAGAGCCGCTAGTTCATGCCTTAACCTGTTGCAGGAAACACAGCCAATCAAACCATAGGGAGAAGAGTGTCAGCAGCTAAACCTACAGCGTTGTGGTACGAATAAAACACCACAGCGGGATCGGAAGAAGGATTCAATGTAGGGGCGTGTTGGAATTGTGTCCACCAAAGAATCAACAGAAACTGACATGATCTCTGAATGGACTAAGGGCCAGATGTATGACAGTCTGCATGGCTACTCGCAATTTGCTATTCATTTGCGAGTCGCAAATTGCAAGTCGCAAAAACAAATGTACAGTTGTTTCAATGATACTGTGCGATTCCCAATGGGGTCGCAAATGACTTACCTCATCAATATTCACGAGGTAGGTCGCAATTTGCAACCCCTTTAGGAACTCAAAGGGATGGTGGCCAGCAGGGGACAGCACAACCCCATGTCTGTGACTACTTTTTAAATAAAGCAGTATTTTTTGGAAATGCAGCCTGTTTTCCTTAAAGTAAAACGTGATGCATATCAAACAAAAAAATTCAGTTTTCTTTTCACTTTTTAAGAGTAGGTAGTGGTCTGTGGGACCACTACATGCTCTGAAAGAATACTTGAGCTTCCATTAACAAAGGGAAAGGTATCCCATGGGAGCACCTTCCCGTTTGTGAATGGGTTACCCCCAATTTGAAATTGGTGGTAACTGTGATTGTTTTGCACCCATACATACATACATGGCACATACACATACATTCAAACATGCCACTGCGACTCGCGAATTAGGAAGGGACTCGCCGGGATATTTAAAGCCACAGTGATCAAGTAAACAAAATACACTGAGGTTCCCACTCCACCTATGGTCAACTACAAAAAGACATTTAACAAAGAACTATTGATATTCCATCTGTAGTGCCTGCACCATCACAGCAAAGAGAATGCATCACACTTTCATTTTGAACAAACGTGCACGTACGTGCCTTGCCTTATCCACTCCTTCACCTAAGGAAATGTAATACTCTTTTTCCTGCACTGGGGACCAAAGCAGGGAGATTACTGACTCAGCACATCATTAAGGGTTTCGTACTCTAACATTGAAGTGATGTGTTTGGTGTTAATGAATTTGAACACCCTATGCATTTCACTGTTTCACTGCTCTGGTGGATGCCTAGGTCAAAAGGCTGGGCTGAGGCTCTGCCCCTTCAGTCTCTAGTGGGTGTGGTTTCGGTGTCCACGTGATTATGTGAGAAAGAAATAATGTTGTTACTACATGACAGTGCGTAAATGTGTCTGTGGTGGAAGAAGTGGCAAATGTTTTGTTTATTTATAGGCCTACCATAAGATGATATGCAGCCCATTTCCAGACATTATAGGGGATGTAAACTATTGACCTAACAGAATAGTAAATGTTTTTTTATTTATTTACAACTCTCTTGAATAATGGATGGGGTTTCCACTGGCACTATAGATGAGTAACTATACCCAGTTCTCAGGTTTTGTTTACCGACTGCTCTGAAAGAATAGACACATGCTCCCGAGTACTGTGAAAGTAAAACTATACAGCTCTCAGTATGGTGAATACATTGCTTATTTACTGACTTACCTAAAAAGATACATGGCATATTTAAAGGCAATACAAGGATATTATCATGTTCCTCTCGAGGGGTGAATTCCTTTAAAATTTAAACATGATACTTCATATAATATGTGACATCTGTGAAGAAATATAAGTGTAACATTAACAGTTTCGCAGGATGGTAACTTGATCAGTTACCTACAGGCCTAACCTGTAATAATGTATTGCCCAATTCCAGTCTCTATTAGTGTAAAACCAAGCACATCCCAGGATATTTAAACACCCTCTATGAGATAAAATAATAAGACAAAAAAAGAAAAATCCCACACCAATTTAGAAAAACAGAGTACATTTTCATGAATAATATGACACCAAAGGGACCAAAACCCAATCCAAAAAAATAGAGTTCAGATTTTTTAAAGTTTTGGTAAAACCTAGTGACTAAAACATCAAAGCATCAACCGTGGACATCTAGGCCCTCATTCTGACCCTGGCGGATTGAATCCGCCAGGGCCGAGGGCAGCGAATGCACCGCCAACAGGCTGGCGGTGCATTCATGGGCATTCTGACCGCGGCGGTAACGCCGCGGTCAGAAACGGGAAACCAGCGGTCTCCCGCCGGTTTCCCGCTGCCCATGGGAATCCTCCATGGCGGCGCAGCAAGCTGCGCCGCCATGGGGATTCCGACCCCCTTCCCGCCAGCCTGGTTCTGGCGGTTTACACCGCCAGAACCTGGCTGGCGGGAACGGGTGTCGTGGGGCCCCTGGGGGCCCCTGCAGTGCCCATGCCAATGGCATGGGCACTGCAGGGGCCCCCTAACAGGGCCCCACATTGCTTTTCAGTGTCTGCTTAGCAGACACTGAAAAGCGCGACGGGTGCCACAGCACCCGTCGCACACCTTCCACTCCGCCGGCTCCATTCGGAGCCGGCATCCTCGTGGAAGGCGCTTTCCCGCTGGGCCGGCGGGCGATGTTTTGCAGATCGCCCGCCGGCCCAGCGGGAAAGTTGAAATGCCCCCCGCGGTCTTCTGACCGCAGGGCGGTGTTTGGGCGGTTTCCGCCCGGCGGGCGGCGTCCGCCGCCCGTCCGGGTCGGAATGAGGCCCCTAGTCGGCAAGTCTGGATCAGAGTAAAGAAATATGCTAACTGCAATGCAAAGAGGATTGAATACAAGAAATGGATTGTGCCCAGTCAGCGCTTACCTTTGGACTTGGAAGAAATTTTGAGGAAAATGTTGTGAGAGGGTAAAGTTCAGCGGCGCATGGCTGCAGGGGGTGTCCTTGAAGGGAGCATTGATGTCAGGGAGCCTTGTGTCAAAGTTGCAGTGAAGTTTGCCATGTTCTGACTTAGGGCCTGATTACGACCTTGGCGGATGGGATACATTGTCACAAACGTGACGGATATCCCGCAGGCCATTTAATAAGTTCCATAGGATATTATGGAATTTGTAATATGGTGGACGGGATATCTGTCACGTTTGTGACAGAGTATGCCACCCACCATGGTCATAATCAGGCCCTTAGTAATTTTTATGGATGTTGAAAAGCTCCACTGGAATGAGGCAGGAGGCTGTAGCCGAGAATAATTCCAGGGGTTTGGATACTCCTTAGCAAAGGACTACTGAACAGCATGTGCTGCTGTGCAGAACGTAGTGGGAGCATCCACAAAGTCAGGCCGACCAACAAAGCACCTCGGGCAGGCTGGTCCCAGGCTCCCCTTGCTTCTCAGAGCTGTTTTTAGCCAAAAATTCCCAAGTCCTAATTTTTCAATTTTGGCTATCTGGACACATTTAGTACCACAACTAAGGGTCCAAAACTGGTGGGACACCACTTGGGGGTTCAGAACTCACTCAGGCTGGGTCCAGGTGCAGGTAAAGATGGTGGAAGTTTTTTAAGTCCCTGTGGGATTGAAGAGGAGGCCAGCAGACCAGCCATTGGAGTCACTCTGGTAATCCTAGCTGCAGGTAGGTATGCAGGGCTCAAACAGCAAGACTGAGGATTCAAGGCAGGCTCTGGGCAGCAAAGCAGTCCTTCCAGGTACAGCAAAGCAGACTTGTAGAGTGCACAGCAGGTCACAGAAGCAAGCAATCTTCTGAGAGTCCTCCCGCAGGTCCGGGAGTAAACTGAAGAGTGGGTCTGAGGGTCCTGTTTTTATACCCAGCTCAGCCTTTGAAGCTGGGAGATGTTTGTAGTGGTTTCTACTTTGAAGTGCATAGAATTTACTGACTCACCTGCCCTGGCTCTAAGATGGCTGCATTTATAATGTGGAGATGCTGATCACTTTGTGTGAAGGCAGAGCACAGCCTATTCAACTGCAAGTGGAGCTGTGCTCAGCTCAACCCCCATCCTGCCAGCAAATGGCTTATTCAGGCACACCAATTCCCTCCATTGTGTGACTGTCTGGGAGAGATTTGCAAAGTCTATCGGTTACTCCCACTGATGTGACCTAGGAGAGACTGCAGGCATCAAATGGCTAAGAGCAGGAAAATGCCAACTTTCTAAAAGTGATGTTTTCAAAATTAGAATTAAAAATCTGACTTGAATGTTAAAGAGGATTTCCAATCAAAAGTTAGCACTTATTAAATGCAATAAGGCAACCCAATTGTATCCTATGAGACAGGCATGCCTCACTATAGTGAAAAACAAATGTAGGGGTTTTTCACTACCAGGACATGTAAAACCTGAAAGTACAGGCCCAGCCTTTTAATTTCAATGCAATGGGCTCTACCCTAGGGGTTATGCATATGCAATAAAAGGGTAGTTTAAGGCTTGACAAAGAGGTTATAATACCAGGTCAAATTAGTAGTTTCTAAGTCCATTGAGGCTGCAATGGCAGGACTTGGACATGTCCTGAGGTGCTATTTAAGTGGGTGGCGTAATAAGTGCTGCTGGCTCACTGGTAGCATTTAACTTACAGGCCCTGGGTATATGGTATACCACTCTAAAAAAATGTATAAGTACATTAGATATGCCAATCAGATGTGAGCAAATCAAACCATGTTTAGGGAAGTGAGCACAAGCACTTCAGCACTGGTCAGCAGTAAAAAGGTGCACAGAGTCCTAAGACCAACAAAACCACATTTCAGAAACACAAATGGAGATAAGTAGGCAAAAGGTTTGGGGAAAGACCACCCTAAGGCTGACAGGTCTAACACCAATCCACAATAATTGAGCTGTCACATAGTATAGCACCCCCATCTTCTGGCAGTTTGAGTAAGTTTCAGAAGGCTCTATGCATCAGACTATCCAATATTAGGCCTCAAATCAAGCAGTCCAATTGCCTGAACCAGCCTACTAGATTCCAGAATGGCAGGTTTGCAAAACAATGCAGCAGTCTTGGAAGGATTATCATTTTTGTTAGGGCAAGTTGTGCATTAAGTAGCAATTTAAGTGCCCTCCAGAATTCCATGCATCCTTTTAAGGATCATAATCAGTTCCCAGAGTCTGTTCAGAAATCCTCCACTTTATAACAAATGATTACCACCAAATATTTAAAGGTGTGTGGTGCCCAGTTGATACCATAGGGGGTCTATACGAGGTGGAATGTCACTGTCAGCAGGCTGTATACCTGATTTTTTTGCAAAATTCCTCCAGGGGTCAGACAGTTGGCACAACCCCCAACCCACAATTCCTAGTAGGTCACCCACACTAAAGTAAGAAAACATGTAGACTACCCTTTAAGAGTACGCTTCTAACCTGTCCCTCAGTTCTCAAAACCACACCAAATGATTTGATTGCTGCAACAGCAGGTAGTGGGGACAGCTGACAACCCTTTCCACTATGACTAAAATGTGATATTGATTAGAGAGGAGCCTTTGCGTTTGCACCAGAGCCACTGGTTCTGAGTATGGTAGCATGATCCACCTAACCTATCCTGCCCCATTCCCATTCTGAGAATCACAGTTGCAAAATATCCCCATGTACTGTATCAAGAACTTTTTCTACAATAAACATTGACACTAGCACCTTATGCTGCAACTCTGATGGTGTTTCCTCAAGACATTTCTAGATTCTTTGTTTATTGAGAGATTATTACATGTGGGAATGAAGCCATTCTGGTATTTATAAATTAGGACAGGCAAATAGGGGTGGATCGTGTTGGCCAGGATTTTACTAATAATTTTGTAATGGCAATTAAGCATGGAAAGTGGCTTCTTAGAGGCCAATTCACATTACTTCTTACCAGGTTTGGGGTAAGTAATTAATGCTTCTCTAGCTATTGTAGGCAGTTTACCTAACTCTGGTGCCATCATATACAGTTTGGAATGCTGTGAAACTAGGAGAGATACATACATCCAGTAGAATTCTGCAGCTAAGCCATCAGTGCCCAGTATCTTGCCTTTGCCTAAATTCTTAATTGCTCCTCTGATGACATATTAAGTAGTCTGCTTCTTCAGTAATTCCCTAATCTCATCTGACACTTGTTGAAGATCAACTCTGTTAACATAGATCTCAATAATGTCTCCGGTGTCTTCCATTGATTTCTGATGTAATAATATATAATCTAGAAAACCATCATTTATATCCTGCAGTTTACATACTAATCGTTCTGCTTGCTTTCTCACCTCCCATACTTGTAGCCCCCTAGCGCTCCCGTCTTTCTCATCTATAAGTGTAAAATGTTCTTTCCAATTGTAACATTGTCCCTGGAAGTCAAAAACATATCCAGTATCACACCAAGTTTGTTTTTCAGCCCAGCATCCATGCCTTGACCCCCACTATGCGTGGAACAAGATTGTCCTTTCATGGTCTGCTGAGTATGTATTGAGTTCCTTGTTCGTCTTAGCTTTCCTCATGTTTACATCAGTATCCAAGAAGTAGATGCTAGCTACTTCTTTCCAGTGGAGCCAGATCACACAGCAATTTAGATTCTCCTAGGCAACTCATTCCACTTCAGAATGTCTGCCTCAGGAATATCCTCATACACATGTAACTTCTGGCTTGTTGTGACCTTGATGTCGTCATGACACTCCCAAATATGATTACTTCAATAGATCACCTCCCAAATTTATATACAGGCCTCATTTCAGTCTCTGTTCTCACCACCCCATTCCCCTTTTTAAATTGGCAATATGCATGGATCTTTTAACCCCATCTCTTAGGGGGTAGTCAAGAAAATGTCCATCAGATTTATCATCAGCTGAATGATTGTCTGCATTACCAGTAGCCAACTATGTTGTGTTCAGTATTCGCCCGACAAGGCTGCTCCCCCATTATGTGAGCCCTCATTCTGCACTTCATTTGGGGATCCCATTCAATGATACCAAAATGCCAGTCCTGTTGACTGTGCAATTATCTCTCCAAGACCAGCAATTCCCCTGCCTTTCTCAGATTCCTCACTGGCCGTCAGGCTTAACTTAAGAGGCATTGTGTAAAGTATTTATGCAAAACCTAAACTATAGTAATGCAGTGCAAGCAATCCAAAAAGACTTCAGATCAGTTTAGAAAAACACAGAATATTTTCATGAGTATAACAAGACCAAAACAACAAAAATCCAATAGGTAGAATTGGAGATATTAATTTTTAAAGATTTAACTGCAATGTATAGCTTAGAAGTCAATAGCTCAAAAAGGTTACTTGAGGTCACACAAGACCGGGGTAAATCCAAGGTTCAGGCCAACCATGATGGAGGGCAGGCCAGCTACGGGTCCCACGCACGGCCTACTGAAAAGTACCTTGGGTGTAAAGTTGCGTTGAGGAAGCGATGCAAAGGGTTGGGTCTGATCCGCACAGTCCGGGAGATGCGCTGTCAGTGAGCTGTACAGTGGTCGAATTGATGTCATCGCAGTGTGGCATTGAACTCCTTGCAATGAAGATAATGCATCACCATCGAGCAGTGCGGACAGATATTGGTGGTGATGCGTTGATCCGAAGCAGCACATTTGTTGATGTGGAGACCTTGTCTTTGGTGGCCGCAGCAATGCATCGACATTGAGGAGGAATGCAGCGGTTCTGACTGGCGCAGCAGTGTCAATATTTGCAGGAAAACAGCTGCAGAGTCCCCTTTTAAGTCCCATGACTGGATTGGCATCTCTTGGCAGGGCAGGACTGACAGCTGGCAGAGTCCAGCAGCTGAAGCAGGTTGGAAGGAAGTCTTTGATGATCCTAAGACTTCAGAACAGTAGGCAAGCCAGCAAACCCTTGGAGTCACTTAGGTTCTTGGAGGATGCAGAGAGATAAGTCCAGTCTTTTTTACTCCCAGACGCTAGGCTGCAGAACAACATAGCAAAGCACGTCAGCAGAGTGGCATTCCCTCCTGGCAACACAACAGTCCTTCTTCCTGCAGAATGTCTTCAGATCCAGAAGTGTACTTATTTCGTGGGGTTTGGGGTCCAAGACTTATAGCCAGTTGAGCCTTTGATTAGGGGTGACTTCAAAGAGAGGCCTTTGAAATGCACAAGGTCCCTGCCCTTCCTTCCCTGGCCCCAGACACCCTACGAGGGTTATGTAGCTCTTTGTGTAGGAACAGGCACAGCCTTATTCAAGTGTAAGTGTCAACTCCTCCCTTCCATCTAGACCAGAAAGCCCCATCAACCACCATCAAACTCCCTCTGTGTGTGACTATTTAGAGGGAATACACAGAGCCCAGTTGTCACCCACCCTAGACATGTATTCTGAGACAGGTAGAGGCACAGAATGGATAAAGTAGGAAAGTGCCAACTTCCAAAAAGTGGAATTTTCAGACTTACAATTTAAGATCTGACCTCACCATAAGTTGTGATTTTATATTGTGAGTCCAAAAGCACCAAACTCAAAATTTATATATTTTCCCATTTGGAAATTACACTTAAGAACGGTTTAAAGGTAATCTCAATGTTAACCCATAGGAGAGATAGGCCTTGCAGTAGTGAAAAACGAATTGATTCATTTTTCATTACCAGGACATGTTAAAGTTAAAAGTACATGTCCAACTTTTTACATATACTGCACCCTGCCCTTGGGTCTAGCTAGGTCTTACCTTAGGGGTGACATACACGTAATAAAAAGGAAGGCTTTGGCCTGGCAGGTGGCTGCATTTGCTTGGTTAAAATGGCAGTTTAAAACTGCACACACAAGCTCTGCAGTGCAGGCCTAAGACACATTTAAAGAGTTATTGTCGTGGGCTGCAGGCCTACCAGTAGCTTTTAATTTACAGGCCCTGGGCACATATAGTGCACTTTACTAGGGACTTACAAGTAAATAAAATATGTCAATTGTAGATAAGCCAATATCACCGTGTTTAGCGTACAGAGCATCTGCACTTTAGCACTGGTTAACATTGCTAAAGTGCATAGAATTCTAAAGCCAGCAACAATTAGGTCAGAAAAACAGGAGATCAGAAGGCAAAATGTCAGGGGAAACCATGCCAAGGATGTAAGGTTCAACAAAATGTTACAGAAATGCCTTCCCATAAAAAGCACATTTCCTGTTCTCTTTGGATACTTCTTCCCTTTGGGTTCCTTTGCTGTCATTTTCCTCCTGCCACATATTTTCTCTCCCCTTCCGACTCGTGCATCCATTTTCTGAGTGGGCTCCCACCTGTGATAGCCACGCCCCTCCAGGAGCATGGCGGGAGCTTGTAGTGTCTCCTGTCTGTGGGCCAACTGATCTAATTGTTCAAGACTTCCTCTCCAATATACTCCTTCATCCGGGGTCTGTAGCACAGTTTGTCTTCTCTTTCCTGTCACCAGGGCTGCATTCATTCACGTCATCTGTTCGGCCAGTGCGCTGTCTTCTTCTCAGTATTCTTCTCCTGCTCATAATTCACTGGCTACCTGATCATTCTCTTTTCTCTCCGCCTCCCGTTCCTTCCTCTTCCACACTTAAATCCAGAAGGGGAAGAAACAGGTGCCTTTCTTCAGTCTTTACTTCTTCCTGATTCTTATTTTTTTTTTATCCTTTCTGTGTTTCAGCTGTTTCCTTTCTTCCCCTAGGATGTCAAATACCATGAGGAAGGGATGGCGACAAGAGAACTTGAACTAAGTTGTGTCCTTCTTTACATTGGGGTACCGTTTTAATTGGGAGAAATGAAGGAATGCAATCTGGTAAGACATTTGTTAGGTACATCGAAATTCTCCATATTTTTGGCTTCCACTAGTGATCTATTGTGCACAAAAACTCACATTTGAAAAAATGCCCTCAGCATGTTCTAGTATTATGTGTGATCCAAAATGTCAGGTTTTTTCAAACGGTTTAAATCCCTATTCTCAGATTGTTGGGGACATTTGAAAAATATATAACTTTCCTTCATGCACATATTTAATCTGTTAGACCTTTCATTATGAAGTAATGCTGCGTCAGAACACAGTGAAAAGTCATTGTAAGCCACTGCTCGGTTGTTGGCTCTGGATATTGTGCCGAAAATTATGTAGATCTCTACAACTGTGCTTCAAGTGGGCCTTTGTGTTGCTTGCATAAATATTGATGCCACTGCATCTGGTCTAATGGAAGTCAGATAAAATCAAGGAAGGGGAATGACCTAATGCAGGTCTGCAGTAGATTGCTGTCACAGATGTCCATGTTCATCCTGTATGTACATGGACAACTTCTGCCACAGTCGGCACACCCATTTAGGAGCTGTCACAAGGCAGAATAGGACTTTTCTCATCAAGAAGAACATACTCTGTGATTGATGGTGGGGGAAACGTGTGTGCTTCCAGCTAGCACAGCATTCACAGTAAATGCTGAAGCATTCCAACAGCTGGAATAAAATAAAGACCCACAGGTACGCACATGTTGAAGCACAGAGGAAAAGAAAACACTCCTCAACATCAAGCAAACACTCCTATTGATGCGATCCTCTCGCACCCACCTCTCGCACAACACATGAACCGCAACCAGCATCCTGTTTTTTGTTTAGCACCTTACATTTCCTCCAACACTGCCACACCTTTCTACTGGATATTGAATACTCTGGCTATCTGTTTCTGTATGAATCTACAGCCTTGGAAGTCTGTCCGATTTTCCTCTTCATTGCACCCTACAACTAATCACTCCTGTGTTATCTCTTGCTGGTCTTGTGCCCATTGCCAGTTTATTACAGCATTAAGCACCGAGTCAATCCCGAACATCACAGTCAGTGGCTTTTGTTCTCTGGGGAGCTGTACTTCCTATCATACTGTTGAGTAAGAACAAAGCAAATATAATATGCATTTCAGCATGAATTTCAAGGAAATGTGATTCTGGGAACAGCAAAGCCCTCACCCTCATATTATTGCGCATTTCTTTATCAGTCTTCCCACTCCCCGCCCTCATGTGGGTCCAGGATGACTCTACCACCTGGTGCGGGAGCGAAAAGATTTTTGGGGAAAGATTTATTTGTACCAGAGAAATGAGTTACCACGGTCTGTGGCTATTCGCTCAATTTATTTAATCTGAGATGACCTAGATGCATTAAAACAATGCTTATGGCACTAGCGACGGGTATCGGTTGTTACAGCTCAACTGTCTTGAGTCATTAACATATTCTGACCATTGTTTATTATGCTCTTTGAGTTAGCAGCCTTCGTCAGCAAGTTATTGGTCTCTGGTTATCTCAACTGTCTTATTTTAAGGATACTTCGCTAAGCATAATGCCCACAATGTGTATATGTAACACTCTTGCACGCACCATTCAAACAAAATATTAATTGAGAGTTACGCATAATTAGCTGTTATTTCCTCATCGGCTACATTGTGTGAGTGAGAGAATACAAAAAATATTGCTAATTTGTTTATTGTATAAATTCCATGTTGGGAACGTGGCTTGTCCCATGCATGTTTAAAAAAAAAAAACGTTAAATCAAGGTGAAATATTGCACTCTGTGATACACTGAATATATACCACACTGGGTGTAAGGTATTTGGGCAATCATAATCATATCCAATGCGGACATATAGCTACTCTTAGAAATGGGGTCCCTAGTTGGCAGAGGTATACACCCTTTTCCAAGTAGGGACCACAATCCTTTTCAGGGTAAATCACACATAATACAAATTAATCTGGGTCCACCCTCTGGTAGCTTGGCACTGAGCAGTCAGGCTTAACTTCGAAGGTAATGTGTAAAGTATTTGAACAAACACCACAAAAATACCCTACACAGGTTTAAAAAAATAGATTACATTTATCTGAATAAAAAAAGGTAAAGACGACAAAGATCCAATGGTCAAAAGTTAAATATCACTTTTAAAAGGTTTAAAAGAGTCTTATTCCTTGGAAATCAACAGTTGCCTCTTTGTTACACACAGTACTTTGTATGCATCAAAAATATCACGCACAGAGACCACAGATGAAGAGATGCATGGAAAAATAGGGTTTTGCATCGGATTTTCCGATGCGGCACAGACAATACATTGTTTCTTTTTACGCTGCAAGGGGTTTGCTTCGTTTTTCGGCACGCAGTCTTGGTTCCTCACTGTGATGCGGGGATCTTTTGATGACCAGGGACGATGCACAGAAAATCCTTGATGCGCTGGAAGTAGACCTGGGAACTGCGTCGATCCGGTAGGCGACGCATTGAATTTTCCATTGCCAGGGAGGCGGTGCATTGAATTTCTGTGCGCTATTCTTGGCGGCTGTGCAGTGATTTCTCATTCTCAATTCAAGCTTTGCATCAATCCCAGCAGATGGTGCAGCGATTTCTGACACACAAGGAGTTTCCTGAAGAGATGAAGTCTTTTTTGGCCTGAGACTTCAGAAAACAGGAAGCAAGCACAATCCGAGTCCTTGGAGAGCACTTTTGGGGAAGGCAGAGGCCAGTATAGCAGCAGGGCAACAACAGGGCAGTAGTCCTTCTCAGCAAAGCAGTCCAGATGAGTACCATGGGCAGCCAGGCAGTTCCTCCTTACAGGATGCAGGTGTAGGTCCAGAAGTGTCTGAGTTGGTGGGGTCAGAGACCAAGTATATATACCCAAAAATGCCTTTGAAGTGGGGGAAACCTCAAAGAGTGGTTTTGAAGTGCACAAGTTCCCCTTTCAGTACAGTCCTGTCTGCCAGGATCCCAGTAGGGGGTTCGGCAGTCTATTGTGTGAGTCCAGGCCACTGGCCTTTGAAATGTGTAAGGCCCTCCACCCTTCCAGCCCATGAAGACCCATTCAATATGCAGATAAGTGCAGGTGTGACTGAGTGTCCTGTCTTGTGGTTGTTTGGATGAAATGCACAAGGGAGCTGTCAACTAGCCCAGCCCATTCGTTGGTTGGAGACAGGCTGTAAGCCACAGATGGTTTCTAAAGTGCAGAGAAATGCTCACTTTCTAAAAGTGGCATTTCCGAAATAGCAATATAAAATCCAACCTCACCAATAAGCAGGATTTTCAGTTACCATTCTGGCCATACTAAATATGAGCTAGTTACCCCTTACAGATCAGAATCTATCACTCAAAAAGTGAGTGCAGTCCTAATGCTAGCCTATGAAAGGAGCAGGCCTCACAGTAGTGGAAAACAAATTTAGGAGGTTTTGACTACCAGGACATACTGTATAAAACAAACATGTACATATCCTGCCTTTTACCTACATAGCACCCTGCCCGATGGGCGACTTATATGTAGAAAAAGATGAGTTTGAGGCTTGGCAAGTACTTTTAAATGCCAAGTCGAAGTGGCAGTAAACCTGCAAGCACAGGTCTTGCAATGGGAGGCCTCAGACATGGTTAAGGGGGTACTTATGTGGGTGGCGCAATCAGTGCTACAGGCCCACAATAGCTTTTAATTTACAGGTCCTGGGCACATATAGTGCACTTTACTGGGGACCTATATGTAAACCAAATATGTCATTTGGGAGTGAACCAATATTACCATGTTTAAGGGAGAGAGCATATGCACTTTAGCACTGGTTAGCGGTGGTAAAGTGTGCAGAGTCCTAAAACCAGCAGAAACAGTGTCAGAAAAGTGGAGGGAGGCAGGCAGGGAAAAAGTTGGGATATGACCACCCTACGGCTGTCAGGGCTAATAGTTACATACAGTGTTAATCTAGAGTTGGGCTAATGATTTCAACCCAGTTAATAAGAGGTACTCTACCCTGAAATCTCCCACTATAATGCGATTATGTTGGTTAAAAGGTATATGTCAGGATGGTTTTAAGGCGTCGATCATGGCGGTCCTTGGTGAATTTAATCTCACTTTGATTTGATTTGTACCTGTAGCTTAATGGAATGGTGCTGCTACAACACAAGTCAGCATTGTGAATTCAGATATTTGATTAGCAAAGGAGGCCTCCCTTGTTGCCTCCTAAATAATCAATATAAATAAATTGATCTTTTAATTCGCAATGGGCATGGAAAAAATTCTTATTGGTTTGCTGATTAGATAGCGTTAACTTATATTACACAAAGTTTGTTACTTTGTGATATAATGTTACACAACCTTGCTTAATATTAGATGTTTATTTTTAGCAAAAGGTAGAGGGTGTTGTACCCTTCATGGCAAAATCTAGCTGTAGAGCATTCACGCAACTCATGTTTTTAATGGTAGAAGACGCTGGTTTTGTGCACTCAGTTTCTTCTGCTGTTA
Source organism: Pleurodeles waltl (assembly GCF_031143425.1). Lineage (NCBI taxonomy): Eukaryota > Metazoa > Chordata > Amphibia > Caudata > Salamandridae > Pleurodeles > Pleurodeles waltl. Next base: position 609,844,780 of record NC_090436.1, on the reverse strand, counting down.
CCTTGGCTATATGATGAAGTCTCTTTAAACGGGTTGGGGCAGGGGTGGACCTTTGCCACTGTGTGAGTGCACCATAACATGTTGCCTGTACCTCTCACCATGACAGTGGTGGCCGCTGCAAATCTCAAGTGGGGGACAGAGGGGATGGGGGATTATGGAAATAATATTTTAAAAAATGTACCTGTTCTGCCACAGACACTGCTGGCTGCCTCGCTCCAGATGGGACACCAGTACAGGCTCCCCGTGCAATCCTGGTGCTGTTCTCATGCCATACTTAGCATGAGAACAGTGCCAGGATTGGTCTGAGTGACTTGGTCTGCAGCTCAGACAGTGCATGGGAGTCTGTGCTGTTTCTCCAACCCGGCTGTGCAACACCGCTGGGTTGGAGAAACTTAAGTGTGCATGTCTATTTGGCTGGCCTAAGGTTGCCGGACAAACGGACATGCACGCTTTTAAGTGCATTCCGGTGACTCCACTCCTCCTTCCCCCTCCTATGACCTGCCCCACCCCTCCCTTTACACGCTGGCTCAGCCAGCCCCACTCCTTAGGAGGTCATGAGTAGAAGTGGGCTAAAGGGTATGGTTTGGTAATAGAATATCATCCTGCTTTGAAAGCAGCCCCCAGCCTGCAGCCTATTAGAGAAATGCGAGACTGGCAAAATGACTGGTCTGACCTTGATTCTGAGTGGGCAGATAATGTGTCAATATTTCAATTGCTCCCAGTAAATACAGATATCCTGCAGTGCAGTATTTTTTGTGTATGGTAATTACCTCACAATACAAATCATTTGGGCAATGATGAATTACAGGTAACACTTCAAATTCCGTTCTTTCAGTGCTTGCAGCAGAAATTTCCACCAATGAATATCGGCCAGTTTGGCCAGGCAAAATTTCTAATGTGAAAATTTCAGGAGACTTTAAATCCCTGTGCAACTGCATCCATCGGCAGAATGTACCACATGCACTACTTCCTATAACTTCACTCTGATGGCCAATACTCACCCAACACTTCAGCCAGGATCTAACATGCAGTTTCAGGAGACAGCAGTCATTACCTACAGCAATGGCACTCATGATTTGGAGCAAATGTTCAGTGAAGACTCTGTGTGGCTGAAACACGCTCAAAGACTCTAGGGAGAAATGTTAGAAGGACAAGGTATGTATGTGTTAGACGTGACATCCTTGGTGTGGTTTCCCTTGTCTTTTGACCTATGCTTCCTGTATTTTTGACTGTGTGCTGGATTTCGTTTTTTGCTGGTTTTGGCTCTGAGACCTTTACCACTGCTGACCAGGGCTACATTGCAAGTGCTCCCTATATAAATTATGATTATGATTGGTTTTCCTTGATTGGCATATTTGATTTACTAGTAAGTCCCTAGTAAAGTGCACCAGGGTTGCCCATGGCCTGTAAATCAAATGCTACTAGTGGGCCTGCAGTTCTGATTGTGCCACCCACATTGTCTGGACTCAACAACTCTGTGTAATTTGTCAACATTCTTAGGGGCGTTGTTTTAATCATGTGCGTGTAGCACCACTGGGTTGCTTGTAATGTAATTGTACTGTCTGCATTTCAGGATAGATATTGCCAATGTTTGACATGTACTTGATGTTACCAATGCTTGTGGCACTATATAGTTGTTTTCACCAATGTTGTTTTCACCACTGCTTGTTGAACACATGTGACTGTGTCAAGTCCTCCTGGTTCAAAATGTGTCAGGTCCACTTGTTTATTGATTGCCAGGCAAACCACCACACCCCCAAGGTCTCCAGGGAGCAGGTATTTAAAAAAAACATGAGTCATGCTGGCTATAAATACTCTTGCTGTGCACATTACTTCACTTGGCTTTCTTCCTGTCTGGCACAAAGCGCCTTCTGCACTCTGGAATTCCTTCCAGGCCCCACCCGCTGCCCTCTGGCTGGCGGCAAAGAGCCTCAGCAGAGATCTTCTGGAAAGAGCACACTTCTGTCAGCTAAGGGGAGCATGCTCTCTGGAATCTGTTTGTGTAGAATTTTATTATAGTCGCTTTGGTTTTTCGTAGAAGCTGAAAGCTGAGACTGATTGCACTCTAACCTTGAGACTTTGAAAGGCCTCTTCTAAGGACACAGACATGATTTATGAATGGGGGTCTTGATGAGGGTTGAATAACAGATCTCGGGCCAGATGTGTCAACGTTTTTTGAATTCGCAAACGGTGCGAATGCCTGTTTGCGAATGCCCATTTGCGAATGCAAAAAGCCCTTTCAGAATGTATGAAAGACATTCTGAATGCAATTTTAAGGAATCGCTGAAATAGCGATTCCTTAAAATTGCGACCCTGTTTAGAGAGTCGCAAATTGCGACTCTCTAAATTAGAAATGGCAAATAAGGATTCCTTATTTGCGATTCCTTAGCACATGTATGAAGCAATTCCTAAATGTGATTTGGGCATTTAGGAATCGATAATTACCACCAAATTGCACTTGGTGGTAACCATGTGCAAAATTTTAAAATGCATTTAAAATGCATTTTTAAAATGTACATGTAAAGCACACATGCCCTTTTGGCATGTGTGCACCTTACATGTGCCCAAACTTTTTTTTGGAGTGCAGCAGATGGGGCCTTAGGCCCCCAGCACCCTGGGGTTTTGCATTTCCAAAATTGCGATTTCTAGTTAAGAAATCTCAATTTTAGAAATGCAAAAAAATTGCAGATATGGGCCAACAGGCCCATAGGTGCGAATGGGGCCGGTATCGCAATCTGCAATTCAGTAATAGCATTTGCGATTTTTAAGAAATCGCTATTACCGATTCGCAAATGTGATACATGGCATTTTGCGAGTCGGAAATAGTGATTTCTTAAAAATCGCTATTTCCGAATCGCAATAGGCCTTCATAATACATCTGGCCCTTAAAGCGGGGGCCTTGCCAACTTTTGTTTTGAAATTGAGAACTGTGACAGAATTTCACTATCCTTCACTTTTTGTACTAATAGTGATTATGCAATTCAGTTCTAGGATTACTTTATGTGTGAGTTTACTTGCTTTTGGTATTGCAATTCATTTTATGTTAACATTGTTCATGCATTTCAGTGCTAGGAATACTTTATATGTGTGTTTTTTTGCTTTTGTATTGCAGCTCGTTTTATGTTGTAGTTTTACCATAGAAAATCTAATGTGAAAGTGCACATCCATGAAAGAGACTTGCAGAACTTCCTAATTTGTTTAGAGACATTCAGATTTCATCACCTTTTGTATATATTAATCTGTGAGAAGAGAGAGAGGGCCAAGTTGCTAATATTATCACGTGAATGTGCTGTGATGACCAAATTAGATGAATTTAATGCGATCAGTGCATGCCTTTTTTAATGCTGTTTAATGACACCATTGCATGCTTTATTGAATGTTGTGAAACAGTCTCTTAATAGCACATATCTTTACCAATACTGTAATTCATCACAGAAAGGCAACTTCCAGGGGCTCCACTGACAGTCCTCCATAACCCGAAGAACACACCTGGTTGGACCTGGTGAAATGGAGTACAGTGTTTCTTTCTCTCTTTTACCAAATCCCCTTCCCTTTAGGGGCACCTGTCGGGGCTCCTGGTGCAATCAGCAGCACCGAGAGGTGCCTCAGGAGGTCAGGAGAACAGTCATCGCCCCTGAAGACAGCCTGGTTTTCTGGTGAGTGGCGGCACCAGATCACACACAGGTAGCACTGTAAATGTGTTTCAGACCTGCCACTGCAGTGTAATTTCCTAGGGGGAGCCGATAGAGATGTGGAGTTTGGGGCCTCTAAACTCACAATTTAAAAATAGATCTTTATATAAAGTTGGTTTTAAGATTATGAATTTGAAAATACCTCTTTTAGAACAATGGCATTTTCTTGCTTCACCACTCTATGCTTCTGCTTGGCTGCTGAATTCACATCTGGGTCAGACTGACAGTTGGGCTGTTTGTGAATTCACAGACAATAACACAAAGAGAGCTGAGGTGTGTCCTGCATTTCCTGATAGGTCTTCCTGAGCTAGAGTGGAAAGAAGGAGCTGACACCTGCCCTCAAAAGGGATGTGCGTGACCTCACACAATATAGTCTCCAACCCCCTAGAACAGTTGTCTTCAAACCTTTCAAATCTGTGCCCCCGTAGAAAAACAAATCATCTTTCCCCCTCTGAATTTTTCACATTTAATCTAACAAATTGGAAATGTTTGAATATGTATAGATGTATTTAAACATTGCAGTTAAATTATGTTACTGTTTTAAAAATGCAATCAAATACATTATACCAAACAGACTGTTCTGGTCAGGCATTCCTTACTAATATGTAAAAGTGCCCACAGTGTGATTATTAGGGTTGGGAATTTTCATGAGTATTTGAGGTCTCTACCCTTTTGACACACACCCTCAGTATGTTAGGGCAGGGCAAGGAAGAGGTATGGTCTTGTGCACTACAAAAACTTTCCTTAGAAGTTTGCCTACTTCAAAGGCAGAAATAAGTATAAGTACTGTGCTGCTGACCCCACAATTTTAGAATACTTCTGGACCAAGAGGAACCTCTGCCAAGGACAAGAGCTGAAGAGCTGTGAGGAGGAGTACTACCCCTTTGCTGTGTGTGCTTTACTGGGTTGGCCTGTAGTTGCTGCGTCTGCCTGAGAGAGGAAAAAGACTGGACTTTGCTGTGTATCCTGCTTGTGAAATTTCTCCAAGGGCTTGGACTGAGCTTGCCTCCTAAGAAGTCTCAGGGACATCAAGACTTCATCTGCTAGCACCTAGACTCTCTTGCTGAGACCCCCGATTTGCAAAGTGATGGCATTCCATTCCCTGGGCCCTTGGAAGGAGAAGCTGATAAAATCTGACTGAAAATCCATGCACCAGAGAAATATTGACACAGTACCTGCACCGCAGCTGTAAAATCAACAGAGCACCAGCCTCGCAGCTGTAAAATGGATGCAGCACCTGCCTTGTGACTGTAGAAATTGTAACATCGTCAGCTCAGTGTGGCTTCATTGTTACTGTGCATCTGGATTTTCCACACATCATCCCTGGGTGCCAAAACTTCACCACACGGACCCGAGTCTACTGTCTGGTAATCGACGAATCCCTTCCCTGCAAGGAAAGAATCGACAAACGGCCTCACTTGCGAGTAAGGAATTGACAAATAGCTTGCTTTTCTGACACAGCCTTGCTTCTGCGGCTTTATTTTTTATTCATAGAAGGTACTTTGTGCTAAAACACATTCATTGATTCTTAAGGATTAAGACTCTTTTTCAAATTTAAAACGTGATATCTTTACTTGTGTATGTTGGATGTTTGTCATTTTGGTCTTGTTTCATTTAATTAAATATTTGCTATTGTTCTTAACTAGTATGGAGTCCTTTTCTAATGTTTTCCCTGTGTTACTGTATGTGTTTGTGCAAATATTTTACACATTACTTCTCAGCTAAGGTTCTATAATTGCTCAGCATTTAGTGTCAGATACATGTGGCATATGGAGCAGTATGAAACCAAGGATGTTAATAAACACCCAAGTCATAGAAACAAACAGCTGGCCAGGTTCTCTGTACTATGTGGAGAGGGTCAATGCAAGAGAACAGGGGTATTGGGGAGAACTAAAGCTGCAGAGAAATGCTGCAAACAGTTGCTCATATAATATTACCTTGCCGAACTCTGTGACTGTTGTTTTGGGACTGGGTGAAGTTGATTTCTTTGTTTGTTAGAAGTAGTTGCTCTTCATTTGGGCTTAAGTGAAATCACCTAAAGACTCTATCTCACTCCCTTTCAGTAAACCTTGACAGTTACTTGCTTCGATGGGTCTGCATCAGTGGCTGCAGCCTGAATGTACCTTCCATGCAACGAGCATAAAGGGGCCTTATCCTCCCCTGGTCTTGGACACTACTGGGGCCATTAGGGGCATCCCATATGTGCCTTAGATTTCCTTTTTGTCAAATTTTTCAATGACCATTCTGTTTTAAACACCATTATTCAATTTCAATACGGTTTTATGATCGTCGATTATTTCTCCAGTCTTTTTTTTTTCATTTCATTGTTTTACGATTTTTAAAAAATCTGTAATCTATGTTTGTGACTGAGTACTGTTCGGTATGCTCCCCTGCTCTGAGGCAAGTTAAAGGGAGCAACAGCACTTTAGAGGAAGGGCTATTTGTTCATTTTATTGATATCTTCTAAAGAACAGAATGAGTCTCCAAGGTACAAACCAGGGACATTTCAAAGATGTGTTGTATGCCTTTGGTATACTTGTGGTCAGTTTTATCTGCTTTGGCATTCCAAACACTTTCCTGACACAGATACTTGGGTTATAAATATTTTCAGATACATCTTTTTTGGTTACAGAATTATATGTGCCATTTGTTTCAATTGGGTTTCTCTACAGAGCTCTATAGAGAGGGAAAAGTCTGCTACATAAATATCTGAAAGTTTTTAATTTCCCTGGCCATGTCTTACTGTTATCACATCTGTAGATGAATGAACTGCACACTAAGGTGGTTTTGCGGCCTATTTACGTCTTTTGATACAACAATGCGTACTCAAATGGCATACTCCACACAATGAATTGTCCCTAGGCGCTGGCTGTAGTAAGAGATGATGTTACTGTTAATCACCTCATAGTCCCCTCAGGTCCCTTTCTGTGTGCATTTGTGGTGTATGCATACATCGTATGTGAATTTGTAATTTATTGCAAAATGTCCCTATGACTCACATCACCTAGCATCAGTACATGTACATTGATATGATAATGAACATCATATTTGGAGAGCAAACATTATTAATACAATACGAGTAACCGAAATGAAATGATCAACATGTATTTAAATAAATAGAGAAATGTGTGTTAGAGAAATAAAACATGCATGTTTAAAATGTGGTTGATATGGTGTCCGCCGCTTTGAATTCTAGGTAAAATAATAAATGACTGTGGAAATATACCTTGCTCAATTATAATTACATGTACTGAAAAAAAATGATTAATAATAATGAGAACAACTAATGATGTGAAATTATTACTAGACTTGTTTTATTCTTCATGTATTAGCATTAATAAAAACACCTACGTTTTAGTGTTTTTCCAGAAGCACAGTGTTGAAATGTTATGACGACTTTACTGAAATGCTTTTGCAAACATAATTTATTAGACATCCTATTGAAAGCGCACAGTGGAAAGCTACTGCTGCCTTAGTTCTGTTCACTGTGTAGTTCCTTATGATAAGTATTGCAAGTTTTAACAATGGACTTTAGTTTCTGGTAGGAGGTAATGTTATTTGAAATGTTGTGTTCTGTGGATTTTTTACAATATTATTTTGAGGAAACTGCCAACCGGAGAAGAGTGTTAATGTGAGCCTATCGTGAAGTTCCAGTTAACTTTTGTGCAGCTCTTCTGTACAGCTACTTATGATTTTAATAGTTCAATTCACTTGGGCCCAGCATTACTGAACTGATGCCCCTTTCCATGTTCTTGATGCTAACTGCTGAAGACGTGCTGTGCCTGTGCTCAACTGATGAAGACTCTGCTGGCTGCTGTTTCACTTAGGAGAGGTATAATCAATGTGCATTTGTTTTTCCTTTTGCGGTTTTCCCTTAGAAATCCAACTGCATATTTTTGTTAGCGCCTTTGTTAAATGTTTTTCCAAATTCATTTTTTACTTCTTTTTTAATTTTTTCATGTGCAAAGCCCAGCCCCACACATGCTTTCTCAATCAGAATTTGGTAGCTAGGTTGTCTGTCCCAAGAATTACATTAATTGTTTATTAACTGATTATGATTGATTCAGCTGCACAATTAATGAAATCTGTAGTTATTTCTCAAATAATTCTGTTGTTATTCTTCATAATTCTTTTGGAGTTTTTAATGGTGATTGCTCTCATAAGATTGAGATTATTCACATGCTTTGGACAGCCCTTGTTGTTTCTTTATTGCTATCATTTGGTTTTGTGCATCATTTACATGACTTTAGCATTCTTAATATAAGGGCAGTAAATGTTTAAACTTTACTAAATTTGTGTGGTGATTCATGACCACATAGGTCATGGTGCGTATACATTACTGACTCCTCATTGAATATTGTTGTTGTTTATGGCTATTGATTCTCATTGTTTGATTTGATGATCTTATTTCTCCTGTCTGATTCAAAAGATTTGAGTCGATCTCTGAGGGTAGTAGATGTCACTGCCTTATTACGTGTCACCTTAGCCTGATGTTAAGAGGTCACACGCCCACTGAATCTAGTAGCAGGGGATGGTTTTGTCTCAATAGGAGAGATATCATCCTGAGTTTTAGAGATTTGGTTTTTCCAATGCTTGTTTGGATGAGATTTGGTTTGTTCCCAGTGTTTCCAGTGTTGAGTGAGTTTTAAGTAGGGTTTGCGCTTGCAGTGCTTTGGCAAACCACAGGTTAATTGTGATGTATGAGAGAAGTAGGGAGTTTGAGTACTCAAACTTAGTTGAGTAGGTAGTTTTCATACTCCAAAGGGTGAGAGTAGGGAAGTCGTCGAACTTTAAATGAGTGTGGTACTTTGTGCTCAGAAATTGCCCACATGGTTGTTGTTGTAACTGAACCTGCAATATCTAAGACTTTGGAGAATTGTACAGGTGTATGAGACACTTGGTTGTTGTTGTTTACTTGTCTGCAGTGAGTGTTAAGTGGGTGCTAGTTTGATAGGTACTAAGTGATTCCTGAGTGCACAAGGAGTATCTGATATTAGCCAAGGGTGAAATTTGCAGGTCAAATTTTACTTCGCATGAGAGAAAGCCTCAGCTGGAAGAGTAGCTGTTTGAGCGAAAGGCCACAGTTGACATTTCCGTACAACTTCCAAAGTGATTGATCCCTACCTGTAGTAAGCAGACAAGTTGATTTTTCTTGATTTTGTTTTAGCGCTGGCAATATTTGGCACTTAAGGCCTGATTTAAGAAAAGTAGTGCTGCATCCAATGTAGCGCCACTTTCCTTGCACCCCTTAGCACCACCCTACCGCCACCATGTGTGCGCCGTATTTAGGATACAGCACACCATGGCGCAGGATAGGGGCAATAACATCGACATTTTTGATACTATTGATGTACTGTGTAGGACTAGCACCAAAATATTGATGCTAATCCTGCACGTTACATATGGGCCCATTGAAAGAAATGGTGTGCCCCCTTTTAATACCAGGTCTGTGCAGGAATTTAAAAAAGTAGTCACAAAAACTGATGCAGTGGAATCCTTATATTCCACTGCACCATTTTTGCGGTCCACATAACGGGGCAAAGCCCCCCACATACATTATGCCTGGCACAGGCATAATGTGGCACAAGGGGTTACAAAGTGGCAGAGTGTATGCATTGCGCCACTTTATAAATACGGTGTGGCAAATTTGACCTTGTTGGGCCACATTACTGTAAATAAATTACTCTAATGTGGCACAAGGAGGCACTAAGCCCTCTTAAATCTGGCCCTTAGTTTCTGTGTGAGTCAAGTTTGAAGGATGAGCCGTAAGGCTTTGTCAGCCACTGTGTGGAGTGAGTGTGATGTCACTGGGTCCGAGCTGGGATTGGTCGGTTGGTGAAATGGGCTGTGAACAGATTGGTGGACAACCATGAACAGCTATTAGTTGAGAGTAGCAAGCGAAAAGGAATTTGAGATTGAAATACTTCCTGTTTTATATTTAATTTGTAGTTTAAGTCCTATTAAAGGTAAATATTACATTTTTCAAAGCGTTAAAAAGTGCGATAACACAAGATGCTTTTGATCCAGTTAGAATAGGAGGAATTGCCCCGTCAGAACATAGTAATTGAAGAGAAAGGTCCATCAGCATGTATTTGGTTAAAACAGTGGTTCAAAATAACAGAGAAGGGATGGAGCTTAGCTTTCCTGCTCATGGAAGTTTTGATATGAACATTTTAGAACATCTGAGAAGAGTATTTTATAAATTAAATCCCCCTCCGGGACCAGCACAGTTTGAAGCCTTAGCTATTTGTGAGCTACTAGCTAGACAACAAGAAAAAGTTTAATTTGAGAGACAATTGCGAAAGGCTGGGAAAAATTTGTTCAAAGCCAAATGGGATAATGAGCAGACATTTTGGAGCACAGAAACCTTACAAGGTATTGGAATGTTCTTTTGCAATTTCACAAGAGAAAGGGGACAGTTTCAAACCAAAGACAAACAATAAGAATTTGAAAATAACTGAGTTGAAGCCAGATGAAACTGAAAGATCACTGATGATGAATTTATAACACAATTATTGAGAAATCTTCCTCCTCCATATTCATTATAAGAGGCAAATCAAGGTGCTGGTGCTAGTCCAAGAGCACCTCCAGTTGTAGCAACACAGAGTCAAGTACAGGTCATGACTAATGTTCCTACTATTAAAGTAACTCAGACTCCTGTATTTCAAACTGTAGCTCAGCCTATAATATATTCCGCAGTTCCCGTTGTTAGTTCTGCACCGAGAATTACAGTTCCGGTGGCACCACAAATTATTCAGAAAACAATGATGGTTCAGGTGGAGTCTACAACTAATTCAGTAACTCCTGTGCAAGCTGTTAGTCAAGCTCAGACAATGCCAATGTATAGTCCAGTAACAATATTGTAATCAAGTTCCTCAGTATTTACAGGTCAGAGTTCAAAAATATTTTATTCAAGTAATCAGAATACTTCATTAAGGGCCAGATGTACATACCATTTTTCCATTGCAAACGCCCCAATTCACAGAATTGGACCGTTTCCGACAGGAAAAAAAGCATTTTGGTATGTACAGACCCTATTTCACAATTCGGTAATCTATTTACTCAATCACAAAATAGGTTTGGGAGTCACAATTAGGAAGGGGCATTTCCTTCCTAATTGCGAGTTGCAGTGCGATGTAGGATTGTTTTGTGACGGTGAATGCAGTCCCAAAACAATTACGGTTAGCACCAGTTTCAAACTGATGCTAACCCATTTGCAAATGGGAAGGGGTCCCCATGGGATCCCTTTTCCCTTTGTGAATGCATGAGAAAAAATTAAAAGAAAACTATTCATTTTTGTTTTTGAAATGCATCCCGTTTTCCTTTAAGGAAAACAGACTGCATTTAAAAATTTAAAAAACTGCTTTATTTAAAAGCAGTCACCATCCCTGTGAGGACGGCCATTCTCAATGGGGTCGTAAATTGTGACCTACATCATGAATATTTATGAGGTAGGACATTTGCGACCCCATTGGGAATTGCAAACAGTGTCATTGGCACTGTTGTATATCAGGCTTTGCAACTCACAAATTGCAAGTCACTATAACTTTCAATTTGTGAGTAGCAAAACCTAATATTCGTACATGTGGCCCTTAGTCCCAAAGCATTAACAGTGCCTGTTACAATTGTTCTAGTTGTTCCACTGTATACTCAGGAAAATAATCAGAGTAATATGCAGAATCCTAATTCAGTTAATGCTACAATGTTTTCACCTTTTAACGCAAATACAGACATGGAGAAGCTCAATGCTACTGTTGGAGTTATGTCTGAAATAAATCAGACTTTTGACAAAACAGGTCCGCCTATAGATGTATCTTGTCCTTGATTTCACAAACTTCAGTGTCTCCCAATTCAGTTCTATTATCACCTGAAAGCATGATGGGTCCGACATGTAATACTTCACAATGAGTGCCCAATGTGAATAATAATGTTTCTTTACAAGGCTTGACAGCTCAGCAATTAACAGAATGGCTGGATAAAGTGAGTGTAGCAATGAAAATAGTTGCTGAAGGAGAAAGAAGGAGAAAGAAGGAGAAAGAACCTGAACCTGGCAAGATTAAAATTAGAATTAAATGAAATGATTGAGAGGACTTCCAGCGTAGAAGCGCAGAGGCGTGGTCACACACAGCACATGGAGGGTGTGCGGAGTACCTCGAAACTCCGGCCCGCCTTCAATCCTTCACTGCTCGGGAAAACTTGAGGCAGGGATCTGGGTTGGTTCTGGCAGTCTAAGTGAACTCAGACCCGCTCTCACCTGCTCTGACCTGGGACCAGGGACCCGAGACGCAGCAGAAGATCTGTGGCAGTGGCAGCGAATGACGAGGAACCCAGACACGTGGACACAACTATGCAGGGGTCGGATGCCGGACTCAGGACCCCTGACCCATGCCGGACTCTGGACCCCAGACCCTCATCCTGACCCCAACACCTCTGCCCTCACCTGCATCCCTCTGTCATCCCTCAGGCTCCTCCATGTACCCCACATGCACCTTACTGGCACCAACTTGCCAGCGGAAGGGTGCAGGGCTGAGGCAAAATGTGGTGCAATGTGCCGTACAGACCGGAGGCAGAGGTTGAGATGAGTGTAGGTACGAGGATGCCCGAGTGAGGATCTGAAAGGACAGAACGCGGAGGCTGTAGTCAGCCTCTGCAAAGTGTGCACCCCGGTGCCCCATGGAAGCAGCTCGAGTAGTGTTGGTTGCAGCTTGCAGAAGGCTGAAAGACCTCGCTCGAAATCCCCGCAAGATGTCCTCAGTTAAAGCAGAACTCTTGGGGTAGCATAGCTTTCATCAAGCCTCTCTACCTTTGCCTTCAATAACGCCTTTATTCACATCCTCATCATTGTTTCATCTCGTTATTCCTTATCCTATAGGGGTCAGACACAGGCCACCAAACCCTCAGGCCCGATACAGCAACATATTGCAACAGTGCTCAAGCTGCAAAAGTTAAGGGTTCTACAAGGAGTTCAAACTAACGACTAGCTCAGTCAAAACAATCAAAACAATCAAATCTGCACTTGTTTACTTGGAAAATTTCAAACGTAATGTCTTTCCTTTGACGAATTAAACCAGTAGTAAGGCATTCCAGGGACAGATGGCCCCCCAGCTCAGAGTGGCACAGAATACTATCAAACCCCTATCAAGGAAAAAGACAGTGGTGAGCCTGGGGGCGTCACATCCATACATCACCAGTTCAAAGCCCTGGATGCCTCAACTGCAATTTGGCACCTTGAGACCATATCAGAGCAAAGAACTCAAAAACCTCATTAGCGAGACAGCTACCTGCCCAGCCCAAAATCACGACAAATCATGTCTAAATAAGGTCAAAATAAAAGCAGCAACAAAACTAGCAAGCCAAAGGAACCACTCAAAGGTCGGTTTTGGACTTGTTCACAAAAGCACAGAAACCAATCTAATTTCCATTAGACCAGCCCCCCATCGGGGGTAACTCAAACATCAAAAAACTAGGTAAACAAAGTTTAACAAACTGTCAGGATCAGGGACAAAACGGATCAGTCCGGCCAAAGTACGACACAATTACAGAAATCTCATCAAACAGTGTCATAGACAATACACTAACAGCAATGGTAAACCACACAAACTATGAAGATTGGATTAAACAAGGTAGCGGAAACATCTCCCTGACCAGCCTTTCGAGTGACACAGCCTTCGACTTTGCCCCAAATAATCAGGAGCACAGGTCTGCAGTTGCACTCCGTACTGTTTGGATTCCACAAAAAAGCAGCTGACTACCAGAAAAAGTGTGTCCTCACTTCAACAGGGGGTCACCAGAGCTGCCTGTTCTCACACAAACCTCATACATCATTGCAGAAATTAGACCGGGGGTCATCAACATAAGAAAGTACAGCAACTCGTGTGTTATTCAGCATTACTCGCCCTACACCACAAGCCAGATGGATCTACCTAGTGCCCAGGTGAAGGCAACTCCACCAGCAACTCAAACCAATATAGACCAGAGTAATTTATTGGCATCAATCAACACAACCTTGACTGCCACAATCAATGCCCTCACATGGCAATTGGACAAGTTAGAAATGCCAGCATTAGCCAGTTCCATCAATAAAATGGAAGCAAAGTTTACAGCTCTTGAACAAAGAGGGCTACACATCAATACCATAGCACCTGCATGTGCTTGTACGCCATTAGTGGACAAATTATCAGCTTTACCGAAGGTTCTGACCACCATGATTACAGAATGGAAATCAGCATTGCAAAGTTTAAGTCCTGCTATGCCTCTAAAACCTGACAGTGCACAAGTTAAACAAGCAAATCAGATCCAATCAATGGAATTAAATCGAACAGACTCCAGTGCATTCCTGGCTCAGCAATTTGGCTAGAAAATTCACCCATTACCTTCAAGTGCTGGGAAACATGTGCCCAATGAACCCAAGAACACCTCAGAGCACCCATCCTCCCTGTTAAGCTAAAAAGATTCTAAAATAAGCAAAGAACAAAACGATAAAGGATACATTGCAGGCATTGCAAAAAATGGAACATACGGTGGCATTTCCAGATAAACCAAGCACATACTCCATTTTCAAAAGCACGGAGATAGATAAAAAAACAGGAAAATCAGAAAGCACTGCAATCATTGGACAATCAACATGCACTGCTACCGGCTTAAGCCGGTGCACATAATAATAATAGCATAAGCCTAAAACCAAATGAACTCTGTGACATACAGTTTCCCAATTAGTCTACCAACCTACACAGCCACTGTCCCAAGTCTGTCCACACGGCACCACAGGTACAAAATTAAGGGAGTCTCAAGGCCCAACTTCAACTTCAATGAAAATTACATCAGACTTTAAATCGGCCATGTCTGTAGGGGCGAGCACTGGCCTCCCGCATTACAACCAGGAAATGCCCGACCTAAAGGATCAATCACCTGGTGTGCCACAATCTGACACCATAAGCGGTAATTACCTAAGAGCACCAAAAGACATTGACAAAGATACCCAGTGAGCAAAAGGATTGAGGAACAACGTATCCACTGTCAAGTTAGTCCTTTCACCCCAAGGACAAAAATCCTTTCCCGTGCAAGTGACTTGGAAAAATTGAGTAACACTCCCATGCAAGAAGCGCTGATGGCCTCCTAGACAAACACTCCACAGCATTTGGTACCACAGCCATACATTACCTGCACCATCAGGAAAGCTTGTGTGACACAAATTGTTTTGCAAGACTGCTTGGCCTAAGGAAAAAGCTAAATCCAAAATGGAACTCCCTTAACAACATAAATGGTTGCAGGCTCTGCTAATATAAATCTGAGACTTGTATCCATCTATTGTGCTGCTACCCGGCACTGATGAATACACAACACACTTCAGTAATACCTCTCTTTCTCCACCACGGTATAAGATTCTACATCAAGGCCAGATCATTGGTATTCACTTTAAAAGAACCAGCGGACCTGGCCAAATTTGGGAGGTTTATTATGCAGCTCCAAGCAAAATTGACAGACCACTCAACGCTTATTTAGACTTTCTTTTAGCTAAAAAATAGTTTTTAAAACTGACTATAAGAATATGATACTATCATTTCTTCTCAAGCTTAAACATGTACATATGGGTCTTAATTTTAATTCTTTTATTGGCCTAGCCCCTGCACCAGCATGCATTTTGGCATTCTACCTTACGTAATAGACCATTTTTTATGAAACTTTAACAGTATGATTGCCTTCTGGTCTGTACTTTCTTATATATTTATCTTTTGTATTTATTTTTGTGTACTTTTGCAATGATTTAAGTAATCACGCAATAAAGGATGATGATGATGATGATAGAACACTTGAATTAAATAGAATTTACTCATATAATGGAGACGAATTACGTTTTATGTGTGAGGGTGCACAAATAGAGCAGGATTGGCACATCAGAAATTCTTAGAACTTGCAGAAAAATCTGAAATGGATATTGAGAAATTCAAGCCATTTAAGAGGAGTTAATGATTATAATTTGATTCAAAAGATATATCAAACATGAGATCACCTGGAATGAAAATTCATATTAGAGATTTAATCCAAAGTATTCAAACATGGGGAGCATTAGATAAATGGTAAGGCAGATTGTAGGAAAGTACCATCTTGCCTGGCATGTTACCCCCATTTTTACTTGTATGTATGTTAGTTTTTGCCTGTGTCACTGGGATCCTGTATGTGTATGTGTTCCCTGTGTGGTGCCTAACTGTATCACTGAGGCTCTGCTAACCAGAACCTCAGTGTTTATGCTCTCTCTACTTTTAAAATTGTCACTGCAGGCTAGTGACTAATTGTACCAATTCTGATTGGCACACTGGGACACCCTCATAATTCCCTAGTATATGGTACCTAGGTACCCAGGGTATTGGGGTTCCAGGAGATCCCTATGGGCTGCAGCATTTCTTTTCCCACCCATAGGGAGTTCAGACAATTCTTACACAGGACTGCCACTGCAGCCTGAGTGAAATAACGTCCACTGTATTTCACAGCCATTCTACACTGCACTTAAGTAACTTATAAGTCACCTATATGTCTAACCCTCACTTAGTGAAGGTTAGGTGCAAAGTTACTTAGTGTGAGGGCTCCCTGGCACTAGCCAAGGTGCCCCCACATTGTTCAGGACAAATTCCCTGGACTTTGTGAGTGTGACGACACCATTACATGTGTGAACTACATATAGGTCAATACCTATGTGTAGCTTCACAATGGTACCTCTGAACATAGCCATGTAACATGTCTAGGATCATGAAATTGTCACCCAATACAATTCTAGTATTGGGGAGACAATCCCATGCATCCCCGGGTCTCCAGCATGGACCCCGGGTAGTGCCAAACTAGCTCTCTGGGGTTTTCTCTGCAGCTACTGCTGCTGTCAACCCTCAGACAGGTTTCTGTCCTCCTGGGGTCTGGGCAGCCCAGTCCCAGGAAGGCAGAACAAAGGATTTCCTCTGAGAGAGGGTGTTACACCCTCTCCCTTTGGAAATAGGTGATAAGGGCTAGGGAGGAGTAGCCTCCCCCAGCCTCTGGAAATGCTTTGAAGGGCACAGTTGGTGCCCTCCTTGCATAAGCCAGTCTACATCGGTTCAGGGAGCCCCCAGCCCCTGCTCTGGCACGAAACTGGACAAAGGAAAGGGGAGTGACCACTCCCCTGCCCATCACCACCCCAGGGGTGGTGCCCAGAGCTCCTCCAGTGTGTCCCAGACCTCTGCCATCTTGAATCAGAGGTGTGAGGGCACAATGGAGACCTCTGAGTGGCCAGTGCCAGCAGGTGACATCAGAGACCCATCCTGATAGGCTCTTACCTGGTTAGGTAGCCAATCCTCCTCTGAGGGCTATTTAGGGTCTCTCCTGTTGGTTTTTTGTCAGATAACGACTGCAAGAGCTCACCAGAGTTCCTCTGCACTTCCCTCTTTGACTTCTGCCAAGGATCGACCGCTGACTGCTCCAGTACACCTGCAAAACTGCAACAAAGTAGCACAAAGACTACCAGCAACATTGTAGCGCCTCATCCTTTCGGCTTTCTCGACTGTTTCCTGGTGGTGCATGCCGTGCACTGGAAGCCAAGAAGAAATCTCCCGTGGGTCGACTGAATCTTCCCCCTGCCAATGCAGGCACCAAACTTCTGCATCACCGGTCCTCTGGGTCCCCTCTCATCTTGACGAGCATGGTCCCTAGATCACAGGAGCTGGATCCAAGTGACCCTACCAGTCCAGTGGTATTTCTGTCCAAATTTGGTTGAGGTAAGTCCTTGCCTTCCCCCGCCAGACAGTAATCCTGTGTACTGCATGAACTGCAGCTGCTAGGTCTTCTGTGCACTTTTGCAAGACTTCCTTTGTGCACAGTACAGCACAGGTCCCTAGCACTCCATCCTGCATTGCCCAACTGGCTGAGTTGACCTCCGACTTCGTGGGACCCTCTTTTGTTGTGCTGAGACAACCGCCATGCTGAGATCTTCCGAGCACTGTTTAGATGCTTCTGCGGGTGCTGCCTGCTTCTGCATGGGCTCTCTCTGTTGCTGAGCACCCCCTCTGTCTCCTCCTCCAAGGGGCGACATCCTGGTCCTTCCTGGTCCCTGGCAGCACCCAAAATCCTCAACCGTGAATTTTGCAGCTAGCAAGGCTTGTTTGCAGTCTTTCTGTGTGGAAACAACTCTGCATCCTCCAGCACGCCGGTTGACATCTTCTGACCAAAGGAGAAGTTCCTGGCACCTTCTGTTGTTGCAGAATCATTGGCTTCTTCCACCCAGAGGCAGCCCTTTTGCACCTTCATCCGGGGTTTAGTGGACTCCTGCCCCCCCTGGACACTTGCGTGACTCTTGGACTTGGTCCCCTTCCTTTGCAGGTCCTCAGGTCCAGGAATCCATCTTCAGTGCTTTGCAGTCAGTTGTTGTCTTTGCAGAATCCCCTATCTCGACTTTACTGTCTTTCTGGGGTAGTAGGGTAACTTTACTCCTACTTTTCAGGGTCTTGGGGTGGGGTATCTTGGACACCCTTAGTGTTTTCTTACACTCCTAGCGACCCCCTACACACTACACTAGGCCTGGGGTCCATTTGTGGTTCGCATTCCACATTTGGAGTATATGGTTTGTGTTGCCCCTAGCCCTGTTGTCTCCTATTGCATTCTATTGTGTTCTACAGTGTTTGCACTACTTTTCTAATTGTTTTACTTACCTGATTTTCATTTGTGTGTATATTTTGTGTATTTTACTGACCTCCTAAGGGAGTATATCCTCTGAGATACTTTTTGGCATATTGCCACTAAAATAAAGTACCTTTATTTTTAGTAACTCTGAGTATTGTGTTTCTTACGATATAGTGCTATATGATATAGGTGGTATAGTAGGAGCTTTGCATGTCTCCTAGTTCAGCCTAAGCTGCTCTGCTATAGCTACCTCTATCAGCTTAAGCTGCTAGAACACTTCTAACCCCTTCTGTGCCGCAGACGTAGTGGTTACGTCCCGCAGCACAGTGCTCCTGTGCCGAGGACGTAACCATTACATCCCTGGCACGGAGCCCAGAGGGAGCGCTAGCGCTCCCTCCGTGGGGTTCCCCCCCAACCCCCTAGGCGGGGATGGAAGGGGAAGACCTTCCCCTTCCACCCCCATAGGAGTATTGTTGCCATGCATGAATGACATGTTTGTAGGTGGTGTACTAAATGCAGGTTTGTGTGAAATTGTCCTTAGATTTGTGCACAATGATATTTGTGTTGTCTTATTACTAAGTTGCTTTTCTTTCTTTCTTTTTAGTGGGATATCATTGGTGATTGCTGTGTCTGTGCAGAGTAGTTGCTGGTGATTCAAGCATTTTCAGGCAAGTGAGCGGTATAGTTTTTGAATTTATAACTCTTACTAATAAAGCTACACTTTATTACTTATCTTACACAGTGCTGGTTGTTGGTGGTGCATTTCTCCAGTTAATTTTCGTAGGAAAGATCATGGCTAGCCGCAGGATGACCGCTCAGCAGGTGGATGGTATGCTTTTTGAGTCATTGTCTGATCATGATTATGAGACAGACTCTGCATCTGAGGCAGAGGAGGAAGTGAGGGATTCTGGCAGTGAAGTTTCTGTCGGAGAGGAATCTTCTGATGAGGAAGCCACACTCAGTGCAGATGCAGTGCCTGTTTCAGAGGAGGACACTGATGTGCCATTAGTGCAGCAACCTGGGGCTGAAAGGTTTCCCGTTAGAAGACCTGAACTCTGGGTTGCCCCAAACATGGAGCAGCCAGAATTGCCTGCCTTTACTGGTCTCCCGGGGTGTAGAGTCAATACTGAGAACTTTTTGCCTGTCAATTTCTTTGAGTTATTTGTGGACGATGTGTTTTAGGAAGAGATTGTTGAGCAGACGAATTTGTATTAGGAGCAGTATTTGAGGGACAACGCTTCTAGACTTAGGCCGCACTCTAGAGCTGCCCAGTGGATTCCCACAAATTTGGAGGAGATGAAAAGGTTTTTAGGTTTGACTCTTTTGATGGGGTTGATAAGGAAGCCATCACTGGCTTCTTATTGGTCTACTAGTCCCTTGATGGCAACAGCTATATTTTCTGTAACAATGAGTTGTAATCGGTATTTGCTTCTTCTTAGGATTCTGCATTTTATTGACAATGCATTAGCCTTGCCACGAGATCACCCTGATTCTGACCGTCTTTTAAAGATTAGGCCAGTCCTTGATCCTTTTGTAGATCGTTTTTCAGAGGTCTATGTTCCAGGCAAAGAAATAGCTGTGGACGTGTCTTTGGTCCTCTTCAAGGGCCGTTTGGTTTTTAGGCAGTACATTCCTAGCAAGAGGGCACGATGTGGAATTAAATTATATATGCTGTCTGAAAGTAGTACAGGATATGTGTATAATTTCCGTGTCTACACTGGTAGGAATTCCAGTATTGACCCCAATGGTTGTCCTCTCACTTTTGGAGTTACTGAGAAAATTGTGTGGGAACTTGGTAGACGACTGTTCAACAAAGGTCACCATTTGTATGTAGATAACTTTTACACTGACTGGAGTGCAGTTGTTCAAAGAATTGTCTAGAGTGGACACTGTTGCTTGTGGCACAATTCGTTGTAACCGGAAAGGCTATCCAAGGGAGCTTGTCTGTAAAAAAATTCAGAGGGGGCAGTGCAGTGCCTTGCGGAATGATGAGCTGCTAGCTTTGAAGTTTTCAGACGGGAGGGATGTCTACATGCTAAGTTCCATCCATGATGAGAGTAGTTCCCCGTGACTGTTTGGGGCCAGGTTGCTGAAGTGCGCAAACCTGTGTGCATTTTAGATTATAATAAGCACATGGGAGGTGTAGATAGAGTTGATCAAAGGTTGGAACCTTATACTGCTATTCGTAAGTCTTACGTTTGGTATAAGAAGTTAGCAATTCACCTCTTCCACTTAGCAACTTTTAATGCTTTTATTGTGTTTAAGGATAGGTCTCCAGAGATGACATTTGTGAAATTTCAGGAGTCAGTGATAGAGAGCCTTATTGTGGTGGAACAGACCAGAGTTCCTAGAGAAGCAGTGGTGGAGGATGTGGCTAGATTGAAAGATCGCCACTTTGCTGAGCACATTCCTCCCACACCCAAAAAAGACTTTCTACCTAAGAAATGTAGAGTGTGTTTTCGAAGAGGTATCCGGGGGGAGACTCGAATGTACTGCCCAGATTGTCCTTCAAAGCCTGGGCTGTGTATGGGTGGTTGTTTTTACGAATTACCACACCCAGAAGAATTACTGGGAACAACCATGAGTGTAAACTCATGTCTGTTTTGTATTTTCATGTGTTCAGTTTCATAGTTAGCATTTCTGTCATGTACTTAGTTAGAGCTTTTGTGTTTGTAGTTTTGTAATTATTTCTAATTAGTTAGGGGTTTCTTTGTTTAAAAAAAAAAAAAGTGATGCCATTGTGTGTGGAGTGGGGCTTGGCTGAGAGTGTACATAGTGTACATATTGACTTGCTGTTGGCTACTGCAACACACTGCCAGCCAAACACCAGTCCACACACTCCCATCAGCTGGTGTGATTGTATCAGGCATGTGTAAGTGATGGGCCCTTGAGTGGCATTGTCTGTCGATGCGAGTGTTGTAATGTGCTGGGCCCGTGGCTGGGGGCGTGAATGGTCTTGTGCATGTCATGTATGAAAGGTGTATGAATGGACTGTAAAGCGGTTGGTGCCTTGCCGTAGCTTTACAGCTCACGAGCTGTGAGTCATTGATTCAGTTTTTTGGCCTTTCAGTTATTAACAGTGCATTTCATTTTTGTGAAATCTCTTGTTAATAAAATTTGATCCACTAAAACATCACTCACCCTCATGCCAAATCCAACCAGTATGTGTGGTAAAAATGACAAAACCTGCTCCGCTGTAATCAGGCGTCGCAGAACACCTGTGACACGCTAGGTGCCTCGGGTGGGACCCCGATGATGAAGCATGCCACCAACTTGGTTGGTGGGTGAGGGGTCTTTTTCACGTAACCTAAGTGCGTTTCTTTTAACAATTTTAGTGTTTGGCACATCACAGACGTATGTGGACACATCAAAATGATATGTTACAAAACTACCTATGTTTGGAGGAGGGGGCACCTATGTTTTTGGTCCTGGATGCAGCCTTCATCTAGGGAAACCTACCAAACCCAGACATTTTTTTAAACTAGACACCCCAAGGAGTCCAGGGAGGTGTGGCATGCGTGGATCCCCCAAAATTCTCTTACCCAGACTCCTCTGCAAACCTCAAAATTTTCTTTAAAAAGCATATTTTCCTGACTTTCATTTGTACGATCACCGCTCCAGCACAAAATTCCTACTCCCCAGCTTTCCCCTCAGCCTCCCAAGTAAAATGACACCACACTTGTGTGGGTCCCCAAAGCAGAGTCAGCCTAAAGATGTATAAAAGAAGAATATGTCCTTATCAACTCGCTGTGCTATCCCTTCTATCTCTACAAGTTTTTGTCCTTATTCTGTTGCAGGCACCTGGCCCACCCACACAAGTGAGGTATCATTTTTATCGGGAGACTTGGGGGAACGCTGGGTGGAAGGAAATTTGTGGCTCCTCTCAGATTCCAGAACTTTCTGTCACCGAAATTTGAGGAAAATATGTTTTTTTAGCCATAAACCATTTTGAGGTTTGCAAAGGATTCTGGGTAACAGAACCTGGTCAGAGCCCTACAAGTCACCCCATCTTAGATTCCCCTAGGTCTCTAGTTTTAAAAAATGCACAGGTTTGGTAGGTTTCCCTAGGTGCCGGCTGAGCTAGAGGACCAATCTACAGGTAGGCACTTTGTAAAAAACACCTCTGTTTTCTGTCAAAAAATGGGATGTGTCCACGTTATGTTTTGGGGCATTTCCTGTTGCGGGCGCTAGGCCTAACCACACAAGTGAGGTATCATTTGTATCGGGAGACTTGGGGGAACACTGGGTGGAAGGAAATTTGTGGCTCTTCTCAGATTCCAGAACTTTCTGTCACCGAAATGTGAGGAAAATGTGTTTTTTTAGCAAAATTTTGAGGTTTGCAAAGGATTCTGGGTAACAGAACCTGGTCAGAGCCCTACAAGTCACCCCATCTTGGATTCCCCTAGGTCTCTAGTTTAAAATAATGCACAGGTTTGGTAGGTTTCCCTAGGTGCCGGCTGAGCTAGAGGCCAAAAATCTAAAGGTAGGCACTTTTCAAAAAACACCTCTGTTTTCTGTCAAAAAATGGGATGTGTCCACGTTGTGTTTTGGGGCATTTCCTGTCGCGGGCGCTTGGCCTACCCACACAAGTGAGGTATCATTTTATCGGGAGACTTGGGGGAACATAGAACAGCAAAACAAGTGTTATTGCCCCTTGTCTTTCTCTACATTTTTTCCTTCCAAATATAAGAGAGTGTGTAAAAAAGACGTCTATTTGAGAAATGCCCTGTAATTCACATGCTAGTATGGGCACCCCGGAATTCAGAGATGTGCAAATAACCACTGCTCCTCAACACCTTATCTTGTGCCCATTTTGGAAATACAAAGGTTTTCTTGATAGCTATTTTTCACTCTTTATATTTCAGCAAATGAATTGCTGTATACCCGGTATAGAATGAAAACCGACTGCAGGGTGCAGCTCATTTATTGGTTCTGGGTACCTAGAGTTCTTGATGAACCTACAAGCCCTATATATCCCCGCAACCAGAACAGTCCAGCAGACGTAACGGTATATTGCTTTCAAACATCTGACATTGCAGGAAAAAGTTACAGAGTAAAACGTAAAGAAAAATTGCAGTTTTTTTCACCTCAATTTCAATATTTTATTTTTCAGTTGTTATTGTCTGTAGGAAACCCTTGTAGCATCTACACAAATTACCCCTTGCTGAATTCAGAATTTTGTCTACTGTTCAGAAATGTTTTGGTTTCTGGGATCCAGCATTGGTTTCACGCCCATTTCTGTCACTGACTGGAAGGAGGCTGAAAGCAGAAAAAATCGTAAAAATGGGGTATGTCCCAGTAAAATGCCAAAATTGTGTTGAAAAATTTGATTTTCTGATTCAAGTCTGCCTGTTCCTGAAATCTGGGAAGCTGGTGCACCGCAAACTCTTTGTTGATGCCTTCTTCTGCAGCCCCTTTTCCCTTTTTTTTAAAAACAAAACAACATTTTCACTGTATTTTGGCTAATTTCTTGGCCTCCTTCTGGGGAACCCACAAAGTCTGGGTACCTCTAGAATCCCTAGGACGTTGGTAAAAAAGGACGCAAATTTGGTGTGGGTAGCTTATGTGAAAAAAAAGTTATGAGGGCCTAAGCGCGAACTGCCCCAAATAGCCCAAAAAAGGCTCGGCACAGGAGGGGGAAAAGGCCTGGCAGTGAAGGGGCTAATCTACTAATAAGGGATAACTGGACCTGGCACAAGGTGTAAGTACCACAAGGTACCCACTATAAGCCAGGCCAGCCTCCTACATTGGTGGTGCAGCGGTAGGATAAGTACTTGTAACTGCTTTACCACTTTGTCATTGGTGCTTTTCATAAGAAAAACAGATACCAAATACTTCAGAATATACACAGTAACCTAAACAGTTTAACTTTCCTTCTCTAAAACTTTCTAAAGAGTTTCTGAAAACTTTCAAAAGTTTTCAAAAGTTTGAAAAAGTTTGTCATTGTTCTTTAAAAATTTCCCAAAACGTTTTTCTCTCTGTCCTAAACCTTTTCTGTCAGGTCTGCTGTAGAGCTTACTCCCACAGTTGTCCAGGCAACATATGGGAATCTAAACTTTAAAAGTTTGAGGGGTCTCTGCAGTGAAAGAGGTTTAGCAATTGGTATGAATCCTACAAAAGATCTTCTCCTTACTTAGCCTTCTCCTAGAAAGTGACCAGAACCAGTCTGGCCCATCCCAGGATCAGGAGGTAGAGGAGGGGGGTACCCAGCAAGACTCAGAGGAGTCCCCTGAGGATGCTGGGGAGGGTTCTTCCAAGGACCTGTCAGCTAACAGGCCACCTAGTGACACTGGTAGTGGGAGGGGGTCACACACTAGTAGGGCACCTTTCACTCCTAAAGGCCAGGTTACTAGAGTCAAGCCAGAGAGGGACAGGTCTCTCTCTGCCTGTTCCCACATTTCTTCTACATCTCACAATTCCCAAGCCTCCCACCCCGAGGATAACTTAATGGAAAAGGAACTCAGAAAGCTGAGGTTGGAAGAGGCCAGGATGAACCTTAAACAGCAGCAGCTGGCCTTAGACAGGAAATCTCTGAATGTGGAAAGGGAAAGGGAAAGGCAGAGGTTGGGGTTAGTTCCCCATGGTGGCAGCAGCAATGTTTTTGATAGCAATCCTGTTAGAGAGCAAGATTCCAGAAACCTGCATAAGAGAGTCCCCCCTTACAAGGAGGGGGGTGACATTAACAAGTGGTTTGCTGCACTTGAGAGGACCTGTATGGTATAGTTGGTCTCTCAAAGGCAGTGGGCTGCTATCTTGTGGCTATCTGTCACTGGTAAATGTAGGGATAGGCTCATTACTGTCAGAGAAAGTGATGCTAACAATTACAAAGTTTTGAAGGATGCACTCTTGGATGGATTTGGCTTAACCACTGAACAATACAGGATTAAGTTTAGAGACACCAGAAAAGAGTCCTCTCAAAACTGGACAGACTTTGTAGACTGTTCAGTGAATGCCATGGAGGGTTGGTTACATGACAGTAAGGTGACTGACTATGAAAGCCTGTATAATCTATTCCTGAGAGAGCATATTTTGAACAATTGTGTGTCTGATTTTTTGCACCAGTACTTGGTAGACTCAGATCTGACCTCTCCCCAAGAATTGGGAAAGAAGGCAGACAAATGGGTCAGAACAAGAGTGAACAGAAAAGTTCATGCAGGGGGTGACAAGGACAGCAAGAAGTAGGATGGTAAGTCTTCTGACAAGGGTGGGGACAAAGATAAAAAACATTCTGAGTCTTCAGCAGGCCCACAAAAATCCTCTGGGGGTGGTGGGTCCAAATCCTCTTCACACAATCAGAAAAAGCCATGGTGTTATTTATGTAAAGTAAAAGGCCATTGGTCCAGTGATGCCACTTGTCCAAAGAAAAAGCCTCCCACTACCACAACCCCAACTGCAAACCCTAGTGCCCCTAGTAATAGCAGTGGTGGTGGGAAGTCCACTACAAATAGCCAATCCGAGGGTGTAGCTGGGCTCACTATTGGCAGTGTAGTTGGGGTTGGTCTTGTTAGGGAGACCACAGAGGCTGTATTAGTCTCTGATGGTGGCATTGACTTTGCCACCTTGGTTGTTTGTCCCCTTAATATGAGTAGGTACAAGCAACTACCCCTAATTAATGGTGTTGAGGTTGAGGCCTACACGGACACAGGAGCCAGTGTAACTATGGTTATAGAGAAACTGATTCACCCTGATCAACACCTACTTGGTCAGCAGTACCAAGTGACTGATGCACACAATAACACACTTAGCCACCCCATGGCTGTTGTGAATCTCAACAGGGGGCGGGGGGTTACTGGTCCAAAGAAAGTTGTGGTAGCCACTGAATTACCTGTAGATTGCTTACTAGGCAATGATTTGGAGACATCAGCTTGGGCTGAAGTGGAGTTGGAGGCTCATGCAGCAATGCTGGGCATTCCTGGGCATGTTTTTGCTTTGACAAGGGCTCAGGCCAAAAAGCAAAAAGGACAGGAAAACTTGGATCCTGGAACAATGGACCAAGTGCTCCCAAAAGCTAGGGGTAGGAAGGGTAAATCCCTGCCCACTATCCCTCCCTCACCAGAAGATTTCCCTTTTGAGGAAGAAGAATCCTCTCCCTGTGCAGGACATACACCAGATGAGCTGGCAGCAGACACTGCTGAGATTTTGGGTGCAGGGGGGCCTGCTAGGGAAGAGCTGAGTGTGGCACAGCAGACCTGTCCCACACTAGAGGGTTTGAGACAGCAAGCTGTCAAACAGAAGAATGGGGATGTCAGTGATAGCCATAAGGTGTATTGGGAAGACAACCTCCTGTATACTGAATAAAGGCACCCTAAACCTGGAGCTGCCCGGAGATTGATCATCCCTTTGCAATACAGAGAGTTTCTTCTTACCTTGGCACATGACATTCCTTTGGCTGGGCATTTGGGCCAAAGTAAATCTTGGGACAGACTTGTTCCCCTGTTTCACTGGCCTCATATGTCAGAGGACACCAAAGAGTGTTGTCGCTCTTGTGTGACCTGCCAAGCCAGTGGCAAGACTGGTGGCACTCCAAAGGCCCCCTTAATTCCACTTCCTGTGGTTGGGGTGCCCTTTGAAAGGGTAGGGGTTGACATAGTTGGCCCCCTTGGCCCTCCAACAGCTTCAGGCAATAGGTTTATCCTTGTGGTAGTGGACCATGCCACTAGGTATCCTGAACCCATCCCCTTAAGGACCACCACAGCTCCTGCAGTGGCAAAGGCCCTCTGGGGAATCTTTTCCAGGGTGGGTTTCCCTAAGGAAGTGGTGTCAGACAGAGGTAGTAACTTCATGTATGCATACCTCAAAGCAATGTGGAAGGAGTGTGGTGTAACAAACAAGTTCACTACTCCTTATCATCCACAAACAAATGGTCTGGTTGAGAGGTTTAATAAAACTCTCAAAAGTATGATAATGGGACACCCTGAAAAACTCAGAAGGAGATGGGATGTCCTATTACCTTGCCTCCTTTTTGCTTACAGGGAGGTACCTCAAAAAGGAGTGGGCTTTAGCCCCTTTGAACTCCTCTTTGGGCACCCTGTGAGAGGTCCCCTTGCACTTGTTAAGGAAAGTTGGGAACAACCTTTAAAAGCTCCTAAACAAGACATTGTGGATTATGTACTTGGCCTAAGATCAAGAATGGCTGAGTACATGAAAAAGGCCAGTAAAAACCTTCAGGCCAGCCAGGAGCTGCAAAAGCAATAGGATGACCAGAAGGCTGTCCTGACCCAGTGCCACCCAGGATAGAAGGCGTGGGTATTGGAGCCGGTGGCCCCAAGAGCACTCCAAGACAAATGGAGTGGACCCCATCTAATTGTTGAGAAAAAGGGTGAGGTTACCTACTTAGTAGACCTGGGCACTGCCAGGAGTCCCCTTAGGGTACGCCATGTCAACCGCCTAAAACCCTACTATGACAGGGCTGATATCACCCTGCTTATGGCAACTGATGAGGGACAGGAAGAAGAGAGTAATCCTCTCCCTGATCTCTTTTCCACCACTGAAGCTGATGGCTTAGTGGAGGGAGTAGTACTTGCAGATTGCCTTACTGCTGAGCAGAAGGACAACTGTATAAATTTCTTAAGTCAGTTTTTTGAACTCTTCACACTGATACCAGGTACCACTACTTGGTGTGAGCATCCAATCAACACTGGAGACAGTTTACCTTTGTAAATTAGCACTTGTATAGCACACTACTCATCCGTTAGGGTCTCAAGGCGCTGTACTCATACCACTATGGAACCCCTCCTGGCTTTTCCCTGTGAGGCACCCACTCCTGAGCACCCCCAGGGTGAAGCCAGGCATCCAAGCGCTGTTGGGGCCGTTGTGGAGATTAAGCAAGCTATTGCCCAGAGTTGCAGAGTGGGACCCATGAATTAGATTAGGCACCGAGGCGAGAATTATCTGGTCAAGGGGAATTGAGCCTAAGACCTGCCGAAGCAGGACTTGAACCCTGGTCTTGAGCCAGATCTCTGCTTCAGGGTCTGCCACTCTAACCATTGAGCCACACTTCTCCACCTTTCAAATGTAAGATTTATAGGCAGCCTGACCATGTCAGGGACTGCATTAAACAAGAGATTCAGAAAATGTGAGACTTAGAAGTGATTGAGCCTTCAGAAAGCCCATGGGCTGGCCCAGTGGTGCTTGTCCCAAAACCTCACAGTAAGGATGGTAAAAGAGAGATGAGGTTTTGTGCTGACTATAGAGGGCTCAACCAAGTAACCAAGACAGACGCTCACCCAATACCAGGGCAGATGAGCTGATTGATACACTGGCTTCTGCCAAGTATCTGAGCACTTTTGATTTAACTTCAGGGTATTGGCAGATTAAATTATCAGAAGATGCTAAACTTAAAACTGCATTTTCAACCATTGCAGGGCACTATCTATTCACTGTGATGCCCTTTGGTCTGAAAAATGCACCTGCCACTTTTCAAAGGTTGGTGAACACAGTCCTGCAAGGGTTGGAAGCTTTTAGTGCAGCATATCTGGATGATATAGCAATCTTTAGCTCCACCTGGGGTTATTACCTGGTCCACCGGTGGAATGTTTTGGAGGCCCTGAAAAAGGCAGGCCTCACTATCAAGGCCTCAAAGTGCCAGATAGGGCAGGGGAAAGTGGTTTATCAGGGCCACCTGGTAGGTGGGGAACAGATTGCACCACTGCAGGGGAAAATCCAGACCATTATGGAATGGGCTCCCCCTACAACTCAAACCCAGGTGAGAGCCTTTTTAGGCCGCACAGGGTACTATAGGAGGTTCATCAAGAATGATGGCTCCATTGCAGCTCCTCTTAATGACCTCACTAGTAAGAAAATGCCTTAAAGGGTATTGTGGACAGCTAGCTGTCAAAAAGCTTTTGATGAGCTCAATCAGGCCATGTGCTCTGCACCTGTCCTAAAAAGCCCTTGCTACTCTAAAAAGTTCATAGTCCAGACTGATGCTTCTGAATTGGGGGTAGGGGCAGTGCTATCACAGCTTAACACTGAGGGCCAGGATCAACCTGTTGCTTTTATCAGCAGAAGGTTGACCCCTAGAGAAAAGAGATGGCCTGCCATAGAGAGGGAGGCCTTTGCTGTGGTCTGGGCACTGAAAAAGTTGAGACCATACCTGTTTGGTACTCACTTTATTGTTCAGACAGACCACAAACCTATACTTTGGCTAAACAAATGAAAGGTGAAACCCCTAAATTGTTGAGGTGGTCCATATCCCCACAGGGAATGGACTATACAGCAGAACCTAAGTGTTTATGCTCTCTATGCTTTTAAAATTGTCACTGCAGACTAGTGACTCATTTTACCAATTCTGATTGGCACACTTGGACACCCCTATAATTCCTTAGTATATGGTACCTAGGTACCCAGGGTATTGGGGTTCCAGGAGATCCCTATGGGCTGCAGCATTTCTTTTCCCACCCATAGGGAGCTCAGACAATTCTTACACAGTACTGCCACTGCAGCCTGAGTGAAATAACGTCCACGTTATTTTACACTGCACTTAAGTAACTTATAAGTCACCTATATGTCTAACCCTCACTTAGTGAAGGTTAGGTGCAAGGTTACTTAGTGTGAGGGCTCCCTGGCACTAGCCAAGGTGCCCCCACATTGTTCAGGACAAATTCCCTGGACTTTGTGAGTGTGACGACACCATTACATGTGTGAACTACATATAGGTCAATACCTATGTGTAGCTTCACAATGGTACCTCTGAACATAGCCATGTAACATGTCTAGGATCATGGAATTGTCACCCAATACCATTCTAGTATTGGGGAGACAATCCCATGCATCCCCGGGTCTCCAGCATGGACCCCGGGTAGTGCCAAACTAGCTCTCTGGGGTTTTCTCTGCAGCTACTGCTGCTGTCAACCCTCAGACAGGTTTCTGTCCTCCTGGGGTCTGGGCAGCCCAGTCCCAGGAAGGCAGAACAAAGGATTTCCTCTGAGAGAGGGTGTTACACCCTCTCCCTTTGGAAATAGGTGATAAGGGCTAGGGAGGAGTAGCCTCCCCCAGCCTCTGGAAATGCTTTGAAGGGCACAGTTGGTGCCCTCCTTGCATAAGCCAGTCTACATCGGTTCAGGGAGCCCCCAGCCCCTGCTCTGGCACGAAACTGGACAAAGGAAAGGGGAGTGACCACTCCCCTGCCCATCACCACCCCAGGGGTGGTACCCAGAGCTCCTCCAGGGTGTCCCAGACCTCTGCCATCTTGAATCAGAGGTGTGAGGGCACAATGGAGACCTGTGAGTGGCCAGTGCCAGCAGGTGACATCAGAGACCCATCCTGATAGGCTCTTGCCTGGTTAGGTAGCCAATCCTCCTCTGAGGGCTATTTAGGGTCTCTCCTGTTGGTTTCTTGTCAGATAACGAATGCAAGAGCTCACCAGAGTTCCTCTGCACTTCCCTCTTTGACTTCTGCCAAGGATCGACCGCTGACTGCTCCAGGACGCCTGCAAAACTGCAACAAAGTAGCAAGAAGATTACCAGTAACATTGTAGCGCCTCATCCTGCCAGCTTTCTTGACTGTTTCCTGGTGGTGCATGCTCTGAGGGCTGTCTGCCTTCACCCTGCACTGGAAGCCAAGAAGAAATCTCCAGTGGGTCGACAGAATCTTCCCCCTGCCAATGCAGGCACCAAACTTCTGCATCACGGGTCCTCTGGGTCCCCTCTCATCTTGACAAACCTAGTCCCTGGAACACAGAAGCTGGATCCAAGTGATCCCAACAGTCCAGTGGTCGTTCTGTCCAAATTTGGTGGAGGTAAGTCCTTGCATCCCCACGCCAGACAGTAATCCTGTGTACTGCGTGAACTGCAGCTGCTAGGGCTTCTGTGCACTTTTGCAAGACTTCCTTCATGCACAGCACAGCCCAGGTCCCCAGCACTCCTTCCTGCATTGCCCAACTTGCTGAGTTGACCTCTGACTTCGTGGGACCCTCTTTCGTTGTGGTGAGATGACCGCCATGCTCAGATCTTCTGAACGCCTGTTCAGGTGCTTCTGCGGGTGCTGCCTACTTCTGCGTGAGCTCTCTCTGTTGCTGAGCACCCCCTGTCTCCTCCTCCAGGGGACAACCTCCTGGTCCTTCCTGGGCCCTGGCAGCACCCAAAATCCTCAACTGTGACTCTTGCAGCTAGTAAGGCTTGTTTGCAGTCTTTCTGTGTGAAAACAACTCTGCATTCCTCCAGCACTCCGAGGACATCTTCTGACCAAAGGAGAAGTCCCTGTCACCTTCCGTTGTTGCAGAATCTTCAGCTTCTTCCACCCAGAGGCATCCCTTTTGCACCTTCATCCGGGGTTTAGTGGGCTCCTGCCCCCCCGGACAATTGCGTGACTCTTGGACTAGGTCCCCTTCCTTTGCAGGTCCTCAGGTTCAGGAATCCGTCTTCAGTGCTTTGCAGTCAGTTGCTGTCTTTCCAGAATCCCCTATTTCGACTTTACTGTCTTTCTGGGGTAGTAGGGTATCTTTACTCCTACTTTTCAGGGTGTTGGGGTGGGGTATCTTGGACACTCTTAGTGTTTTCGTACACTCCCAGTGACCCTCTACACACTACACTAGGCCTGGGGTCCATTTGTGGTTCGCATTCCACATTTGGATTATATGGTTTGTGTTGCCTCCTAGGCCTATTGTCTACTATTGCATTCTAGTAGTTTGCACTACTTTTCTAAGTGTTTACTTACCTGATTTTGATTTGTGTGTATATTTTGTGTATTTTACTTACCTCCTAAAGAAATATATCCTGTGAGATACCTTTTGGCATATTGTCACTAAAATAAAGTACCTTTATTTTTAGTAACTCAGAGTATTGTGCTTCTTATGATATAGTGCTATATGATATGAGTGGTATAGTAGGAGCTTTGCATGTCTCCTAGTTCAGCCTAAGCTGCTCTTCTATAGCTACCTCTATCAGCCTAAGCTGCTAGAATACTTCTAATCTACTAATAAGGGATAACTGGACCTGGCACAAGGTATCAGTACCACAAGTTACCCACTACATGCCAGGCCAGCCTCCTACACAGATGGGCAAAGAAAAAAGAAAGAAGAAAAGAGAGTCTGCGACTACAAATTCTACTGACACTCAGCAGACTGATTGTCCAATAACAATATCACTAATGAGAGAAATTCCAGGAGGGAATTATGTTCACGTCCCTTGAAGCAGGAGTGATATTTTGTCATTCAAAAATGATTACCCGAGGTTGAGAGAGAAGCCAGTGAGATAGTATCAGCAGACAGACAGGTTTGTGAAACTTGCAAAATGTTTGTGGGAAGATTTAAATACTCTTTTAAAAATAGTGGTCACAGCTGATTTATGGATTGTATGCAAAAGGAGTGTTGATTTGCCAACAAGACTGCCTCCACGAGATCCAGTTACAGGTGCACCGTCTCCTGAAGTAATGCTAATCTATTATAAAATGAATGAATTTTTGAATAGGAGTATTTTTCCTAAATATATTAATTGGCACAGAATTGATAGGGAAGCTCAGGAAGCAAAGGAGTCAATACATGCATTTTATGAAAGGTTGTTGCTGGCATCCAAGCATTACAGTGGCACAGAGACAATTGAGGCCAAAGACATTATTCATTTCGTCTTCATGTGTGTTCCGGGGTTAAGACCTGAAATTAGTAACATGCTTAAAAGTCATTTGATTTGCTGGCAAGAACAATTGATTGATGAAGTACTGCAGTTTGATAAATATTGCAGTGATGAAATTGACATGAAGCAGAAAAGATAAAAAGAAAAGGCAATGGTGATGCAGATTAGAGCAGCACAATCAGGAATGCAGAGAATTCCACAACAACAGGGAAACATGAAAGAGATTCATGAACAAGAACAGGTGAGAGGAAGAGGTAGATGGTAGAAATGGAAATGGTGTTGATCTGAATACTAATGTTGATGTAGGTGATGTGCAGGTAATGAAGAAGATGTTCCCTTGTCATGCGTATGGGAGTCTTGGATACTGGAAGTGGGAATGTCCTTTGATGGTGCAAGAAGGTGTTGTGCAGTTGAATGAACATAATCTTTTTCCAAATTTGAAATGTCTGAGAAATCGGAATCCTAATGTAAATGTCCAAAACATGAATAATCAAATGCAGATTCCACAAATGCAAATTCCCCAACAGCAAGTGCAGCATTTTCAGGTACCACAACAACAAATGCAACAGCAAGAGCAAATGATGCCACAACAGCAGCAAATGCAAATACCTCAAGCTCCAATGACACAGCAGCAGGTAGTGGTTCATCAACAGAAAATGGGTGAAAGGTTAAATCAAAACAGTCAACCACTGACTACGTAATATCCATTACACAGTGAAGAAGGAGTGAGTGATGAAATTGTGAGTGGGAGTTCGGATGAAGATGAATGTGGGTTAGCATCTTCATTAGAGGTGGATCAGAGTGGTCCGTATGTAAATGGAATAGTTATGGCTCATGAAGTTTGTTGGTTGACACGGGAGGTACACGCTCTACTGTCTGAACTACAGAAATTCCCATTGTGCCACTTTCTGGGAGAATAGTACAGGTTGTAGGAGTAGCAAATCAGCATCTGACGAATCTGATTATTGAATCAATTCCTGTTAAAATTGGTACTTTTGAAGACATGTACAAATTTGTAGTCTGTGAGTCAAGTCCACTGTGTCTGCTGGGAAGAGATTTGTTGTGCAAATTAAAATGCTCAATTACTTGAGCAAATGATGCAATTGCTATTCAAACAAATAGTGATGATGAGGAATCATTCATACCAGTTGGTTGGAATTTGATTAATGAAGAATTCCCATTGATTACTATTTTTCCTGCATTTACAGTGCAGGACCTGCCAAATGACCTACAAGATCAATTAAGTGTGGGATCTTTCTAGAAAAAATATTGGTCTAATTGAATGAGTGGAACAAGTCAAAGTCACAGTTAAACCTAATGCAGTTTCCCAAAGACTCCCAAATATCACATGCTACCAGATATAATTGAAGGAGTTACTCCTGTAATTACAGATTTTGTTGAGAAAGGAGTTTTGAAAGTAGTGCTGAGTAGCCAATGTAACTCATCTATTGTGGGTTTGTGAAAACCTAGTGGGAAATTTCACATAGTTCAGGATTTGAGGCAAATTAATGACATAGTGGCCACATGTTGTCCAGTGGTTCCTAATCCAGCAGTGATTTTGTTCCAAATTCCATGTGACACAGAATGGTTCACAGTAGTGGACTTGTCACAAACATTTTCCTCAGTGCTTCTACATGAGGATAGCCAGTTTGTCTTTTGTTTTCAATTCTGCAATCATGTGTATCCCTGGTAAAGAATTCCACAAGGATTTTCAGAATCCCCATCAATTTTAGATCAGGTATTGAAGAAGAATCTGGAAGTATTGGAAATGCCTTTCCAACCTACATTGGTTCAGTACATTGGTGATTTGATGGTTGCTTCAAAGACATGAGAAGCATGCAGGCAAGACACTATCTCCTTATGGAATAATTTGGGTGAAAATAGACATAAAGG
The DNA here is from genome assembly GCF_031143425.1 of Pleurodeles waltl. NCBI lineage: Eukaryota > Metazoa > Chordata > Amphibia > Caudata > Salamandridae > Pleurodeles > Pleurodeles waltl. The sequence goes on along the minus strand of NC_090436.1, from coordinate 609,809,985 downwards.
TCCTCATTATGAACATGTCGGTAAACACCGTCGGTCGCCCTGGTGACGGTGAACAGAAGCCTGCCATTGGCGGTGAACAGAAACCCACCATATAATGATGCCAAAAACAGAAACCGTCAAAAATTTTGCTACCACCAGCCCCCGCCAGGGCCCTTGTCGGTGGAAAGGCTGCACATCCCCCCCAGCCACCGCCAAGCAGACAAATCCTCCGCCCTCCAAATAATGATGCACAAATCACTGCAGAGGATAGTGGATGTTGAACGACCAGAGGTGGTATGGACCGCCACGGCTAGCAATGGGACCCAACAGCAAGAAATGCCTACATTGGCAAGTTTGAAACCCACATACCTGACACACATCCACAACACTATAAAACACTCACATACACACCCCACAATCCTTTGCATCGGCAATAGGGCAACTGAGACTGACAACACAACACGCAGACACTGAACGCAACATCACACAAGTCACACACCAAACCACACAACACCACCCTCACCAATATCCACACAACACACCACCCACAACACACACCATGGCACCCCATAAGCACCCACACTTCACAGATAGGGAGCTAAGAACAATGGTGGACGAAATACTCAAGGTTGAGCCACAAATTTTTGAGGCACAGGTCCAGCACACACCCACTGCCAGGAAGATGGAGTTATGGCAGACAATAGTGAAAAAGGGTAACACAGTGGGAAACCATCCACACACGAGGGATGACATCCGCAAGGGATGGAACAACCTGCGCAGGAAGGTAAGGTCCATGGCATCCAGGCACAACATTGCCGTGCAGAAGACTGGGGTAGGACCCATCTACACCACCCGACTACACCGACTGGGAGGAAAAGGTACTGGCCATCCTGCACCCTGAGGGCCTCACTGAACTCACTGGAGGAATGGACTCCGGTAAGTCATCTATAATTACTCCATTTCCACCACACTTGTAATGCATGTACCACCCCACCCCCCCAACCACCACCAGGACCACTACCCTACCCAGGCCACAATCACAAAATCCAGTCAGCGTGCATGGCCACAAATCCACCAACAGGCCCACATCCCTCCCCCTGTGCACAGCCACCTACCTCTGCAACAAATCACAATGGCACTACACACACCACCCACAATGCACCTCCACATCCCATGCAAAATGCAATGGCAACCCCACAATAGGTCTCTGCATGGCCCAACAGGGGATTAAACTGCACAAAATAGGACAGAGCTGTGCATCTTCATCCGATTTAGTAAATGTAACATACATTTCCATTCCCCCCCACGGGCACCACCACCCATGCCACCCTGACAGAAAGACCAAGGAGTGCCAGGGCCCCACATGGAGACAGAGTCACCACTCAGGACACTGGAGAGGGAAGTGTGGACAGTGAGCAATACCCTGGCCAGTCACACAGTCCTGGACTGTCACCATCCAACAGCTCCCCCCAGGATACCACTGACACCCCTACCACCCAACCACCAACATCAACTCTGGCCAAACGACTCCACACCAGTGTATCCAGGCCACAGACTGGTGGGACACAAGTACAGAGGCCAGAGTCTCCACCTACTAACAGGCAGGATGATGAAGGCCCCAGTACAAGTGGTACTGCCAGACCTGTGCAGGGGACACAGGCACAGGGGGCTAGGCCCAGTGGGAGGGTATCAGTGGCCCAGGGGGGAGGCCAAAGGATGGAAGCTGCAGCCCAGGAGGTGATCTCTGAGGTCCTGGGACAACACCACCATACCCAGGACAGGATGGGCCAGATCCTTGAACAGAGTCAAAGGTTGCAGCTAGCCCAACATCAAGAGATCATGGAGCAGTGGAAACAACTCAATGCCACCATGGCCACCATTGCAGGGGTGCTGCAGCACCACCACCAAACCCAGCCTGAGACCCGCACAAACCAGGAAGCCCCTACCACTGACCAGGACACAGACCAGCCATCTACATCAGCAGCAGCAACTTGACTGGTGGCACTGGCAAAGGACACACAGGAGTCCAGCACCCCTACCCGTGCAGCCCAGCACCAGACCCTCAAACGGTCCCTCAGACCCAGATATGGCACAGGAACACCTGCCAAGACCAAAACCCTCACCAAGAAGTGACTCTGACATGGACTGACTCCCAAGTGTGCCACTGTGCCACCATCCTCACCCGCCAATAGAAACATATCAACTTGCAAGGGACGGATAGACCTATACCCACTGCCACCAATCGCCCAGCCCATGTACCTACAATGGACCTTCACCATTAGCCCACTCCCTATCTCTGTAAAGCGCATCAATGCATTAATGACACCAAATAAAACACATGTACACCAAATCTCATGTCCCCTGTCATATTGATGAATCAATTGTAAATGTGAATGCATTTGCCAGTCAGTTCCATAATCAGACCTTTATTGCAGGAATGGCACCCCACGCACAACATTGTGTGGAGTAAACAGAAATGTACACCATGTTTGTTTTCATGGCACATGCCACCTCAATATTCAGTTAACACTGTCAATGACTACAGACCTCACATCCCAATAGTGAATAAGTCAGACAGATATTATGCATTGCACACAACATCATAAGTGAACAGTACCTAATAATCACTGAAAGTACAGTTGGATCAGCTGATTCCTGGAGTAGACATCTTCCCCCTCTTCATCCTCACCATCACTCTCATCCCCTCTCAAATGATGCAGGTCTGGATATACAGCACCCTCCTCCTCCAGTAGGGGGATAGCTTTCCTCACAGCCACGTTGTGCAGCATGCCCCCACTATTCTACGCACATTTTCAGGGCTATAGCACAGGGAACTCCCAGAGAGATGGAGGCAACGGAATCTAGCCTTCAGGAGACCTATAGTGCGCTCTATCACCTTCCTCGTATGTCCATGGGCTTCATTGTAATTTCTCGATGCATCTGTCCTAGGATTTCTCACAGGTGTCAGGAGCCACTGCATGTTGGGATAGCCAGAATCACCCGCAAAAGTGTTAGAAACAGGACTTTAACAGACTGCCATTACTTGCAGACAGCCTGGCTGTCTGCTATGTACAGAACCGGTGCCAAACACACTCACCTATGAGCCATACTCTGTCCCCTTGTAGTTGATCCATCATGTGTGGTAAACTGCTGTTCCTCAGTACAAATTAATCATGGACTGATCCTGGAAACATTGCATTCACATGTGATGTGTGCTGGTCTTCAGTACACACCAATTGTATGTTCATTGAGTGGAAGTTCTTCCTGTTCCTGTACACCTGTTCATTTACTCTCAGGGGGATGAGAGCTATGTGGGTGCCATCTATGGCACCTTTCACATGGGGAATGTTAGCAAAGGCATACAATTCAGACTTGATGGCAGGGAGATCAGCTCTTTGGTGAAACTTCACATATGTCTGCAGGTGTATTACAACTGCATCCAGAAATTTGACCAGGATGAGGCTAAACACTGGCTGTGAGAATCCTACACCCATGCCCACTGCCACCTGAAATGAGCCCATGGCCAGGAAATGGCGTACAGAGAGCAATTGCACTTCAGTAGGGATGGCATGCTGATTCCGAATTGCCGGTCTCAGTACTGAATCCAGTAATGCATATAGCTCATGGATTGTAGCACGATTGAGTTTGTAGTTGATAATGATGTGCCGTTCCACCATGGTCTCCAAATCAGCAAGATGCCTGTACACAGATGGGGCCCCCCTCGCCACATGGGTCTGTACCTAGGGGGAGTGGAGAACACATGTGAGGGACAAACATACATATGCACAACATGTTGTGTATGAATAACTCCTATACAATATGTAGGTTACACATAAGCAATGTATGATGTACAACTGTAGCGACATGTATGAAGTGATACGTCTGGACTCTTGTGGGGAAAAAAGAGTCATGTGTGCATGTGACTAAGGACTGGGGTCCATAGGGCCTGCACGGGGACCATGACCAGGAAATTTCAGCGTGGTGCTAGCAAAATGGCAGCCCCCTGCCATTCAGATATGTAGCAGTGGAAGGGACCTCATTCCACTGGCAGTTGTTGTTATGGCGTAAGGTGGTGTTCACCACCGTGCACCCATTCATTGGTTAACATGGTTGTCAATGGGGAATCTGAGCCTATAATGATCGCCGCTGGCGGGTGACGCTGCACACCGCTGCAGAGCGTATGCCATGTCGTCACCCCAGGTTCACTTGACTCCCGGATTCTGTGCATGGAAGTACGCTACTGAGTGTGCTACTGTGTCCTGACTCTGGTCACTCAAATAGCACGAGTCACAGGGGAAAGGGCCCTGGCCTTCACCACGGAGGAGCTGGAGAAGCTGGTTGACGGGGTCCTACCCCTGTATGCCAAGTTATGTGGGCGACCAGAGGAGCAGGTGAGTAGGCGGATGACGTGCATGGATGTGTGGGATGGTGGTGCATGCCTGTATGCATGTGTTGTCAGAATGTACCTGCACAGGCGTAGAATGTGTGGCAAGTACCATGAGTGAGGTGGTGAAATGATATTGTGAAATGTCTGTCCCATAGGAGACGTATAGTCAGCGGTATCACATGGACATTTTCTGAACTCTGTTTTTCTTTTCTGTGTGTCCCCTACAGGTCAGCGCCCATCAGAAGAGGGTGCTCTGGTAGGCCATTGCCAGGGAGGTTCGGACCCTGGGGATTTCCAACCAGCGGAGCACCCACTGCAGGAAGCGGTGGGAGGACCTGCGGCGCTGGGCCAGGAAGACCTGTGAGGCCCAGATGGGGAAGTCCTCCCAATGAGGAAGGGGTGCCCGTCGGGCCCTGACCCACTTAATACGCCACATTCTGGCAGTGGCATTTCCAGACTTGGATGGGCACTTGAAAGCTGCACTGCAGCCACAAGGGGGTGAGTACCAACACCATATTATGCCTCTTTGATGGATGTCTGAGGGTGCTGTAGTATGTATGCTGTCTGGTGCCAGCTACTCTGACAGGTGTCTTACAGCAATCTGGCTCCCATGGGCACTGAGATGATTAGGGGCAGGTCTGCAGTTTATCAGGTCCTTGTGACATGTGGGAGAACTATTGTATGCTAGGGTTGTGGCCACTAGTCAGGGGCATAGGCATGACTAAAGCTGTAGGTGCTGTGTGTTGGTGTACAAGCTGGTTGGGATTATGAGTGAACCAAATGTGTACATCCATTCCGGTATTTACATGTATCTCTCATGTTTTGTCTCCCCACCCCTGTACTCTTGTGTTGTCTGTGTACATCAGCATCATCTGGCAAGGGAGCAGTGGCACCAGCGAGTGGGGATGCAGCGGCCCACGGTTCCAAGGAGGCAGAGTCTACCGACGCCAAGGGGACCAGTGGGTTGGAGGGCGAGGGGAGTATCACGGGGGAGGCTACTACCACTGGCAGTAGCGACTCTGATACCCCCTCCGATGGGAGCTTCCTGGTGGTGGCAGACCCTAGTGGTCTCACCCATTCTTTGTCATCTTCTGCCAGCCACATACCATCACCACCCTCCGAATTGCTCCCTGCCCAGTTGCCCGCTCACCCAGGAGGGTGGGCGTCTCCTTTGCCCCAGGCACCTCATCACCTGTCCCAGTCAGCCCTGCTGCCCTTACAGAGGAGGCTATTGACCTCCTGAGGACCATCTATGTAGGGCAGACAACCATTATGAATGCCATCCAGGGGCTAGCATTCCAGATACAGCAGTGCAATGCATACCTGGAAGGCATTCACTGTGCTATGACTAGCCTACAGAGATCTTTTTAGGCTCTGGCCTCCTCTTTGATGGCAGCCAGTGTTTCTGGCCTTTCCATCCCCCCTCCACCCACCTCTACCCCTTCCAGCACCCCACTTCCTTCACCCATCCCAAGCACACATTGAGACAGCCATGCACACACCTCAACACACAAAAAACATACACAGAATCACAAGCACCACACTTCCCACCACAGGCATACACACAGCCAACATACAAAAGCACACACAACAACATCCACTTCCCCCAGAGTGTCCACCTCTCCCGCCTCCCTATCTGTCACCTCAACATGCACACTCACAAGCACTGCACTCTCTTTCACTGTTGCTGACCCCATTCTTACAGTCACCACAACATCAGACATCCAGTCTTTCACCCCAGATACCACACCTGCACTCGCCACATGACTTTGACTGACACTTGCAGCACACTCACAAGACCTGCAGACAACCAGACAACAACCATGTACACTGGCAGCCTGCCTTGTCCCACTGTGTCCAACCCCCCTCCTCCCAAAACACTCAAACGTTCCCAGACACCCACCCAACACACATCCACCACTCCTCAGCATGCTGTCCCTACATCCACGTCAGCACACCTACACCTGTAAAACACACTCCCTCTACCTCCACTCTCACACCTTCCTCCATGTCCACCCCCATTACCCCTAAAAACCTTTTCCTGTCCCGTGTTGACCTTTTCGAACCCACTGGCCCACCCAGTCTCCTCCCTATATGTGCCCACCTCCTTGCCCTGTCCAGTCCTTCCACGTCTAAGTCTGCCCCAGTCTGCCCTTCCCATTCCCGTGTCCCTTCCCCAGGTCCATCTGCCACCCCCGGTCCAAGCCCACTCCCCCACCTTCCAAGAGCAAACCCAAACCCCCACCACCTCCCAAACGTGAGCCCAAGCCCCCCCTCCCAGACGAAAGTCCCCACCCCGCCACCCAGTGCCCCTGTTCTCTGAGGTGCCTGGCTGCCCCATTGATGTTCCTTTATGGTGGAATACCATGTGCACAAATGGGAGTCAAGTTCGGGCCATTTGGACCCTTTAGCCTTTTTATGTTGGACTGGCCAATGGCCTTATTTGGGCATTGAATTTTCTACGATTATTAAAGTTTGTGTGCCAAGTGTTGCTGTTGGCACAATCTGGAGACGTGGTTCATCGTTTCATTGTGGGGGTGTGGTGTGCACATGTGTGTACTTTGGGCAGGTTGTTTTGGCCTTGTGTCAGGTAAGTACCTCTTGTTCTGATGTGTATGGCTTGTGATGGTGTGAAGGGTTGGGGGTGCATTGCAGGGTGGGCGGGGTGTGTGTGTGTAACAGTGCCCTTTCTTCCCTTGTTTAGTAGGAGTCCTTCATTCAATTGAGGTCTTGCTTCCCAGGACCAAGATTCAATATGTGACAAATGTTCGGTTGACCCACTATGAGTTACTGATTTTGGGATCACTGAATGTTACCCTGAGAAGGTGCGGGATAGTTAATCTTGCTACCTTGTTACCTGTAGATACAGCTGAATCTGAAAATGTAAATGAAGTGGAACATGACTGCCTGGATGCTACTGGACTGTGCACCAAACCCAGACCTGATATTAAGGATACTCCATCAGAGAAAAATGACCCAATAACTTTTGATGGTTCCTGTTTAAGAGACAATGTGGGAACATTGAGATCTGGTTATGCTGTGTGCACCATTTCTGGTATACTCGAAGCTTCATGGCTTCAAGAAGTATTTTCTGCACAAGTGGCTGAATTGGTTGCTCTTACTAGAGCATGCTGCTTTTCATCACAGCTTAAAATTACGATGTTTACAAACAGCCACCCTGGATTTGGTGTGGTACCCAACTTTGGGCAGTTGTGGTCCCAGAGAAGTTCTATGCCCTCTTATGGTTCCCCTATTTACAACGGGGGCAGGATTCATGAATTGCTAGAATCCTTAAAATGACCAGAGAAAGTCGCAGTTGTGCAACGTACTGTACATCGGAAGGCAAATTATTTTATCACCATGGGTAATGCATATGCTGATCAAGTTGCTAGATATTGTGCACTTAATTGTGCCACTTTCAATGAAGAATAGAAAAATGTAGCAGACACTGATGAGACAATTCAAAGTTTTCTGATGGCAGTGGTTGACAATTGGGAAGAAATTAAAAGATTGCAAGATGAGGTTCCAGAAGCTGAAAAAAGAATCAGGACAAAACTGGGTTGCATCCAAAGAGAAATTGATGGAATTTGGGTTTTAAATGAGGGACAGGTAGTTTTGCCAAACTGTCTACTGACACAAATGGGTAGATACTATCATGGTAAAACTCATATTGGCAGAAATGCAATGATTCAAACATTTAAACAATCTTGGTTTAATTCAAACTTTAGACAGGTTGAAGAAGCAATTTGTCACAGATGTATTACAAGCCAGCAAGTCCCTTCAATAACATGGTGATAAAAAATGCTATATTCACCATTAAACATTGAGCTAAAGATGCACTGCAGTTGCTGATCTGAAGCTTCTGGATTAATGGAGCACATGAATGGTACTCTGAAAGCTCAATTGGCAAAAATATACTTCTCTGAAATGGCCTGATGCTTTACCTTTGATTCTGATGAGCATGCGAAGTACACCTGTAAGAAAGACTAGTCTCTCGCCACATGAAAGATTAATGGGCAGAGCCAAGAGATTGCCAGCTGTTCTTGCAAATGCGCTTGTAAGCATAACAGATGACTTGGTGCTGGATTACTGCAAGGGTCTAGCTGATGTGGTTCACTCTTTGTCTCACAAAGTGGAAGTTTCGGCCGTGCCACCATCCCAAGACCAGTGTTATAGTCTTCAGGCTGGTGATTAGATGGTGATCAAGAAGCACGTGCAGAACACTTGCTTGGAAATGGAAGGGAACTTTCCACGTCATATTAGTGACAGTGTGACTGCTGTGAAGTGTGCTGGAATTACAAACTGGATTCATGCAAGTCACACTCATAAAGTACCATATCATTTGGTTGATAAAGATCCATCTGAGAGCACCAACAGAAACTGTACAGTCTCAAGAGGTGCAAGTGGCAAAGACAGAACAGAAGACTGCAGAATCAAAGACAGTGCAAACTGATGAAGATCCAGATCCAGGTCCTCCTCTGAAAGCTGAGATTGAGGACAATCCTGATATTCGTCTATCAGCAGAAATGGAAGTGCATGCAACAGGAGAGTCAAGTCTGAGCAGGAGGACTCTCCTGGGAGCAGACGATTGGGGAAAAGCAATAAAGCAGAATCTTGTTTCCTGAAGTAGCCGAAAGTGGATTTGAGTTGAATCAAAGTCATTCAGATTTGACTCCTCCTGAAGTGGCTAATGGTGCAGGTGAAACAAGTCAAAGTCAAAGAAGAATTTGTCAAATTCCTAAACCAAGAAGAATCATATGTCCAGCTGTGCCACCAGTGTCTAGAAAAACTGTGAAAGGAGATAAGTGGCCTTTCTTTACTGCAGTTAAAAAAGTTCCTGATGTGTTGTCAAGCATAAACGGGGAAGCAGAAACAACAGAAGGAACAGATCTGATTTAAACTTATTTTTGACTAATTCTAGAGAGCCTAAAGGCTGCTGTAGATAATCGCAAAGAAAAACTGAAGATTATTTTTTATTTTTGTTGAGACTGCATAGTTAAGTTTATGTATATTTTTTTCTTCCCATTTTTGATTCTTTAAAGGCCATGAATACTAATCGCAATAGAAACAATGGGTGCAAGTTTGTATGTGTATGGGATTGGCAGTTGTATGTGTGTTATTAAGTTTGTTGCTGATTCTAAGCATCAGTATTTTTGATAAAACTGACATTACTTACACGCCGTCTTCAATATTAAAAGTCACTACACTTTCTGACTTACACAAGTTGTATAAAGATGTGAGTTACTTACACTTAGACAGTTTACAAGTAGATCTTTCTAATGTTTACTATCATTTGCTTTATGAATGTGTTGAGACTATGGATGTGAGAGGATGTTATGTGTGTACACAAATTCCTTCCTCAGTGCAAGAAGGGATAACACATCATAGCTTACCATTAACATATGGGTTTAGTTGTAGTATTTTATTAACAAGGCTTTATAATCATGAATACATACAGTATTTGTACTCAAACTTTGAACTAGTCTTTTCTTTTGTTCCAGATAGCCAATGCTTGAGTAGTATTGTTAAAGCTAGAAGCATAGACATTTTAGGAGGTTTCTTTGAGCCTACATTGACATTTGGTACTGCTTATGCTCATAGGAATAATTTGACATGCATGCTTTCACCAGTTGAGAGAATCAGGCTGATGATAGAAGAAAAGCAATAAAAGAGCAGATAGAAAAGAGCTTAGTAAAAGCAATTATAAAAATGATCATGCATGTAGTGTAACTAACACGAAAGCTTGCTTTATATTACCAACTTGTAGGAAAGGTTTGTATTTACAGACCTCAATCCAGGACTGATACTGAGTTTGTGGGAACGAGTGAATGCAGACATGTATTTCTATTTAGGAATATGAAGGACTGTATGCTAAATGGACAAGATCCTGTGATTCCTGCTGTATAATATATTTGTGGAAGAAATGTTTATTATCATCTCTCTACGGGATGCAATGGGACCTGCTATTTGGGAGGGGTTTTCCCTAAATTAATCCAGATTGACAACATAAACGATACTCATGACATATCAACACCAAGAGCATATATGTTTTTAACAATTGATTCGTATTATTTTAGCATTTAGCTTCTTGTATAGGGCAAGATCCAGACACTATTTTAAGAGTCTTGTCTTAATTATTTATGAAACTTTTTATGTAGTTTTATGAACCCTTTTTTTATATAAGCAGTGTACTAATTGCTAATGCCTCTTTTTACCTGATGGTCTATGGTTTTTATCCTTCTGTATGTATGATTATTTTTTAATTTCTCAAATGGTCCAAACCTGGACCGAAAAAAAAAAAACACCAAGAGCAAAAATGGCAAGTTATTCAGAAATAATTGGAGATATATTTGGTGCAAAACTTCCTTCTGTAGGAATTGTTCTGAATCATATCAAAATAAGAAAACTGTCAAACATTGTGGACAAAATGTTAACAGATTTTTCTGTAGCATACTGCTTATGGATACAGAAATGGATGTGGTACGTTTGATGGTTCTTCAGAACTGTCTTGTGTTAGATATCCTTTTAACAAAAGAGAGTGGAGTCTGTCGGATGCTTAAGGTACAACATTGTTGCACTTTTATCCCAGACATCAGTAAAGAAATTAGAAGCTATGTTAAAAATTTGACAAGTTTGAATTCTGACTTAAAGGACCTGGAACAATCAAGTGTATGGGAAAATATAGCTAAAAGTATTACAAAAATAGGAAATTAGTTGGGAAATCTTGGTTAAGGTGCTGTGGGAATGATACTGAAGACATCATGAATAGTGGTTGTGTGTCTCATTTGTATAATCAAATTTTACAAACTGTATAGAGGTATACAAATATAAAAGGCAAAAAATAAACAAAGAAGGGAAGAAATAGAAATAAAAAAGATAAAAAGCAGATATTTTTGTGATTTGAGAAATTTTTAAGAATGGTGAAAACCTAACTGTAGATATACCAAACAAACTAAATTTTGAGTTGTCACATTATTGGATTGGTCTTTTGTGACAGCACATATTGCCGTCAGAGGAGGGATTGTTAGAGAGCAAACATTATTAATAAAATATGAGTAACTAACATGAAGTATTAACGTGTGCTAAAAGGCCTAAATAGAGACACGTCTGTTAAGAAAATAAAACGTGCATGTTTAAAATGTGGTTGGCATAGTGTCCGTCACTTGTACTTGTACATTGTGATGTGCATGGTGTCCATCAGAATGTATTTTGATGAATTACAACTACATGTGCTGACAGAAAATGGTTAATAATAATGAGCAAAATTAATGATGTGAAATTATTACTATATTTCTTTTGTTCTTCATGTATTAGCATTAATAAAAAAAGCGTACGTTTTAGTATTTGTCAAGAAGCACAGTGTTGAAATGTTACTCTGACTTTACTGAAATGCTTTTGCAAACATTGTTAGACATCCTATTTAAAGCTCACAGTGGAAAGCTACTATTTTCTTAGTTCAGTTCACTCTGTAGTTCCTTGTGATAAATATTGGCAAGTTTTAACAATGGGCGTTCATTTCTGGTAGGAAGTAATGTTAGCTGAAATGTCATGTTCTTTGTTCTTTTGTTACAATGCTAATATTTTGAGGAAACTGCAGACCGGAGAGGAGCTTTTTAAAAAGCCTATCTTGAAAAAGAAATGAAGAAAGATACATTTGAAGCTCAGACTTAATTCAGATGGATGCCCACTATCCCACCCCATAGTCTTGACCAATAGAAGCTTATCTAGTAATTTTTGGGACTTTATTTTTAGCAAAGTTTTAGGTGATGTGAGTCAGATTCTGTTCAGTTTCTTTTTAGTTCTGTGCAGCTCTTCTGTCCAGCTACTTATGAATTTAAACGTTCAGTTACATTAGGCACAACATTACTGAACTGTCGCCCATTTCCATTGTTCTTGATGCTAACTGCTGAAGACCTGATGTTCCTGTGTTCTAATGATGAAGACTCTGCTGGCTTCTGTTTCACTTAGCAGTGGTATAATCAATGTGCATTTGTTTTTCCATTGCAGGCTTTTCCCTTAGAAATCCAACTGCATATTTTTGTTAGTGCCATAGTTAGATGTTTTTCCAAATTAAGTTTTGCCTTATTTTTAATTTTTGCATGTGCAAAGCCCAGCCCCACACATGCTTTCTGAATCAGCATTTGATAGCTAGAATGTCTGTCCCAACAATTAAATGTAATGTTTATTGACTGATTATGATTGATTCAGCTGCACAATTAATTACATCTATAGCTATTTCTCAAATAATTCTGTTGTTATTCTGCATAATTCTTCTGCAATTTTGTAATGGTACTTGCTCTCATAAGGTTGAGATTCGTCTGACATTTTGGACAGCCTGTGCTGTTTCTTTATTGCTATCATTTGGTTTTATGCATCATTTACATGACTTTAGCATTTTTAATATAAGGTCAATAAACGTTTAGACCTAACTAACTTTGTGTGGTGAATCATGACCACATAGGTCATCGTGTGTATAAATTACTGACTCCTCGTTCAATACTGTTGTTGTTTATGGCTATTGATTCTCATTGTTTGATTTGATGATCTTATTACTCCTGTCTGAGTCCAAAGATTTGAGTCGACCTCTGAGGGTAGAAGATGTCACTGCCCTATTATATGTCAACTTACTCTAATATTAGGAGGTCACACGCCCACAAGGGTGATGTGATCTGAGCAAATTTGGCTGAAAGCACAGCAGTTTGTGGCCTAAAATAAAATCCAAAACAACACCTGCGTTGAGAAATGACTGCTTTACTATTATTTGATTGTTATCATTTGAGTGAGCATTCCAGATGTAGGAGACCCTTCAATGTTAATACATATGCCTACCAGGTAAATTAGATCTCAAACATATGAAGGGAGTAATGCCAGTTCTTTAAGACTGATATAACAGTCCAGAATAATTTTTCCTTTGAAATGCATTAGACTGAAAGGACCATTTGAAGGTTTTGAGCAGAACAATCGTCACAGGGTTGTAGATACTCCTAACCTGTAATCAACTGAGCATCTATGTTGAGGGCAGCTTTTTTTGAAAATGTGGGAGTAAACAAGTTGTAATGCACTCCTTCCACAGTTAATTTTTTATGCTGCTGTAGTTACTCACGTCACCAAATAACCCTGTCACTTTCACATCTTGCATTTCATTTTACTTTCCTGCAGTATCTCACTCTTTATACTGTGACAAGCCTCAAACCAGGTCAGGAATGAACCACCTGAAGGCAATTCAAAGAGCTCTGTGGAGATGTCACTACCACAACAGAGGTTGCTGAGCGCAAGAACATTTGATCTAGATGGTACCTTCTTTGTAACATCATGAGGCAAAGCAGTAGGGGGCGATGAGTTCAGATAGAATGTTAGCCAAGTACTTAGGAGATGAGGAAACACCTGACATTAAGATCTGTTACCCAAGTATGTGCTGCTCAAACTAATAACAATCTGTCAACCAAGTTAAGTGAAAGGGAAAATAAACATAGTAGAGAAGTTATGTTTTTTATTTGGTGTAGATTAATAAATAGATCTGCAGATAACTTTTACATTTGTTCAATTTTATATGTAACAATATTAGTAAATAAGAAATGCTACAAAATGAAACAGCATTTAAATAAAGTATAAACATTTGTCATGTGTTATTGAGAATGGATTTCATATAGTGGAGAAGTGTGGCTCAATGGTTAGAGCGGCAGACCCTGAAGCAGAGATCTGGCTCAAGACCAGGGTTCAAGTCCCGCTTCAGCAGGTCTTGGGCTCAATTCCCCTTGACCAGATAATTCTCGCCTCGGTGCCTAATCTAATTCATGGGTCCCACTCTGCAACTCTGGGCAATAGCTTGCACCCCAACAGCGCTTGGATGCCTGGCTTCACCCTGGGGGTGCTCAGGAGTGGGAGCCTCACAGGGAAAAGCCAGGAGGGGTTCCATAGTGGTATGAGTACAGCGCCTAACGGGTGAGTAGTGTGCTATACAAGTGCTAATTTACATTTATACAGAATTGAACTCATAAAAATGTAAAAAACTATACAGAGAAAGAAAATAAACAGGATAGAAACAGGCAGTTCTGGATGACCTAAACTTTTCTAACTCATGTTCATAATACTAATGGAGTACCTCTGGGCATAGCTATCAGTGGTTCAGCAGTTTCAGTAGCTTGGGGAGGAAGGGCTGCTATCCATTAGGGCAGTGTTTCCCAAACTGTGGGTCATGGCTCACTGGCGGTCTTGAGCTGGTTTTTGGTGGGTCACAAAAGTAAGAGTAATAAATAAAGATGCCTTAAATTTTATGTTTAACTTGTCATACTTGCTGGTGATTCAAAGACAGAATTAAAATGCCAGACTACTTTATTCTTATAACATGGGGATTGGTGTTTACACCTCTTTCTCAGACTGCAAAGTGAGAGGAGTTTTTAGAGTGAATTATGTGACAATGTATGGTTTGTTTTGCAATACAACACTATCTATAAGTACCTGTAAATGATCTGTATGCATCCAGCAGTTAAGAAACCAAAAATTATCACTTTTCTTGTAATTCTGATAAATATTGACAGAAACCCGATTTCCACAAATTATCATTTGTGTATTATATAGTTTTATCTATACAAATGTATGTCTGTGCACATTTAGTGCCAATTTCATTGGAAAATGTACTACCTGTAAATAACAATGTGCTACCAGTTACATTAGTTACATTCACAAATCACCCTGCCTTATGCCCAAAAAGTGTGTAGTGCTACTAAAAGATTTGGGAACCAATGCAATAGAGAATCATGGGGCCAGTTTTTCTGGTTTACAACAGGGCCTATGGCGCCATTTGTATCCTACGCTTCTGCTTTCTAAAAGTGGGCATTCAGGGCTACGGTCAAGTTGCTTACAAATATTCACTTTCTACAAAGAGAAAACACAAAAACAAAACAAAGGATTTGTGGTTGACATAATATTTCACGAAATCAGCTTAGTTACAGCATTATAGTGGGAGCTGCCTATCTAAAAACAGTTGAAAACCTTACATTACCTGTCTATTAATATTTTATCATACACTAGTGGCACCGTTATAAAAATAAGGTTAAACCCGGTATGTCTCAATCTAAAGTTGCTCTTTTGTCATTCCATTATGAATCAGTCATTGATTCATGTTCTTCATTTTTTTTGCAGTGTGGGTGGGCTGGATTTATCTCTTCGACAGATGTTTCATCTGCTGTAATGTCTTTCCACCCACATTATTTCCACCATCCTCATTTCTTCTGAACATCATTACCTTTCTGCTACATCTGAGCTTTTCACTCTTTATCAAACTAGGCATGCAAAACCTTTGAAATACTGAGCATATCCATACTCATGTATTAAGATTATAGAATGATGTCCCAGTCCACAAATACTGGCAGAAACGGCAACATATGGCAACAAAAATGTCATTCGAAGTCAGAACACTAACATACAGTAAGTCTGGAATAAGCACAAGATGTGTAAGTAAACCATACACCTTGTGTTCTTCGAAACATCCTGCTTTTAAACCACTCAATGTTGACCTAGGGACTGATGTCTGTATTTTTAATTCAATCTCACGTTTTCTCCCACTTTGCATACAAATCATCGAGGCCTGATAATACTCTGGTCTGTTGCTCTGCACATGGGAGAATCATTTTGATTAGAATTTAACATTTTAGAAATGCAAAGCACGTTCTAGGCACTCGGTTAATTTAAAAATGGACGGGGAGAGTGTTGGTGGAGGAGCTTAATGGATGTTTGAGCGGATGCCTCACCATGCGCTCCAGATACTACCCAGCATCATCCATTGCTTATTCCTAACATAGGGGTATGCTCCCGCTTAATGCTGATGTGTCAACTACCTGCAACTTCACTCCCTTTACTACAGGGCCTTGCACTTTGAATCCAGCATGTCAATAGTTTGTGGTGATTTAGTTTTCGACTACAGACTTTAGATGTATGTTGACAACACCTATTGTTTCTAACACCTTCTATCTATCTATCTATCTATCTATCTATCTATCTATCTATCTATCTATCTATCTATCTATATATATATATATATATATATATATATATATATATATATATATATATATACCTATGATGTGATTTGCCTTCAAGAAACTTGGCTGAATGGGGAGATAATTAAATTTGATTGGTTTCTAAAAGCAGGTGTTGGTGCAAAAATAATTACGCGGGGGCATTCTTCAGGGGGCTTGTCATTATTACTTTCAGCGAGTGTTGCGAAAAATGTCAAACTAAGTGTGAAAGGCTGCATATATGTAAGGTTGATCTCTTTCGCAAATGTGAATTTGGAATATTTGATTGTAATTGATTATGTTCAGCTAAGTGATCCGGGGAGTAATGAATTGCAATCAAAATTATTCCAAGTTGATGTACAGACTTGTATGAATACTGACTTGGAACCTTGGCCTTCCCAGATGTATCAAAGTGCGGGCCGTTTGTGATTGCAAAAACTGCATTTTGGTATGTAACAAATCCAATTTGCAATTCAGTACTTGTTACCAAATCGCAAATTGGAATTGCGACTACATACTGATTAGGTATTAGGAAGGGGTGTGTAAAGGGTGTCCCTTCCTAATACCGAATCGCAGAGGTAAAAACCAGGCCAGAGGAAAGAGAGATGGGGGTGTTATCCAACCTGCAATTTGAATCAACTGGAGAAGATAAACAACCAGTGGAAACAGGTGTAAATAAATGGTACACAGAGTTAATGGAGAAAGTAACTGATTGTGTAAAGGTTGAACAGAAGAAGGTAAGAAAAGGGGGGCCACAGAAAGGCAGAGGGGAGTCATACGGGAAAGGTAGTATGACAGTAGTAGCCAGAATTTTAAAAGGATGTTAAGAAACATTAAAAGGCAACGGCTGGGGAAAAACAAGACAGAAAAGGAAAGGAGGATCAGTAAATTACACAAGCAATATAAAAATACTATTAAAATGAAGAAAATGGCCTCCTATAATTCTAATTGGCAGGGAAGTTTGAGACGAAAGATACTCAGCAATTTTGAGAATTGGTAGACCAAGGAATGTGCGTTTGGCCACAGAGGGCCTAACTATATGGTGCCAGAATTGGTCTGGTCAGAGTATTTACCAGAGATTTATGCAAAAGGCTACCAGCCTCATGCAAGGAGGCCTCATGGCAAATGTGGAATTATTACAATGCTTCACGGTGAATGAAATAAAGGCGGTAATGAAATCCTTATCTTCTTCAAGAGCAGCAAGCTTCTATAACATTCTAGCCATACTGGTGAAAGTGAATGTGGACTGCGGAGTGAAATTTCTGAGATATTTTTTAGAGCTGTAACATTTTTAGGTGCAACCCCCTTGAGAAATTGGTTTCAAAAAGACTTAAAGAGTAGATCGAAGGAAAACCTCTTATTCCAGTTGAGCAGGATGACTTCAAAGAGGGCCACTCAACTCTAGATCACTTCTTTAGCCTGTGGGCTTTGGCAAGGGAGGCCAACGATATGAAATGGGACCGTTTTTGCTGTTTTGTTAACTTCTGAGCCACATTTGAGCTGTTAAATCGAGAGATATTATGGGGAAATGTGGAAACATTAGATATGCCCAGAGGCCTACTTAGCATGTTGAAAGAATTGCATTGTGGTGATTGTGCCCTGGTAGAACTTGATGAAAATGGTGGAACCCTAAAAGAGAAGATCATGTTAAGGATTGGGTTGCGACAAGGATGTGTCTTAACCCCAACCTTATTTGCATTGTATTTAAGGGATCTGCCAAGATCTTGAATGAGGTAGTGGACTTCTCACCTAAGATAAGTGGGCATCAAGTGGCCTGTCTGCTTCATGCAGACAATTTAGTCATAATGTTTATGACACAAATCGGCTTGCAGCGAAAGTTAGTGACATTTGAAAGATATGTAGAGGACAAACACTTTGTATCACTGTGGAAAAAACTAAAAGCTTGGTTTTGTAGACAGAATTAATTAATTTAAATGGTATCTGGGAAAGAAAAGGAATTAGTGACAATGTATCATTATTGTATTGTTATTTGGGTGTGCACTTTACTTCAAAATATAAATGAGTGACTCATGTGGAGGTAATTAGAGACAATACCCTGTCAACAATTATAGGGCTAAGTCAATTCAGTTAAGTGTTTTGGGGCCCTAGGTTAGACCGAGTTTTGACAGCATATAAAGCATTGGTACAAGAAAAATAGCTACATGGTTCAGACATTAGGTATTTAACTGGAATTAGGATTCGAGATAAAAGGACAGTGCCTAAAACGATACTGCATCTTCCCAGATCCTCTATGGTCCAGGCCATAAGGTTTGAAACAGGGTCAACGTCATGGTCCTGCCTGGCCGAAAGAGTTGTAGTGGAAATTTTGGGATATGTTATTGGTGACAAGCAATGTAGAGATGTCATTGTGGTGCAGGAATGAAATGATGAAGAGTGAACAGAAATGGCCTTTAATGTACGAAGTACGCTATCCGATGTAAGAAGTCGGTATTCATTGGGCCACTCCAGGTGGGATTGCCCTGTTGAACTGTCCAAAAAGGGTATATGTGCCAAAACTGAATGTATCTCGAGAGCTAGAGAGATTATATATGTGAAGAAAAAGAAGTTCACTCCCCTAAATTGGGGGTTCTGGCAGGATTGTGTCTCCTTTCCCTACCTTACAATATCAGTAAATATGGGTTTACGGCAGGAAATTCTTAAAATTTAATTTTGGATCAATCATTTGTATTCTCATCATGAAATTGCTAAAGGAATCTGATATTTTTTGTAGCTGCGGATTAGGTTTGAAATACTCAAATGTGCATATTTTACTGGATTGTTTATTTCTTAGATCTGTGCGTCAAAATGTTTTAAACCAGTTTTTTTTTTAATAAGGGGCGACTGAGTGTCAACAGGCTCTGAAATTTTTATCTAAAATGGCATTTTTTGATGACACCATTTTTATAGGATTTTACTTCAAAGTGATTAAGAAACGTTTGAAAAATGCTGAAAGAGTATTTGAGAGTTGTAATGGATGGCATGCAATGATTATAATATTATGTATACATTTATGTTATGTTTTCTTATGTAATTGTGTTTATTTAATTGTTTGATGGGCTACGGTCTGAATAAATGTACTATTAACTGCAAAAATAAATACTACATTATATATATAATGATAGTGGGCTTTTCCTCAGCCCTTGTGCATGAATGAGTGGCTCTGTTGTCTATTTCAGTTGTCTTGTCCTGATTCAAGACCCTTCCTACCTATCCTTGTGTTATTTTTCCCACCCAGGAGCAGTTCAGTTTCACTGTGTACTGATTGGATCAGTTGAATCCTTCCACTACATACTTGAGGAGACCGTTTTTTAGGTATTGCCTCCATACCACATAATACATACAGACAATATATATATTTATACACGGAATTAGAACAGCCCCTTTCAGCAACTAGCAAGTGTGGCTCACGTGGCTGTAGGATTTGGTTTTAGGGGTTGTCCATCAGTTCTGGTATCAACCCACTCTATTTTGCAGATGTGACCTATTTTTTAAAAATAGTTCACATACACACTGTTGGTAATTCCTTTACTAGTGCTTTTGATTTTTTATTATTTTTCTTTCATACAGATGCACACATCTCCCTCTACTTAAGCAATCCTACTCCCTCCCCCACATCATTATGCACTCTATTGATCCACTCACCACCCCTTCTACGATGCTACATTTCATCACACTCTAAACCCTTCCTCCCCATCATTGCCTCTGGCTCCAATGTAACTGCATCATCACAGAGCCTGGAGAGCCAATATGAATCGACTCTGCCTTCGACTGCAGTTTCAGGACATGCAGTCTTCAGCATCATAGAACCTTTCACACAGGGCCAAAAAGCCAACAAAAACAGCCATCTGAGGTGTATTGAAACATTACCACCAGGCATGTAAGTTGTTTTAAACTTACCTGGAGGTCTCGTGGAACTTTTTAGTTCCAGGCAGTGCAACACACATATCTGGTGGCCATACTAGAATTAAGGCAGGTGTAGCTAAAGCTCATTGCTGCAGGTCAATGTGCCACATAGGTGGACTAGAGAAGTGTGGGACTCTAGTATAATGACACCAACATCCCCCTATACTTCCCACACCTTTGGTGCCTGTCTTCAGGTGTAACATTCTGTTTCTGTTAAGTATACTCCTAAGGTGAGTAAGATGTACCCCTGGACCCGGGCAGAACTCCAGCTCTAACAGATCCAGTCCAGCCTATCCCTCAAGAAGCTAGGCTTGATGCTAATAAAAAGGATTCCCTTATGTTCGTGCAGGTTCTCTAGACTGTAGCACTGGTATTTGTGTAACATTTGGCTACCCTCACGGTTAGGATAACACAGGTGGCAAAGAGCACTCTACTGATTCATATTACATGAAATTTCTCTGAGTCAGCATAGTCTGTTTTTCAAGTACGCTCGGGCCCACTAGGTTTACTTTTAGAGTATTTGTGAAAAAAGATTAGATGTTGAGCAGAAACCCTTTTGCTGACTTTTCTAGCCAAATGAAATAACCCTGACTTGCTTTCCATTTCTTCACTTGGGTATCACAAAGTAACCCTAGATTTTCAAGTGATACATCGGTTTTATTAGAAACATTGATTAAAAATCAATGTTCCAACCATTTGTTGGAAAGAAAAGTCCCTTGCATGGTAGTAAACATGAACCCATGCCACGAGTGCCCCAGCTGCTTTGATATCTGATTCCTTAGTAATACATTTTTGGTCAGAGTGGGCACAGGTCATGCGTTTGTGCCATGACCTAGTACTGCCTCATAGTTTGCGGTCTGGTTTGATGGAGTATGGGAGCACCAGGAGCTACCCTCATAGTGCTGGAAGTCTACTGTATTTTACGGGAACTGATTAGCATGGTGGCAGTGTACAATTTTTATAGAGAGTACTAAAGCAATATGGCTGACCTTCTAACTTGCATCATAGGAGTAGGGCTGACTGGCCCACTAATAGAAAGTTCTGATGCTGTGTGCTCACCTTGGCCTTGCCCTATATTATGGATAGATATACTTGGGAAGACAGAGCGTGCATGTTTGAGTGCACTGCAATGGTGTGTACATGATGAAGTATGTGCTACAGTGCATAGAGATGGAGCGTGTATTTTGAGTCCACCCTGATGCTAGGTATGTGAGCCAGTGTGTGCTATAGTACATAGAGAAAGCACATGCATGTTTGAGTGCACCATGCTCATGTGTACATGAACCAGCATGTTCTACATTACAAAGAGGAAGCCTGTTTTAGGGTATCGCACAGGTGTGTACGTGAGCCAGTGAGCTTTACATGGAGGGAGTGTATGAATGTTTATAGGCATCAGGCTGGTATGTGTGTGCGCCCGGGAGTGGTACAGGGTGCAAAGGGGTAAAGGCATGTTTGCATTCAGTGCTAAGGATGCATGAGTGTCTGTGTGTGGTTCAGTGCATGAAGGACTGTGGGTACCATATTGGGAATGTGAGGGCTACTTTGAGGAAAATGTGGGGGTCAAAGAGCCCCCAGATGAATTTTTAGATTGCAACATTTCTGAGAGCTGGGTGGGACGTACACTGGAGGAAGGAAGAGCCAGGCCCTTCAGTATCCTTCAAAAGGACTTTATGATTATTTAAGAGGTCACAGGGGAAGGGGCCTAGAAACATCTCAAGAAGGAGATGGGGCTGATAAGGGAATCATAAAGAGTAGGATTGTGACCTTTGTAACCTTATACTGCAAATATCAGTGAGGCTGACACCCAGATGTATCCTCTAGTCACTCCCATGACTTTTGGTAGGGCTATTAGATTTGGAGACACTCTTGCTGTGTCAGAATATTCTTCAGAAGAAGAATAAGAAAAAATGACAACCTCCAGAACATGTATTTCAAAGACAGAGACACTAAATCACATGTGTGTCTAGAAACAGATTATCAAAAAGGAGAGCTTGAGATTCCCAAACTGAAGCTGTAGATCAGTGTGGTGAAGCTCAGCATGAGTTCTGCCTGTTGTAACTTAGGACTCAGGATTGAGGGTCTGCTAGTCGCCCGTGCTGGGTGAGGGACATCAGCCAAGTGAATCAAAAACCCTCACATGGAGCACCTGCTTCTGCCTGACCTAGGACAAGAGGACCCTGTGAGAAGGAGGGAATGAGGTCCAATAAGAATCTTGCTACATTGATCCTGGGAGTGAAGTGTCACTCAGGGCCACCACCCTGATTGGACAGTCAGTCCCTGTGCAGAAGTTACTCTGCTTCGTGTCAGGTGGAAGCCCAGAATAAGAACTCCCTTGGTGCTGTACTGTTTTAAGAAAAGGGCTGCCGCCCTAAGCAGGGCTGCAACCCACAGAGGACCATTGCCTTATTTGTGCAGCTCAAGACCCCATAATTTGACTCCCCATATGACAAGTGGAGGAGTAAAGAATGAGGGCCGCCACCCTGGGCAGTGCCATAACCTGGAACGGGACTTTGTCTGGTCTACAAAGATGCAACCCCCTTCTGTCAGAAGGGGGCCTTGGTGAAGATGAAGGGTCATAATTCAGTATGCAACTTTGAAGCGTCCTGCAAAGGGAAGAGCAGCAATTCTACTCCCCAAATTCAGGAGCACCCAAGACCTGCCACCGGACGTAGAGAATGACTTACCTCATGACTAGAGGAGCACATTGAACAACTGCTGTCTCAACCACAGCATCCCGACTTCTGCTAACTGTTGCTCCACACACGTGTACCTGGGAACTCTGAACCACCACTCCAGTGAGAGTGGATTAGACTGACTACTGGGCCACTGGGCCCTGGGGATCTTGCTCTGACTTCCGTGCTACAGCGCAAGGACATGTTGACTTTTGCAAAGCCATTGATGATCTTTTAAGACTTGAACTAGCTTGCAGGGCCTAGCCTCCATGTCACCACATGTAAATGGGGAAATACTCTATCCTGAAAAGCTGGAGTGTGACTCGAGAGCTGGCCCAGGTAATATTTGCACACCTCCTTTATGAAGGCTAGGTCCCTACTTCCAACTTACATATTGTTGAAATCCAAGGGGTTGCCTCATTATGGTGTTCTCCTTATAGGATAGCTGGGAGCAGCACACATAATATATTAGCAAATGCCCCATAACAAAATGTTAGCACTACTAACTTTGCCATTAAATGTTTAAGAAAGGGGGACCTAAATGCTTTACTAATGCTTGTTTAATTTAGTTGGAACACATGAGACCCTGAATGTGGTCTCTTCAATCCTCTTTGCTCTCCATCACTTCACATACAGTTCTATTTCCCATCCCACTTTCCTGCTGCTCATTGCAGTCCATACCACCCCCTGTTCTGCTCCTCAACTCAGCTTCTAATATTTTTTTTAATATTTTCTCTTTTAACCAGAGAACGAAAGCTGGAAAGTGCTACCAGGCTGCTCCCTCACATTTTTTCACTTTGCACAAAAAGTTTTACCTTTATTTCATTTTAATTTACCAGACTAGCATGGTGTCTCACCATGTTGGGAAACGTCCTGAACAACGGGTTAGGAACAATGCAGTCATATCCCACGCAAGCGTAACTACGCTTGCCAGAACAATGCATGGCTTTTTCTCTGCCTTAACACGCATTTGCTGACCTACGCATACCCATGGTTAAGGCAGAGAAAAAGGGAGAGTAGAATCAGGAGAGGACGCGGGCAGGTAAGTGGGGTTGAGGCAGGGTTGGGGGTAGTTTTTAGGGGTGGGGTGGATAAAGGGTTGGGGCTGGGGGCTGAGCTATTTTCTTTTTAGGGGTGGAGTCGGGTGTTTGAGATGTTGTTTTAAGGGGAGGGCTTAGAGAGCGTGGTTGTGCAGGGTTAGGGTAGTTTTTAGGGGTGGGGTGGATAAAGAGCTTGGGGTGGGGGACAGGGCTATTTTTTTTAGGGGAGAGGGTGGGGGAAGTTTTTTTTTAGGGTGGATCGGGAGAGGGCTGGGGCAGAGTTGGGGGTAGTTTTTAGGGGTGAGGAGTGGATTAAGGGCTTGGGGTGGGGGTTGGGCTATTTCTTTTAGGGGCAGGTGGGGGATTGGGGTAATTTTCTTTTTAGGGCAGGTGGGGGGTCGGTTGTTTTTAGGGCAGGTGGGGGTTCGGGGAATGTTTTAGGACTCAGGATGGGTGGGGGTAGTGCGGTAGTTCAGTTTTTAAAGGTGGGTTGGGGTGTTGGGGTAGTTTTGTTTTTAGAGGTGGTGTGGGGGGTCGGGTAGCTATGTTTTTAGGGCAGTGGGGGGTCAGGTAGTTTAAGTATTAGGGGTGGGGTACTTTTGTGCCTTTCGGGTAGTTTGTTTTTAGGGGTGGGCGTGAGGGGGTCGCGGTTGTGTTATTTTTAGGACAGGTGGGGGATCAGGTAGTTTAAGTATTAGGGGTGGGGTACTTTTGGTCCTTAGGGCAGATGAGGGGGGGTGGCATGATAGAACCACACATGCCGTTCCCACACATTCCTTTACTAGAAATGCTTTTACAAAGAAAAATCGTAAAAGCATGCGTGGAAACGACACAGTCGTTGTTCCGACCTCATTGTTAAGGCATGCGTGGTTCTCGCATGTGTTGTTCCATCATACATTCACCATGTTCGGTAAGTAAATTAAAATGGCTGACTGCATTATGATGCATGTGCACCCATTCATCACAACACATTCACTTGCATGTGTCATGATGCACATATATACAAGCCATGCGCAGACATGCGATTTGAAAAATCAATTGACAAAGCAAAAAGCTTGCCATTTTAGAGTGAAGACCGATCGGCTTCGACAAGGCTTGTTTTCAATAGAAAGCTCACTACCACACAAAATGCATTGAAAGGTCAGCACACACACCAATACTGTAGGGAAGGATGCAACCAGCAAATAATCCTTTCTGGTACTCATCAAATAATGCTCTGCCTGATTGTATGATGAACAAATCATATACGTTTATTACTATTATTTTTACACAATTCATTCTCATGTAAGTAACTAAATGATGAGAGAAACATTCTATGGACAAAGAGAGATATTATTTGCACTAAAGGCAAACATTTTTAATATGTCATGTGATAGTATTAAGATCTGTGGGCCTGATTTACAGCTTGGTATATATGGTATTTTGTCACAACAGAGTAGCCTATCCACAAAGTCGTGGGCTGGCTGCCAAGTTTTGTCTCGGGCATAGCCCCAGGTTTACCATCATGTGGTAAAATTTACTTTGTCAGCGTAAAAGGGAGTACTGGGCATCAGAGGTAAGCGAACCGACTGTTTGCCCTATTTAGAGTGGGTGGTTGGAGGACTTTTTTTTCCTGTACTGTGATGAAAAGTACAAATAAAAAAACAAACCCACTCCATGACAAAGACTCATACAAGCCCACAGAGTTCACCACAGGACACAGCACTGATCTCTAAATTTGTTTGGTGAAGTAAATGTAAAGTCCTCCGCCACCCTGGTTGCCTTTTCCTCCATCTATCAAACTTAATATCAGACCCTATATGTATATACTTGACACAAACAATATTTGTGTTTACTCCTCTGATATCTAGGCAATACATGAAGGCCATCATGTTAAGGGAACACTGAATTTGCATTCAATTTCATTTTATTTCTTTCATTATTCTTTTAATTCAAAATATGAGCTTTTATGAATGAACTTGTTATATCTTTTATATCCTTACTCATGGTTTAATACTTATGGTCTTGATGAAGGCCTAGAAAGTTTCCAGCAAGGGTCAAAAAGGCACCATTATTACATTAGGACAAAAAGAATGTAAGCTGTGCAAGATTGTAGAACAAAACAAATTGAGCACAGGCTAATGTTGTGTGAAGTTGCATTTTTCTATTTGCGCAGAGTACACATAGTTCACATGAGAACAGAGTTTTATTTGTACTTCAAGTAAACATTGTACTCCCACACAAATCTGTAGTTCCTGACATCTTTGTGTTGCATTTTTACTGTTTGTTTTAGAAATTGGGTTACTGGTTAACTGGGTGTGAGCCGTAGTCAAGCAATAACCACAATCCTAGTCAAGATGAGGCACAAGCAAACCTCAAAATAGCTTGTGTTCAGCCCTCTGGTAGCTTGGCACAGAGCAGTAAGGCTTAGCTTAGAGGCAATTTGTAAAGTATTTTTGCAACACTCCCAACAGTGAAATAATGAAAACATCCCACTGCTGAACAAATAAAGCTTAATTAGCTTAATTTAACAAAGAAAACAAGCCCAAAACAACACAAATTCAAACAGCAGAATCAGAGCTAGTAATGTTGAAAGAATTAAGTGTAAAATAGCACCTAAAAGCAGAAAGTGATGACCATGGCTATCTGATTGTGCTGGACCATGACAAAGTCAAAAGTTCAGGTCAACCGCAGTGGGCAGGTGGTCAGATACAGTCCCAGATTAGTCCTGCTGAAGGTTTGCCTTCTCTGGTTTTGTGCCAAGAGTCCCTTTCAGGTTGGAGAGGGTCACAGGTATCAAGAAGGGAGCCCCAGGCGGTGGTCTGCATGGTGCAACAAGCAGACCAGAGATAGCAGACGGATGGGCTGGTGGTAGCTCAAGCTAAATTGTTCCGGTGTGGTTTGGTCCATCTGCAATCACAAAGAGCACAAAAGTTTGATTTAAAGTGTCAGAGCCACACCATACGTCCAGAATTTGAGAGGCACCACTTGGGGGTCAGGAATGCGCTGTAACTGGGTCCAGGAGTTGTTGTGTATCTTTATGTCCTTGTGACTCAGATCAGGAGGCCAGAAGACTAGCCCTTTGAGTCATTTTGAGGTCATGGGTTCAAGATGAAGTTGCAGATTCAGTTCTTCTTCCACAGACAAGAGGGCAGCAGGTCAGCACAGCAGGGCAGCAGTTCCTTTAGAGCAGCAGTCCAGCAGAGCAGCAGTCTTTGTAGCAGCACAGCAGTCCTATCTCCTAGCGGAGTATCAACAGGCCCAGAAGTGTACTGAAGTGGTAGTGTGTGAGGATCTTCTTTTATACACTGGTACTCTGGTTCTGAAATGTGAGAGAAGCTTCTAGATGAAGTCCATGGAGTTTCCTGCTACCTTGCCCTGGCTATAAGCTGGCTGAAGTGACAATGCAGGGTCATTAGGCCCTTAGTGTGGAGGCACATGGGTGTGACTATCATAGGTGATCACGCCATCATAAAGTCTTAAAATATTGGATGAGGTGGTCTCACCCACATATTGTGGCATGCTTCATCATCGGCCACCTCATCCTCCCTGGTCAGATAGTTCTACCACGGCAGACACACCCTCACAGTTTGTTGAAGAAGTTCTTAAAATATATTATTCTTGATGATATTTCAGGGATTCAGTTCTAATCAAAAAATCCCTTAAGGTAAACCTCAAGGATTACCTTTACTAGGGTGTATCTAAGGTATGAAAAAAAAACACATAAAGTATTCTCAGAAGATGCTATTAGGTATACAGTCCTTTGCATTCCTCTGTTTTGCCAATATGTTTCTGCCTCTTCTTAGCCGTGAACGGGTCTCAGGCATTCTTCAGGGCTCTAGAAGGATCCCGATCATATATCAAGTGTAAAAATAATCTACGTCCGACCCCCCTTAATATATGATACTGCACCTAAGATAAAACAACACAGTTAGATAATATTAATATTTGAAAAACCACCCTAATTGTGGTGGTAGATGATGTAACAGATTCATAAAGTGGCACTTTGTTTGTAGTTATGCAATTTTGGGAGGCTCCATTTTGCCCTTTTTGATAGCAGTAACTGTCAGTTACACCCAGTCATGTGACCCAGACTATATG
Organism: Pleurodeles waltl; assembly: GCF_031143425.1. Classification (NCBI taxonomy): domain Eukaryota; kingdom Metazoa; phylum Chordata; class Amphibia; order Caudata; family Salamandridae; genus Pleurodeles; species Pleurodeles waltl. The sequence continues at coordinate 609,781,907 of NC_090436.1, read as the reverse complement.
CACCGAATGGCTAAGGCAGAAAAAGGGCAACTTTCTAAAAGTGCCATTTTAAAAATTGTGATTAAAAATTAAATTTCAGGCGTAGCCAAGATGGTGATGAACACGGACGCTCAGTGAAGAGTTCCACATTTTGGCCACGTCAAAAGCCTATTTAATCCTGGGTAATGCATGGGAAATGAGAGGAAACTAGTGACAGCAGCGTGGGGACATAAACCCCCCCAAAATGAGACTGGTGGCGAAGGTGCAGCCAAGGTGAGCGACAGAAAGCAAGGGTGCGTCATAGCCGCGAGGTGGCAATGAGATCAACAAAGCGACACAGCAGAGGCCAGTGAGAGGTGAGCCCGGGTACACAAGAAAGTACGAGGGCAGCGCAGTATCAAGGAAGAAAATCCAGCCTACCCAGAACCTTGGGGAGGGTATCGTCCAATGGCATGTCCCAAATCACTGTTGGGTGCAGATAACATCGCCGACAGCTACAGAAGGGCTACGGCAGGAGAGGCTGCAGCAGCGAGGAGGTAAAGGGGCCGAATACGGTGCAACATGCAGGAGATCCTGGGCCATCCCTGGTGGACTTTCAGGGAGGGAATTAGATCTGGGAGCTGGTCTGGGACCACTGTCAAGCCAAACCAGCTTGTGAGCTGCAGGGGGAGGCCATACAGACACCTAGACGCAGTCTGACGGCAAGGGGAAGAACAACTTGAGAGTAGCGAGGCCTGGCTTCTCCCAATCTCTCACCCCTAGACAAGACAGACCTGATGAGAAAAGAGGCAAGGGGGAAAGCCAGCAAGTGAACCAGGATTCACACTCTGGGGCCCGCAGGGCCAAATACCACCCTTTCCTCGGCTTCAGCAGAATGACAATGCACATAACAAAATAAGAGGTGAAATGGCAAGAAACTAGGGGAGGGCATATTTGGCCCTGAGTGAATCACAGGAAAACCCTGTGCCACAAAGACCCCCCGACCGTCAGCACAACAGCATTTAATCCAGTCAAGGGGCCAAACAATAGGGACAAAATTCACTGAAACTACAACTCCGATCGGGCTTGGGAGATTAGGCGCCAACAAGAAGAAAGGGAGAGAAGCCTCTCCTACTAACACCTTCCCTCAGGCATCCGGGGGGGTTCAAGAGGTGACGGAAAGGCTGTAGAGGCTGTGAAGTTGCAGTTGGAGGGGGGAGACCGAAGGTGGGCTTACCCCACCAACAGTGATAACCAGATGCCCTGAAAGGCAGCCCAAAGGAGCACAACAGAAACCAATGCCATATCAGACATAGGGGCTGAAGGGAAACAAAGCAAAAGTTGGCTCACCGGTTTGCACAGGTTTGGAATCACCCTGATGGGGAAGGGAGCAGCAAGCACGGCGTGGCCTGGCTAGTCAATCCTGCCTCCTGGGAAATGCAATCAAAAGCTGAGAGGCATTCCTTCCACACTGGGTCACGAGGCGAGATGTATGGGGAATTCCAAGGCATAGCTCTTACCTAATGCAAGCACCCCACGAACACCAGCACATCACCTGAACACCCGCAAGGGTAAAAGGAGACAATACAGCAATTGCGCCCTAACCTCTACACATGTCACTGTCAAGGAAATGGGAGCAAACTGAGCTCCCTGGGGGGTGATAACCTAGGAGGAAACATTGGTGCATCATCCAAACCAGGAGCAATACCAGGGCAGAGAAGGACACACAACCCATACCACTGGGTAGCGACAATATCTGAGGCACACAATGACACGAGAGAAGAAACACAACACCTCCCAGCAGGAGAGACTAGACAGAAATGTCAGGGTGGTGACCGCACCTACTGAAGAAGCCATGGGGTCTGCTCCCAGGCAGCTCTCAACAACACAGTAATCCTACAAGCCATCTGGTCCTCGCATGAAATACTGGAGGGAAAGATGGGCGAGGTGCGACTTGAAGTCTCCCTCCTCAGGCAAGAGCTCAGAAATGAGGAGGACAGGGTTTCCTCTGCCGAACTAGGATATCTGAACTTGAAGACACGGTGCAGATGCTCCGCAAAGAAGTAATTGAAAGCCGCACCGTTAACAAAGACATACTGTGGAGTGTCAAAGACTCCAAAAATAAGGACCGAAGAAACAACCTGAGATTTGTTGGGTTCCCAGAATTCCTAGAAACATGGCTATGACAATGCTTCCCCAAGGGAAGCTTTCCACATGCTTCATAATTGAGCTGGCACACTTAGCGCTAGGGAATAAGCCACCCTCAAGGGCTCCCCCGAGACCAGTAATTGCACATTTCCTGAACTATCAGGATAGAGACATGATACTCACTGAAGCGCAGAAGAGAGGGGACACCAGACACGAGAACTCCAAGATACAAATCTTCCCAGATTAGACATGGGAGGTGCAGCGCCATAGACGAACATTTGACTCAGTTAAGGCCAAATTGCACAACCTACACATCCAGTATATACTCTGTTCCTGGGACAGCTTAAAGTAATTTTTCAAGGGAAAGCACACTTTTTTCGAACTCTGGGAGAGTCTTGGGAATGGCTCGAGGAAAGGCCTTGGCTGAAAGAGACGAGTGACTGGAAAACAGGCACCTATGCAACAGCCATGACAGACTCACGATCCTCAGCCAAACAGAGATGATAAGACAGAGAGAAGTCGGCACAGAAGATAAGGGGAACACTTAGATGGCAACCAACGACCGTACCAAGGTAGAACATCCAATACTCGGAGTACGAGGGGGAAACACACACAATCCTTAAAAAACACAGACGGCCGACAGATAAGGTTACATTCAGACAGTCGATATCAGGAACAGATCTTGAATCGGACTCAGACCATCCCCATCCGTTAGCAGAAGCCATCGTCGTTCTAGAAAAAGAAGCGATAAACACTGACCTCTCCCACCGGGTAGACCAACACACAAACTAACCAGAGACACTGTAACCCATGGGTACAAAGCAACTTTGGGGAACCAAGACCGGTCCCCCGCACTCCAGGTAGCAGTAGAACTGAGGTTGGAGATACAGCCACATAGATGAGAGACTAAGGATGGCCAGTCTCTAACACAAACAGCTTAAATAGGCTGAATTCACATTTAACTCCTTGGGAGGGAGATTGGGGAGGGGGGGTTACAGACCTTCTGGCATTTTCTGATAAGGAGTTACAGTTATGTTGTTAAAGGGAAGCACTCACAGAGAATATTTGGGTGTGGTGAGGGGGTGAGTTCAGGATTTTGATTTCAACCCAGGTGGGGAAGTTGTTAGAAAGACACAATGAGAAATGCATCTCAAAAGACACAGGATGCAGACACACCTAACACCCGTCGACGACCAGATACAAACACAAAGGTAGATAGGGGGATTTGAACCAAAAAATGCGCAATACTGCTCTATCTTGACCTGGAACGTGAACGGGCTTACACAATAAGCTAAAATGGGGGGTTTTAGCCACATACCTAAAACAACACAAACCAGATGTGGCCCTGCTACAAGAGACACAATTGATAGGATCCCAATGTAAATTTCTAAATAGGAGAGCATATGTACTAGTAGCACATGCAGGATATACAACAGGTTCGAGGAGAGTGGCCATAGTGGTGAGGAAAAGCCCTCCGTTCAGGCCTATAAAAACATGGGTGGATCCATATGGTACATATGTGGCTGGCAAAGGCATGTGGGGAAGACAGATGTGACACTCGCAAGTATTTATGCCCTTCCCCCGAAATTGCAAAAGCTTACTCCAGAGAAAGCAGCAGGGATATTGCTTGAATCCTCCTCCCATATACATCTGATTGAGGGATTTCAATGACGTACTAAACTCAGAGTGGGACAGATCAGGACCCTCACAAATACCCATTAGGGAGACCCTGGTGGTGCGTTTCATAAACACCATGGGTCTGACAGACCTGTGGTGCCGACAACACCAAAACACCAGCCAATGCTCTTATTTTTCAGTGGCATATAAGGTGTTCCCAAGATTGGACAATATCTTTGCTCCAGCAGGGGAGGTGGGAGAAATAGCAGAAGAAAATTACTTAGCCTGAGGCGTATCTGACCACTCCCCACTCTGGCTTAGGATGAGGACCAGACCGAGGGGCGAGCAGTCGGGATGGAAGTTAAATCCCTGAGAACTTAAAGATGGAGGAATTTCACGTGAACTTAGAACAGACACACAGCTGTACTGTGCCCTCAACCATTACAGAATGGGAAGCATTCAAGACAGTCATTTGGGACCGGGCACAAAATGCTATAACATACAAGAAGCGCAGAGAAACACAAGAGGTAGGCTCCCTGGAACACCAATTATTAGACTTAGAGGGGCAGCCTGGGGCGATGACAGACCACCGATACCCTTCGTACAATCACGGTCCTAAGACCGTGCACTGGTACACCACACTGCCAAAGCTTAAGCATTAGCTACACAACAGAGGCTATATACAAAATTATACTATAGGGAGTTTTACAGAAGGAGACCTCAAGCAGATGAAACCCAGATAGAAGAATATCTAGGAGGAATAAGCACCCCCACCCTGACACTCGAAGATAAAGAGCCCCTAGAGGAAGAAATAACTCTTGTAGAACTACGTAACGCAATAGGAAAGGTCAAGTCGGATAAAACGTCTGGTCCCATTGGGATCCAGATAGAATTTCTCAAGTAAAATGCAGACATACTGAGCACTCACCTCCTAAACTTGTTTCAAGAAGCCAGACATAAAGGGAGCCTGCCATGTGATCTTTGTAAGGCAATGATAATAGTGCTTCCAAAGGTGGGCAGGCCAGCAGAGGCATGTGGTTCCTACCATCCGATCTCTCTCCTAAATGTAGAAACTAAAGTGCTATCACAATGCTGGCAACAAGAGTCATAGGAGGCATAACCCCGCTGATTCACAAAGATCAATCAGGCTTTATGCCCAAATGATCAACTAGATTTAACTTGCTTAGGCTCCATAACTAGTTGGACGCTATAAGAGAAAATAAGGAACAGTACATGCTATTGTCTATAGACACCGAAAAGGCATTTTATGCAATCCCCTGGTCTTTCGTGAAAATGGTCTTGGAAAATGTGGATTTGGACCTAAATACTTGAGGTGGATAGCACTATTATATCATAACCCGTTGGGAGCAGTCCGGGTCAATGGGGTGACATTGGAAGATTTCCAGGTAGAGAGGGGGACAAGGCAGGGCAGCCCTCTCTCCCCATTACTGTTTGCTCTTGTGCTGGAACCCCTGGCATGCTTGATCCATCAACACTCATCACTATCGGCCTTCCGAGTAAAGGAGTGGGAGGGAGAAGATGAGAGAATTTTGTTGTATGCAGATGATGTCTCGCTGTACATCACCAGGCCTCACAATACGCTACCTGAACTGTCCGAATATTCAAGCATTATTGCACCCATTTGGACTACAAGATAAATTAGAATAAATCCAGCTTTATTTGGGGGGGTAAGCCTGCATCACATGGAATTCCCCACAGAATTGAGAATAGCTACAGAAGGATTTAAATACCTAGGTGTATATGTATATATATATATATATATATATATATATATATATATATATATATATATATATAACTCAAGACAGGGAGCATAGCCTCGCCCGCTACATTCGAGGTGCCATAAAGGCATTACAGGAAGATGTGGAGAGATTTAAGACCCTTCTGTTGACACTAACGTGAAGGGCAGCCATGTTTTTCATTAAAATAGATGAGAAACTCTGCAAATTACCGTGGAATGGGGGACATCCTAAATTGCACTCCAGACACTCCAACTTAACAAATACAAAGGAGGGGTATCTCTACCGGGTTTCTGGGCATACTACTGGGCAGTGCACTTGATAGCAATAAACAACTGGGGACACACTCCAGGCGACCATCACACCTACTTACTAGAGAGATGTCAATTTCAAACTAAATCATATTTGCACTACCTTTATGACGCAAAAGGGGTACAGAAGCTACTGATGACAACACAACTCACAATAACTGCCTGGAAATCCACAGATGAACGCATGGGATGGTACACAAAAATGATGGCTGTCATTATGAACAGGGCGGTAAACACCACTGACTGCCGTGGCAGTGGTGAAGAGAAGACCGCCGTGGAGGTGGTGAAGAGAAGACTGCCGTTGGCGGTGAATAGAAACCCACCATATAATGAACCAAAATCCCAAACCCGCCAAAAATCACCAGTCCACCAGTCACCGCCAGGACCCTGTTGGTGGAAATGCTGGACCTTCTACCCCACCACCGCTGGGCACACCCACATCCCGCCTGCCAAATAATGATGCACAAATAGCCTTGGCGGTCAGTGGAAGTCGAACGACCATTGGCGGTGCCAACCGCCACGGGAGACAAGTGGACCCAAAAGCAAGAAGTGCACACATTGGATAAGCTAGAAACCCACACACCTGAGACACATCCACAACACCATAAAACAACAACATATACACCCCTCAATCTTTTGCAACAAAACTAGGCCAACGAAGCAAGAGAGCACCAGAAGCAGACACCAAATGCCATTATACTCGAGACTCACACCGACCCACAGAAGAGCACCCTCACCGCGATTCCACCCCAACAGCATTCACCACACCCACCATGTCACCCCCCAAACATCGACGCTTCACAGAAAGGGAGCTAAGGACAATGGTGGATGAGATCCTGAAGGTCGAGCCACAACTTTTCGGGGCTCAGGTACAGCACACACCCATCGCAAGGAAGATGGAGCTATGGCAGACCATTGTCAACAGGGTCAATGCAGTGGGACACCATCCACGCACCAGGGACGACATCCGCAAGAGATAGAACGACCGGCGGGGGAAGGTCAGGGCCATGGCATCTAGGCACCACATTGCAGTCCAGAAGACTGGGGGCGGACCTCCACCAACACCACCCAACTACACCGACTGGGAGGAAAAGGTACAGGCCATCCTGCACCCTGAGGGACTCACTGGACTCACTGGAGGAATGGACTCAGGTAAGTTGTCTACATTTACCCCATATACATCACACCTGGAATGCATGCACCACCCCACCCCACCTCCACCCACCAGGACCACTACCCCACCCAGCCCACAGCCACTGAATCCACTCCCCCTGCATGTCCACAAACCCACTAAAAGGCCCACATCCATCCCCCTGTGCACAGCCACCTACTCCTGCAAGGAATCACAATGGCACTACACCACCCACAATGCAACTCCACATCCTGAGCAAAATGCAGTGGAAACCTCACAAAGGCATCCTGCATGGCGCAAAAAAGTTACACCTGCAAAAAACAGCCCAGCCCTGTGCACCCCATGCGATCATGCATTTGTAACAGACATGTCCATTTACCCCAACAGGCACCACCACCCATGCCACCCTGATGGACAGGACAAGGAGTGGTAGTGCCCCCCAGGGAGACAGAGGCACCTCACAGGACACTGGGGATGGATCCCTGGACACTGATGAGCAGGATGGCCCCTCACACAGTCCTGGACTGTCACCACCCAGCAGCCTCACCCAGGATACCACTGACACCCCTACCACCCAGCCAAGAACATCAGGCCAGGGCAACCATCCCCACAGCAGTATATCCAGGCTACAGACTGGTGGAACACAGGTACAGAGGCCATAGTCACCCCCTAACAACAGGCAGGAAGATGATGGCCTCAGTACAAGTGGTACCACCAGGTCTATGCTGGGGACACAGGCACAGGGGTCTAGGCCCAGTGGGAGGGTCTCAGTGGCCCAGGAGGGAGACCACAGGAAAGGATGCTGCAGCCCAGGACATGATCTCTGAGTTCCTAGGGGCCTACCAGCATACCCATGACAGATTGGCACAGATAGTATCTACCCTGGAGCATAGTCAGAGGATGCAGCAGGAACACCACCAAAAGGCCATGGAGCAGTGGAACCAGCACAACGCCACAATGGCATTGATAGCAGGAGCACTGCTGCAGCTGGTACAAACCCAGTGTGAGACCCACACAGGACAGGCGGCCCCCACTACAGCACAGGAGACAGACCGGACAATGACAGCATCTTCAGCAACATTCCACAAATTACCCTCAGAGGAAACACAAGGAACAACCATGTCATTCCCTCTAGGTCAACAGCAGGTGCCCAAATGGACCCTCAGGCCAAGATATGGGACTGGAACCCCTGCCAAAAACAAAGCCTCCTCCAAGAAGTAACTCTGCAACAATCTCCCCACCAACCATCCCACACAATCAACCACCAAACAGTGCTAACAATCAATAAGAACTTATGTAAGCATTGATGGACCCATCAATACTAACAACAAGGCTGCCACCATGTTGGCATTGAGGACAACCACCCATGACCAACTGCCATCACTGTAAATTGCACTATTCAATCCCTGCCACAAAAAAAACACATTTCACACCTGTAACACTGTCCCCTGTCAGAATGTGTGAACAAAGTGAAGTATGGATGCAACTGGCTGATAACTACTTTATTGGTAATGCGTAGCATGAAAGTACACCTGGTGTCTAAATGTTGTATAAAAAAAGCACTAAATTGTATTTGGTACCTTACAGACCTGGACCCAGTAGCAAATAGAAGATTCACCCCTCCCCCAGATGACAAAGCACACTGACAGTCTGTTTCACAAACACCAATGTCAGCCCTCAGTCCCACATAGTTACTGGAAGTAGGGTTGTGTCAGTTGGGTCCTGGAATTTACATCTTCCCCTTCCTCATCATCACCATCACTCTCCTCCTTTCTCTGAGGAAGCTGGTCAGGATTTACAGCACCATCCACATCCAAGAGGGGGATAGAATTTCTCACTGCCACGTTGTGCAGCATGCAGCAGGCCACCACTATTCTACACACCTTTTCAGGCCCAGAGGCCAGGGAACCCCCAGAGATATGTAGACAATGAAATCTAGCCTTCAGGACACCTATTGTGCGCTCTATCACCTTCCTAGTACGTCCATGGGCCTCATTGTAATTCCTCTTTGCATCTGTCCTAGGATTCCTCATTGGTATCAGGAGCCAAAGCAAGTTGGGATCGCCAGAATCACCTAGAAAAAGGTGCAAAACAGAGCAGTCAGTGTCAAACCTCTGAGTCAGACAGCCTGGCTGTCTGCTAGGTGGCAGTTAGTGACAGAAACACCTACCTATGATCCACCCTTTTTCCTCTTGTAGTTGTTCCATCTTGTGTGGCACACTACTGTTCCTCAGCACAAAGGAATCATGGACTGAACCGGGGAACATGGCATTCACACGTGGGATGTACTGGTCTGCAGTACATACCAATTGGATGTTCATGGAGTGAAAGTTCTTTCTGTTTATGTACACCTGTTGACTGACTCCTGGGGGTGTTATAGGTATGTGGGTGCCACTGACGGCACCGATCACATGGGGTATGTTGGCAAATGCATAGAAGTCAGATTTGATGGCAGGGAGGTCAGTACTTTGGGGAAACCTCACATAGGACTGCACGTGTCGTACAAAAGCATTTAGAAATCTTGTCAGCATAATGCTGGACATTGGCTGTGAAAATCCTGCACCCATGCCCACTGTCACTTGAAATTAGCCCATGGCCAGGAAATGGAGTGCAGAGAGCACCTGCACTTCAGTATGGATGGCATGCTGATTACGATTTGCTGGAGTCAGTGCAGGATCCAGTAATGCACAAAGTTCGAGAATAGTTGCACGGGTGAGTCTGTAATTGATTATGATGTGACGCACCACCATGGTCCGCAAATCAACAACTGGTCTGTACACCGAAGGGGCCCTTCCTCGCCACAAGGGTCGGTACCTAGGAGGGATTTGAAACACGTGTGAGGTACACATATACATAGGCACACATTGTCATTCATTGTGCACTGCTTACTTGATGGTAGGGACTCAAAAGCAAAATGTTCTTTACAGAATTTCAACTAGACCTTAATGAGTGAAAAAGGTCTGTTATGTGTGGTATTGTTATTAGTCACATGCATAGGTGTGTTAGGTGAACAATAGGCCCTGCATTGTGCAAATATCATTTTTATTAATGCATAGTTAAGGCCAAAATGTCTGCCCCCTGTAATCCAGAACTGCTGTTGTGGATGTGACTTCATACCGCTAGTGGTTTATGTAACAGCGTAAGGCATGTGTTTACCGCCATTTGCACCGTCATTGGTTAACATGGATGCCAATGGGGAATCCTGGCATATCATGATCGCTGCAAGTACGTACACGAATCCATCACCCCAACTTCACTTGACTCCCTGATCTCTTTCGAGTAGGTACTCCACTGAGTGTACTGCTGTGTCCTGCCTCTGGTCATGGAAGTGGCTTGCAGGGGAAAGGGCCACGGCCTTCACCCAAGAGGAATTGGAGAGGCTAGTGGATGAGGTCCTGCCCCTGTACGCCAAGCTCTACGGACGGCCAGAGGTACAGGTGAGTCGGGGTTTGGGAGGCACTGTTTGGGTGTAATGGATGGTGTTGTAAGTATATATGTGTCCACCTCTGAGCCTGCATGGGCCAAGGTTCATGCCATGCTGCGTGCGTATGTCCTGTAAGTCTGTCAGTACTGTCCGTCCCATAGTGGACGTATAGCCAGCTGTACATAATGTCCAAATGCTTGACCTCTCTGTTACATTTCTGTGTCTCTCTTTTAGGTCAGCGCCTACCAGAAGAGGGCACTTTGGCATGCCATCGCCAAGGAGGTGCCAACCCTGGGGGTCTACAACCGGCGGAGCACCCACTGCAGGAAGAGGTGGGAGGACCTGTGGCGCTAGGCACGAAAAATCTTTGAGGCCCAGCTGACCTCCCTCATGCTACGCATCCTGGCGTGGCGTACCCAGACCTGGATGGGCACTTGAAGGCTGCAAAGCAGTCACAAGGTGGTGAGTACTCATGTCACAATCTTATCCCTTGATGGATGTCTGTGTGTGCATTTGGGTTTATGCTGCTTAGTTGCAGGGACTCTGACTGAAGTCCATCTACATGATGCCCCCGTAGGGTGTAGGGGTGTTTTGGTCAGGTCTCCTACACGTCGGGTCCTTCAGTAGATCAGGGAATGGGTGTAGAGCAGGGTTCTGGTCACTAGTCAGGGGCATGGCCATGGGCATAGTGGAAGGGGCTGCCTGTTGGGGGGGTCTTCTGGGTGGGTGTATGTCTGGACACTATGTTCACTCCTTTCAGCCATTTACAAGTGTCTCTCCTTTTTTGTCTCTCCATCCCTGTTCTCTTGTGTTGTTCGTGTACATCAGCATCATCTGGCGAGGGAGCAGAGGCACCGGCAAGTGGAGATGCAGCGGCCCACAGATCCTTGGAGTCAGAGTCATCCGATGCCAAGGAGAACAGTGGGTTGGAGGGCGAGGGGAGTACCACGGGCGAGGCAACTACCACCGGAGGTAGTGACTCCGATACCTCCTCCGATGGGGTTCCCTGGCGGACCTAAGTGAGCACACCCCTACAGTATCATCTTCTGCCACCCCCATGCCATCATGGCCCTCCCAATTGCTCCCCACCGAGTTGCCCGTGCCTGCTCACCCAGAAGGGTGGGTGTCTCCTTCACCCAAGGCACCTCCTCCCCTGCCCCAGTCAGCCCTGCTGCCCTCACAGAGGAGGCTATTGACCTCCTGAGAACCATCCCTGTAGAGCAGACAACCATCATCAATGCCATCCAGGGGCTAGCATCAGAGATGCAGCAGACAAATGCCTATCTAGATGGCATTCACGGTGCCGTGTCTGGCATACAGAGATCTTTTCAGGCTCTGGCCTCCTCTTTGACGGCAGCCAGTTCCCCTGGACATTTCGTCACCCCTCCAACCTCCTCTACTCCTTCCAGCTCCCCACTCCCTTCACCCGTCCCAAGCTCACAATCTGACACCCAGTCAAGCACCTCAACACACAAAAAGCACATTTCGAAGCACCACACCTCCCACCACAAGCATTCACACAGCCAACATAGACATGCACATACAGCAACATCCACTTCTCCTAGTGTGCCCACCTCTTCCGCCTCCCTGTCTGTCTCCTCTACATGCACACCCCCAAGCACTGCACCTTCAGTCACTGTTGCTGAGCCTATTCCTGCACTCACCACAATAGCAGACATCCATACATGCACCCCAGACACCACACCTGCACTCACCACAACTACTGTAGTTGACACATGCAGCACACTCACCAGACTTGCAGACACCCACAAAACATACATCCACACTGGCACCCTGTCTTCTCCCACTATGTCCACCCCCCTCCTCCAAAAACACACAAACGCACCAAAACACCCACTCATCACACATCCATGACACCTCAGCATACTATCCAGTCACCTGTCCCCACAACACGCACCCCTACACCACTTACGTCCACACCCTCTGCCTCCACTCCCATGCTCTCCTCTAGGCCCAACCCAATTGCTCCCAAAAAACCTTTCCTCTCCCGTGCTGATCTCTTCCAGCCCACTGGCCCACCCCGTCTTGTCCCTAAGCGTGCACACCTCATTGCCCTTTCCACTCCTTTCACTTCACAGACCACCCCTGTCCGCCCTTCACATTCCTGTGCCCCTTCCCCAGAGAGGAAGAAGTCCTGTGCAGAGCCAATTCCATCCGGCTCCACCCGGTCGAAGCACACACCCACCTTCCAAAGCCAAACCCAAATCCCCTCCACCCTCCGAGCGCAAGTCCAAGCCCCACCCCTGTCGCAAATCCCCACTCCCTCCACCCCGGCCCCTGTTCTCTGAGGTGCCTGGATGCCCCATTGTTGCCCCATTAGGTGGAGTATCATGCACTTTTGGGAGTCAGGTTGGGGGCTATTGTAGCCCATACACATCTGGCACTATGGACTGGCCATTGGCCTTGTTGTGAATAGTTAGCTCTGTGAGCTGAAATAAATCTTTTGCGTGCCCTGTGCTTTGGCAGCACACTCTCGTTTCATTGTTTGTGGGTGTGGGGCATTTGTGTGTACTATGGTCAGGTTGGATTTGCCTTGTGTTGGGTAAGTACCTCTTGCTGTGGGGTGTATGGGTTGTGCTGCTGTGAAGGGTTGTAGGAGCATTGCAGGGTGGGTGGAGTGGGTGGGTATGTAACTGTGCCCTTTCTTCCCTTGTTTCGTAGGTTGCGGTACTTACTGTCGTCGTCTTCGTCTGCGGTCTCGGTCGTGGAGGTATATGGCAAGGAGCAGGGCTGGCATGATCTGCAGCTCTCTATCCATGTCTGCTTCAGCGCGTTGTGTGGGCCTCCGGTTAGTGTTTCCTTATATTAGGTTCGTTTCCGCCTGGCTTTGCGCGGCGGTGGTTTCCGCCCCGGAACTGACGGCGGTCTAGTGGTTCATTATTTGATGGGCGGGCTGGGCCTTTCCATCGGCCTGTCGGCAGACTCTACCGTCGTCATCGGCACTCCTCTACTGGCGGTGGGTGGTTTTCAGGATGCCTGTGTTTCAGTTGGTTCTTTATTTGGCGGTCCGAACCGCTCCTCTGTTGGCGGCTTTTACCGCCACTGCCAGCGGCGCAGGTTTGGACCACTGTGTTCATAATGAGGGCCTATGTGTGCAACCCCTATATGGGAGGGAGTTCGCCTTGAAGAAATAGGAAAATTGCGGGGTTTTGTAGCCTGGGACAACAGAGGCATTTCCCTTGTAGGAGACCTGCTGGAAAATTACACCATGTGTGGAAGGCGGAGAAAACAGACTTCACAGAAATCCCTGAGTACACTCCGCTAGGAGGTAGGTTATTCTAAGGAGATATTGGGGAAAAAGAATTCTCCCTGACGAATAGAACTATTAACAACAACATACCCAATACATAAAAAAAGTGTGGGAGAGATGGAAAAAAAGCCTGGGAGGCCTGGACGATAAAGACCTGGAAGCAGCACTGATGCACCAGAGGGAGGTAGCCATCAAAACAAGATTGAGGCTGAACCAATTTAAAATCCTTCATAGAGTATACTATGACAGGTCAACCTTACACAAACTGGGAGGGCCTCCTCCACTAATTGCCTTAGATGCGGGTCGGAGAGGGGCTAATTTCTGCACATAATCTGGCAATGTCCCCATATCCAATTGTATTGGTTAGGGATCCTGAGTAAACATGAGGTAGTACTAGAAGTGACAATCCCTGTAGATCTTACGGACTGACGTAGATATAACTAGACCTAAACTTTTGCTTGGCAATCTAGGACTGGTGTTGGCTAAGAGAGATGTCACCAAACACTGGGTGCCCCAGAACTTCCAACCATTAATGAGTGGAGATTTATACATGATGGCAGAAAATGTGACATACAAGGCAAGAGGGTGCCCAGGAAAGTTCACCAAGATCTGGGAAACATTACCACCTTAAGCCTGGGAGTGGGAGGGGAAACTTGCCGCCTAGTACACTAGCTTCACAGGAGGATAGTCAAAGTAGAGCACAACTACCTGGGACATCAAACTACTAAACATAGGTGCTGAATGTATGACTGTGTCGAATTGCAAGTTGAGCAAACAGCATTCTGCTTTCATGTAACTGTTTTGCAGATTAGCCCGACGGGGCTTGTTGTTTGTGTGATATCACTTCAAAATGCAATAAAACTTTTTTTTTTTTAACTTGACTTTTCATCCCGATTCCAAAGACACAAACATTAACTGGACATCCCTTCACAGTTGAAATTACATTTATAAAATGTAGCAAGGCAACTCCGATTGTTAGCTAATGGGAGAGATGGGCTTTCTAGTAGTAAAAAATAGATTTACATTTTTTTCACTACCAGTACATGTAAAACTTAAGTGTACATTCCCAATGTTGTAAATGCATTGTACACTTCCCTCTGAGCTGACCAGGTTCTACCCCTAGGGGTGACTTATATGTATCAAAAAGGGAGGTTTGGGCATGGCAAAAAGTGTATTTTGCCAAGGCAAAATGGCTGAGACATGTTTAAAGGGCAACTAAAGTGTGTGACACAATCAGTGCTGCAGGCCCATTAGTAGCATTTAATGTATAGACACTTGGCACACGTAGTATCACTTCACTTGGGACTTACAAATAAATGAAATATGCCAATTTGGTAAAAGCCAGTTTTACCATTCTTTAAGCAGAGATCACAAACACTTTAGCACTGGTGCAGCTGTAAAGTGCCTAGAGTCCTAAAGCCAACAAAAATAGGTTCAGGAAAATGGACGAGGAGAAGCAAAAAGTTTAGAGAAGACCACCATAAGGCTGGCAGGTTTAATATTCTGTGACAAAAAAGATGATTGACCATAAAAATTCAAAATGTGGTGTGACAAATGTTGCAAGCAGGACACAAATGTCACAAAACTACTTTGCAACAAATTCACATGCCAGGATAAGCTAAACAAACAGTAGCTGCCTGAAAAAATTACACAATTTCATAAATGCAGTTATTGCAATAACACTAGTACTATGATAGTGCTACGCTAGCATACTAAAAAATATACACAGCCCTAGCGCAGACACGGAAACATGGAAGGAAGCAGGTTTTACAGCTGCACAGCACAAATATTCAATGTGAAGTTGCACATACCTAAGTTTGCCTGAAAGATCTATTGACTTTGCCAGTGTATGTTATACACTCAAGTTTTCTGCCGGATTGTTGTAAATAACAGACACCACATTCAGCCACATTTATTGCGTTCAGTTTACCAACCTCTGCAGGATGGAGGTTAAGGAGGCTCAGTCAGAATTTAACTTTGTCTGCAGGTGATGCCTGCAGCAAGTGTTTAACTGCCTGAGACTGGCATAATGCAATTCCAATGATCTGGAAAGCCTGTATTACAATGTGAGCATCTGCTTGTTTGCAGGCTATGGATCATAACTGCCAGCCAGGAGATAAGATTTTAGTTGATTTCTTCCTGAAGTAAGTACAGGGTCAAACTTTATTTCCAACAAGCATGCTAGGAAGTCACTGCCTTGGATGTGGGTAAAAAATAATGCCCTCGGATAACACTCCTTGCAACTGTAACACCTGTTGCACCCATAGTTTACCACAATTGTTCCTAGGAGTGATGGAAATGGGATTAACACCTTGAACAGGGGTGACTCCTGTTGTGAATGTGCAGACTGCAGAGACTGACAGTCCTGAGTCACGGCAATCAGAGACCGACACACCTAGAAGAGCACTAAATTTCGTGAGAGTGAAGATATAATTGGAGAAAATCATTAAGGGACCAGTGATTT
Organism: Pleurodeles waltl; assembly: GCF_031143425.1. Classification (NCBI taxonomy): domain Eukaryota; kingdom Metazoa; phylum Chordata; class Amphibia; order Caudata; family Salamandridae; genus Pleurodeles; species Pleurodeles waltl. Next base: position 609,765,822 of record NC_090436.1, on the reverse strand, counting down.
GGGATTCAGAGATGAATACAATGAAGAAGAAGAACATATGTTTCTTTGCAAAGAAGGTACTAGACATGTCTGAGTGACACATGCAGCTCTTGTGAGAGCTGTTTTCCTTTGTTCACTTTAAATGCATGAGAAACTGAACATACGCTAACATAAGCTATGCTCACACTGTCCACCATCTTGAATTGATGTCACAATACACCACATGATGACTACTACTGTTATTTGTTGTTCTAAATAAAGAATTGCAAGCTTTACACTAATGAATGTAGAGCTTTCCCAGATACTTGTCCCTACACTGCACCTAACCAATGATATCACAACTGTACTAGGCTATTGTGGTATAATGTACCAACTCTCATGCTTGAATAAACTGTGAGAATAACTTAACCTAATATAATAGTACTATGAGAGAATCTTCAAGTGTATTCTGTAGTCAAATGCTTCACCTTGCTTTTTCCTAATTGGTGAATACCCTGAGAATAATGTAATTATGTAGTAATGTATGATACTGATTGTCTAAAGTACTATAAATTCTCTGTATCCAAGATCCCCCATTTTCCATTCTTAGAAGACACATCTATGCCACATTTCATATAGAACTTAACTAAGTTATTTGTACTTATGAAGCAGGCAATGATGGTAGACATGTCTTAAAAATGCTCTGTATCATCCACCCTCCCATTGTTGTGTTGTCCTGCCAGGGGCCAGGCATTGATGGCTGATTAATAGAGATCATCTACTGGGATACCGAAACATCAAGCTCCTCACATTTATATCCCAATGTGATGCTGTAGGGGTGAGGACATTCCTCCACTTCGGTGGCAACCTTCTGATCAATAGCCATCTCTAGCCAGGAGGGGGGGTGTCCACCGCAACCAACGCTCAGAGCCTGTGCCTGCCCCCGAGGATCGGTTTGCCCTCTGATCCTCTCTCTGACCATCATATAAAGGACACCAACACTGGCTGGGCGGTGTGGCCTGTCCCGTCTCCGTATCAGGACCTCCCTGGCCAACTGCGCGCCACTTCGGCAGATGCTGGTGCCTGACACTCACACATATGCTGGCAGCAACATCACATTCCCTAATGCTTCTGTCACTGACGCCCGGGGAGCAGCATGACATAAAGAGAGAATACCCCAGGGGCTCCCTCTACTGCTACGGCCTGCCCAGACACATAGAGCCCTTGCTTGGCTCCCATCTCAACGGGGCATACACTCCAGTGATCACTTTGGCCTTGAACACCAATGCTCTGGCCCTGTTTGGCTGATCCTGAACCTTGGACTCACAAACCACACCATGCAGGGGCAGGTCCTGAGCTGACCTTTGGGCTGTTGCCTTGCACCCAGTGCCCATTGCAAACTGTACCCTTCATTGAGTGGCCTGTATCTGCCTCGCACCAGTGGTGTCCTGAGCCTCTCTCCCCAACTGAGCACAGGGCCTTCAGCATTCTCCTGAAGAGCCCCTGCTGGACTAGAGATTCAGCGGATACATTTGAGGGGCTGCGCAGCACACAGTCAGGTGGATGTCTGGAGGGTGCATTCACTACTGGGATAGCACAGACTGCTCTGCCACCACTGTAGTAGCCTTACCCCCTGCTCTTGGCCGGGAGCATCCTGAGATGCCCTCCCTTTGCACCGCCTCAGCGCATAGCTGCACCTTTATGAGAAGTAACTGACCCTCTAGCTGACCCTCTAATGCAGCTCTTTTGAATCTTGCTTCAGGACCTAGGTGAGAGTTGCACTTGAACTGGGGGGCTCCTCTGGACCACATGACTGTTTAACTGAGCTAGAGGTATTGAAGGCAGGGCCTGTGGTACGATTACACCCAGGTCTCCTCATTCTGTTTGAACATGAGGAAACCCATATATTGAGGCCTCTGTGCCTGCCACATCTCCTGCCCCCCCTTGACACACCCAACTGTGCCTCTGACAGCACTTTGCTTCTTCCACAGGGGACCTCACCTCCCTGAGGGCACCCTTTTGAGCCAGCCTTTGTCCCAACTAATGATGCCTCCTGAATACCTTAAAGGATGCACATTGAAAAACACTGCCCTCATACTAGACAAGTCCTGGCAGCTGACCCCTCCTGTATCTCTGGTGACTGCCCCCTGTGGCGGTAGGGCTGTGGGGATTGACAACTTCAGTGTCCTCATCGAAACATGGCGGATCGGCGCTGCCACTTCTGCTGCCTTTACTGTTCTATGGAACACTCCTGACAGCTTCAGTGCCCAAGTCGGGGTGCAGCAATTTTTTACCTCATCCCAGGACACATCGTCCTGGCACTATCCTCATGTTTACTCAGGTCGCCATCACCTGATCCTGGGATTGACTCCCCCCTTCTGCCGCATTGAGCCATGGGATTCCTGAAAACGTCTGCATCAACCCTAAAAACTCCAAAACCAGATCCCCCTCCACAATTCCTGACACCCTCAACAGGACTCATCTGCTGCAACCTTGCAACTCCCACAGGACCGATTGGAAATTCTGGGCTGCCATTGAAAGCACTCAAAAATCCATGGAGACTACCCTGGGGTCTTTGGTCACAGACGTGACCTTTCTCAGGGATGATCATCGTAAAGTCAAAGATCGAGTGACTGAGGGGGAAAAGACTCTAGCCATTATTGAACCTCAAACCTCTGAACAGTACCCTCATGCTTGAAGACCGTGCTGACAACAGAGAAGGCTACTCCCATCGGAGTAATGTCAAAATAATTGGTTTACCAGAGGGGGTGGGGAGGAAAGACCCTCTACAATTTCCGAAACACTTGTTTCTGTTCCTTTCTCCCTGTCTCCAACCTCACTGCCTTCTTTTCACTGGAGCGGGCACCACCCTGGCCTATTCTGGCAAAGCTCCTCCACTATCGGGCCTGCAATGCCATCATACGTGTGGCCGGCCTGAAGGCCCCCCCCCCTCCTGGAGGATAAACATGTTATGGTGTTCACGGACTTCACAATTTGGTTTGATGCCAACGCACCACTTTCCTAAAAACAAAGAGACATCCCAGATAGCTAGGGGTCCAGTACGCCCTGCTTTACTCCACAAGGCTCAAAATCATACATCAAAGCAAGACCAATTTCTTTATCGATTAAATGGAGACTTGGGAATCTCTGGACAGACACTTTGACACCTGCCTGCCATGTCCGATTGCACCTCCAAACCAGCCAGGTCAAGACAGAAATAGGCTAGCTGCTCAAGGGGAGACCCTCCTCCTCCTGCACCAAAATCTCCCTCATTCACAACCCCAGATCTATAGCAAATAATCAAGATCTGATATTGTAACCCAAAAGATCCACCTTCCATGGATCTTGGGAGGGGACTACAACTGAGTCCTCAATCTCCAACTAGTTCTCTCCCACCCACCCCTTCCGTGCTCTCCTCCTTACATCCAGATGAGCAGGTTTGCATATTGAGTATGGCACTGGGTGCAGGCAGATGCTTCCAGAACCCTTAACCCTATGACCTGGGTCTATTCCTGCTACTCCCTGCCTCACAATTTATTCATTCAATTAGAGAGCATACTGTGCTCCTCATGCTTCCTTCCCCCTTACAAACTGCAGACTATCCAGGCTGGGTTATTTCCGACCATGACGCCTACACTGTTGATCCACATTGGGGTACCCCTCACTCCCCACCCCCACTTTGCTCTTACCCTATGAATAATTGGAGGACCCAGCCTTCTGGGACTCCCAGGCTTCCCACATTTGTAATTTATTTTCTGAAAATGATGGCATCACCTACAACAAACGTCTTGAATGGGATGCATTCAAGGTGTCACCTGTGGCATTTATCTGCAGGGGATTGTTAGTGTCTGTCATATGCTAGACAGGGAGATCAGGAAGGCTGTGTAGCTGAGTGGGCTTGGCCCTCAACTGTTGGAGCACCAAGTCGAGCAGGACTCTTACAGTCTTCCTGCACTGGAGGAGGTTAAACACCAGCATGGCTCTCTCTTGGAACGCTTACCCTGATTAGCCTATGCAGCTAAAACTCATTTGAAAGGCAATATTTCAGAAAAACCTCCTTGCTTGGCTGATCCACCAGGAACAAAGGGAAAATACCATCTTTGAACTCTGGGTATAGCACTCCACACACAGCAAGACACTAGTTATTACTCCCATATGTACAAAATGTCTGGTGTGGACCAAAGGGATACCATTGATTTGCTCCTAGAATACCTTCCTATCACAAGCATTGACATGACTATCCAAAATGCACTAGAAGCGGTCAGATCTCTGGCAGATATCAAATAGGTGAGAAAAGACTTGGCCAGAAACAAAACCCAAGGCTGTGATGGCCTACCCATAGAATATTACAGTTTCCATCGCCTACAGAGGAAATGCCCCAGGAGTAGGGCAATGTCAATGTAATGTATCAGGAACCAGCATAAGTGTTGTTTGTCACATTTGTAACAAAGTCTGGCACTGAAAGCAGGAGTGCCATTAAAACCCAGATCGAGTTATGACCAATGCCAAAACTGCAATCCTTGCAGTTCAGGGAGCGCTTCCTCCAATACCTAGATGCCCTATGTCAACCCCAAAGATTCCAAAATCTGGCATGCCACAAAATTCCCTTTGCCCATTCAGATGCAGGGGAAAAATCCCCAGTTTCAGCCAAGTCACAGCGTTCCTCAGTCCCATTTGTACCACAAAATGGCCTGGGTTCCATGATGTTCGGGAGTTCTACAGACTTTGAGCAGGACCAACAATGGTGGCTAAAGGGGGTGGAGGAGTACGTACTTGGCACAGTCCTGGAAGTTTACCAGGGTGGACGTACATGGATGGAGAAGTAATGGACATCTGTATTTTTCCCTATAAACACAGGTGCCAGTTGCTCAATCATTAGTACAGTTGAGGTCCGTAAGCTACCCCTCTTGGGAAAAGAAATCCAAGTGTAGGCATCAAGAACCAAATTATTGCCCTGTCCTAGTAAAAATAAAACACATTAAAGAGGAACACTCATTCCTGGTGTGTGATGTGAGTCCTGTAATCTTGCTCTTAAGGATACTTCTCTGCAAACTTAACTGTGTAATTTACTGTGCACAAGACTGAGTTGGGATTGAGACCCAAGAAGCCTGATGCAGAGTTCAAGCTACAAATTCCAGAATCTGTAGTCAAATTATATTCAGTTATTCCTAAGGAAGAACTCCCCATTGATTTGAGAGAGACAGTTAGGGAGGATATGTGGGTTCTCACTGGTAGAGAAATTAGATTGACTGAGGGTGCCAAGCCCCTAAATATCACCCTTCGACCCAATGCCTTTTTCCGTCACACCCACCCTTACTACATGACACCAGAGGCCATTGTAGGAATCACCCCTGTCATTGAGAGCATGATAGAGCAGGGCATTCTTAAGGAAGTCATCAGGAGTAAATGTACCTCTCCAATCATGGAAATGTAATCAAATGTTCATTCCATGCTATACTGTGGTACCAATCCCTGCTGCAGATTTTGTTCTGAAATCCCTCAAAGGCCAAATGGTTTATGGTCATTGTCCTCTGTCAAGCCTTCTTCTCATTTCCCTTACAAGAAGAGATCCAGTTTATTTCTGCATTCCGGTTCTAAGAGAAGACTCTCACGTGGTGTAGTGCTCCACAAAGGTATACTGAAAGTCTCACATATTTCATTCAGATACTTAAAAAGGCGTCAAAAATCTTTGAAGTTACCATGTAACTCAACCCTTATTCAGTACATCAATGATCATCTGCTTGCATCAGTGTCCAAGGAAGCCTGTAAGCAAGAAATATTTGCTGAGAAATTATAGTATTGTCAAAAAGAATTCATGTATCTGGGACACCAAATGCAAAAGAGAGTCAGGTGAGTGTCCCATGAATGCATCAACACAGGCCTTTTAATGAGGTTCTCAACCACACAGAGCAAAGTGTGAATGGTGTGAGCATGGTTGGCTATTGCTGACAATGGGTCTCAAATGTTTCCTTTGTGACAAAGCCTTTACTGAGGCTGACGCACACTGATGTCAAAGACCTGGCATCAAAGAATGATGAAAGCATGGAAGCCTTCCAGGAGCTCAGAAATTTACTTTGTGGCACTCTTGGAATGCCAGACTACACTAAAAACTGTGTGATCTTTTGTCATGAAACGGATGGGTGTGCACTGTCTGTTGTAACACAAGCCCATTGGGAGGCTAAGAATCCCATTGGGTACATTTTAGCAACTCTTGATCCTATAGCAGCATCATTTCCTGGCTGTCTAAAAGGGGTTGCACCGGTGAGCCTTAGCATTCAGCAAACTGAAGGTACAGTGATGTGTTATCCCCTGATTGTTATGGTTCACTATTCATTTAAAAATCTCATGACTTGCACCCGCACACAACATTTGATCAACAGCCACTTAGCCCACTATGAGAGTTTCATCCTGGCAGCCGAAAATGTCTCCATCAGGAGATGTTACAAATTAAACCCAGCTTCTCTTTTGCCAAACCCTGAAGGAGTGGCTGACAGTGATTTTCACCATGACTGTAGCTCATCACTCAAATGTACGAACTGTGGGTATAAGAAGCTGTCAGCAATGAGAGGAAGTAAAAGAAAGGGACGTGCAGGTTGAAGAGATGCAAACCGATCTCTATGACACCTTGAAGGACTTAGGCGAATCAAAAGAAAATAATAAAAATCGATGAATGCTAAACTGTATTAAAGATGTAGAATGATTATTTAAAAATCATCATGGTGGTTGTGTTTCCCTTTGGTTCACTTTAAATATGTTTGAAACTGAGCTTACACTAACATAAGCTTTGTATACAGTGTCCCCCATCTTGATGTGATGTCAAAATACACCACATGATGACTACTAATGTTGTTTTTTGTTCTCAATATAATTGCAAGCTTTATACTGATAAGCATAGAGCCTTTCCAGAGATTTCTCTCCACTCGGTTCCTAACCAAGGACATCTCAACTGTCCCAGGCTATTGTTGTTCAATGTTTCAACTATCATGCTTGAATAAACCATGATAACAACTGCACCTAATGTAATAGTACTATGAGAGAATTCTTGAATGTATTCTGTAGTCAAATGTTTCTTCTTGTTTTTTCCTTATTGCTGCATACCCTGACAACCATGTATTTGTATAGTAATGTGTGAAATTCATTGTCTAAAGTCCTACAAAAGGGCTCACTTTTCTCTGTATCCCGGAACCCCCATTTCCCATTCTTGGAAGGCAAAACTATGTTGAATTTCATATCTAACTTAACTAACTTCATTGTACTTATGACTTGTGTACTTTGCTAACAAAAGTATTGATCACATATTTGATTATTTTGCTTATCAATTTCTTATATAAACCATCAAACATAAACTTGTGTCTGTCATTCTTTGAGAATGCCACAGCCCTGAATATTGGAATTGAATTTATATGTATTAGATAAGGGTTTAATCAAGGAGCACCAAAGTCTGTATTGGGACTACACTACTCCTGGTCCTAGCCGTTGGCATGCGTTGCTATGATTATTGAACACTGGCTTGAACTCTGACACTCTCAAGAGGAAAGAATTTGAAAATGACTCTGAGAAAGAATTTTAGAACATTGATGACCAAAGATGTACTGAAGAATGTACAAACTCCTTGGTTAAAACAGCAATTAATGGAACACATTAGTAACATTTAACTGTGGAGTAATACCAAGAGGTTTGGAGACCGGTGGGCTCAGATGGAAAAGAAAAAGAAGAAAAGGGAGAATTCAGGAGAGTCAGGAAAAAAGACTAGTAAAAGTGACTCAGAAGATAGGAATTTCCCTTTGGGAGAGGTAAATGGAGGATCTTATGTAAATGGGCCTTAGAATCATGGTTATCTTTCCACATTTACAAATCAACTCCTGAAAGTGAGAGAAAGCCCTGACTAGTGATATACACAAGTTGACAGATTTGTGAAAATTTGGAAGTTCTTTGACACTGCGCTAATTACCGATGTGTCAGTTGAATGTAAGGTGTTTGTGCAGTGGCTGCCTGCTGAGCTGCCAAGATATACGCAAACTCATGCTCCTTCTGCAGTGGTTATTGGGAAGTACAAAGAGGTGACACATTTCTTGAAAACTAAGGTACCTCAGAAGGAAATTATTTGAAAATCTTGAGAAAAACTCAGTAATCTAAAGATTCAGTGCATGCCTAAGGAACATTCACGTTAGCTCAGAAAAAGCAGGGTCGGTTAAAAATTCTGATAGTGGGATGGTCAGCATGCACGTCCAGAGTTGGTAATGGAATACAAGGAGTTGTATATTATGGTAGTGGTTAGATGATGGTTTCCCACACAGTGCAGGGCAAGGATTGGCTTTTGACTTGAATTCAGAATTGGATATAGCAAAGTTGAAGAAAACAATGCTGTGCCATTACTGTTACAAGTTGGGCCATTAGAAAACGTGAGTGCAGATCTAACCACAACTGAATGCAGTTTGATGGTTCAGGGCTAAAATATGAATGTTATGCCAGGTCCAAATGTAACAAGGCAGAGACCTCCAAATTCTAAACTCCCAATACACTCCATGCGCCGTTGATGCAGCACAACCTGAATACCCTGAGGTTTAAGCCCAACCCAACCCGAAGATTCAGCAAGATCCTTTTTAGAGTTCAGACGGTTTACAACAGTTTCTGGTCTTTGATACCACAGATACCCTTGGGGATATAGGATCAGATCAATCACAATGATACTGACTGATAAGGGAGAAGGGTTGCGTACTTAGCTCAACCTAAAAAGTAGGCCAGAGTCCTACATAAGAGGAAAGAGAGGTAAATGCCAACCCAGTGTCCATTCTAATTGACACTGGTGCTACCCACTAAACTGTACATACAAAGTCTCAAACCTACCCCTCTCGGGAAAACAAATCCAGGTTTTAGGCATTGCCAATAACAGATAATCAATCCTGTTTCAATTAAAGTACATGTGATGATTGGTCCACTTGTTGAAAATCATCAGCTTGTTGTCTGAGATTTGCTTTGCAAGCTCAACTGTGTGATCTATTGTACACCAAATGGCATTTCACTTGAAACCCATGATGAAGATGTAGATTTTAATTGAGCACTCAGAAGAGTGTTGCTGGATTATACTTTGTTCTGACAAAGGAAGATTTGTCACCAGACTTAAAAGACTCTGTAAAGGAGGAAGTTTGGGTTATTCTGACAAGGATATTAGCCTGAATAAAGGTGCTGAACCTGTAAAGATCAGGATTAAACAGAATGCTGAATTACTTTGAATGCCTCAATAAAACCTCTCACCGGAGGTGTTGGCTGAAATTACCAATGGAATTGATTCCATACAGGGGAAGCGCGTCATTCCAGGAGGAGGCGGAGGCACCGTGACAGGGGGCAGGAGCCCTTTAAACTAGTTTTGCGCTCCCGCAACTGCGGGATGCGCGTGGGCGGCGCCCCGGCAAAGCCCGGGCGAAGGGGGCCCGTCTTGCGCCCGTCATCACCCGTTTGAGGCTGGGCTGGGCCACCCCTCTTTCATCTCCAGTGGAGTGGAGTGTAGTCGTTTCCTCCTTCCAGACATTTAGGTTATTGTCTAGTTCTAGCGAACAGCTCCTATGGGGAAATACAAAGCCAGAAATAGCCCACTAGGGGGAAATGCCCATCCCAAGATTCCTAAGTTGTTTAAAACTCCTCGTGCTCCGTCAGGTTGTGTGGCAGATGACATTGACATCTTAATAGAGGAAGTGGAGGCCTTGCTGACTAAAAAAGATAAAGAACCACAAAGGTGCTTAAAAAATGGCTCCCTTTCAACCTTCCTGAAACCCTGCGACAAGGGAAAGATCCCCGCCAGCGATGTCCTTGCGAGGCCCTTGCCCTCCTAAAGCAAAGAGGGCCCACACAGAGCCTCGGTAAGTGCAGAGGAAACCCCAGCTAGAAGTGTGATTGTTCATGAGATCCCATGCTCAAATCGTTTCTCTGCTCTGGAGTCCCTGGGCACTAACGATGATCTGAGTATTTTTAATGACCAAGCCACTAGTCAACATGTGATCCATCCCATGCAGAAGGACTTGTTAACTCTTGTTGTAGAATTAAAAGAAGAAGTGAAAGAACTAAAGTCTTCTCTAGCTGAGGTCTTGTCTTTACTTCGTTCCGAAAGCACCTCTATGGAACTTTGCAACCTAAATAACCATGAGCCATTTATTAAAACTAGGCCTGTTCCCGGGAAAACAAAGGAAAAATCCTTGCTACAGCCACTAAGTGCCCCGACTCAGGCAAACTCAGCTTCACCATATGACCAGAGTAGTCCCTTTGGATCAAAAGAAATTCCTGGCGTACCAACACTGGCCCACCCAAAGCATACAAGGGTTGCAAATTCCGCACAAAATGCACTCCTGCATAGAGCCGGTGTCTATTCAATTTATATGTGCACGGTTCCATCAGTAGTAACAGATACGAAAGAAGACACAATGGGGGTCATTCCAACCCTGGCGGTCGGTGATAAAGCGGCAGCCAACCCGCCAACAGGCAGGCGGTCCAAAAAATTGAATTCTGACCCTGGCGGGAACCGCCAGCCCAGCCCGCCACTTTAACACTCCAACCGCCACGGCGGGACAGACAAACAGCGCGGCGGTCACCGCCAACAGGCAGGCGACAGACAATGTACCGCCCACCCTATCACAACTCACCAATCCGCCACCTTTTCCGATAAAAACACGGCGGAAACAGACTACGAACGGGAAAACGCTCACCTCTACACACTCCACGAGGAAGAAGGACAGCATGGAACCCGAATTAAACATCCTACCAGCTATTGTCTACCTGCTCATCTACCACGAGTACGAACGCCGAGTACTCAGACGACAACGGTGAGTACTGCACCTACGACACAGGGAAGGGGGGAGGAGGAAAGCTTACGGGCACACACATACGCCATACACCCACCCCCTCACCCCAAATACCTACACCCCAATGCAGAGCAACAAGTCAGAGTGTCACCCCCCAAACCCACCGGAATAATGCAAAGACACAATTAAAATGATCTATAAAATATATGTATAAATAGCTCCATTGAAGTCATGGGAAATATGCAATATGAAAGATACAAAATAAGGAATGAACATAGTTGAAAATATATACATAGGCAATAAGTCCGGCCCATTCTGTCAAAGTTCCATAGTCCGTGGGCCAATGTGCACAAACACATGGGCAAAGCCCACACACGAGACCAGATACCATTGGAGAGAACACTGCTGGGGCATCAGATGATAAAACTACAGGCACCTCAGGGGGAAGGGAAGGGGGGGCACCTCAGCCACATGAGTCCACGACGCCAGATCCACGAGGGGCCTCCATGCCCACTGTCCCATCATGGGGAGTGCAAAGCCACAGTCACACAAGTCTCTACAGTGGGTGGCTTGCCCACTGTGCCATCCTGGGGAGTGCAAAGCCACAGTCCATCAGATGGATTACCAACTCCACTGTTAATGGAGGAGGCATGGTGCCCAGAGTGCTTCGTGAAGCCCTGCTCGACACAGAACCGGCACTGTCAATGGGCCAGCGGTGCTTGAGACGGCGGTGCCCAGCGGAGCGGTGCTTGAGATGAAGGGCCCAGCAGAGCAGTGCTTGACAGGGAGGGCCCAGCGGAGCAGTGCTTGACATGAAGGGCCCAGCGGAGCGGTGCTTGAGACAGGGGTGCCCAGCGGATCGGTGCTTGACAGGAAGGGCCCAGCAGAGCTGTGCTTGAGACGGCGGTGCCCAGCGGAGCGGTGATTGAGATGAAGGGCCCAGCGGAGCGGTGCTTGACAGGAAGGGCCCAGCGGAGCAGTGCTTGACATGAAGGGCCCAGCGGAGCGGTGCTTGACAGGAAGGGCCCAGCGGAGCGGTGCTTTACATGAAGGGCCCACCGGAGCGGTGCTTGACAGGAAGGGCCCAGCGGAGCGGTGCTTGAGATGAAGGGCCCAGCGGAGCGGTGCTTGAGATGAAGGGCCCAGCGGAGCGGTGCTTGACAGGAAGGGCCCAGCAGAGCGTTGCTTGACATGAAGGGACCGGTGCTTGACAGGAAGGACCCAGCGGAGCGGTGCTTGAGACGGCGGTGCCCAGCGGAGCGGTGCTTGTCACGGCGGGCCCCTGTTCAGCGGTGCTTCTCACGGCGGGCCCCTGTTCAGCGGTTCTTCTCACGGCGGGGTCCTGTTCAGCGGTGCGTCTCACGGCGGGGTCCTGTTCAGCGGTTCTTCTCACAGCGGGCCCCTGTTCAGCGGTGCTTCTCACGGCGGGCCCCTGTTCAGCGGTGCTTCTCACGGCGGGCCCCTGTTCAGCGGTGCTTGTCCTGTGTTTCTAGGGAGCCAGACCTGGCCAAGACTTCCCGCTCAGTCGCCATCCGACCTTGCGGTCGCGGGGCCCTCCTGTGATGGAGTCCTGGGCCCGTGGGTGTCGTCCGTCACAACCGGAATGGGGCTGGTGGGGCCCTCCTGGGCAGCTCGCCTGCTGCCTGACTTCTCCGCCCTGCTGCCCTTGCCCTCCTTCGCTGAAGCTCTGTGGCCCTTGCCTCCCTTTGATGATGTGGCAGGTGACGGGGCAAGGCTACTGTCCTTGGTGGCAGCCGTCTCAGGCTTGTCGCACCGGCCCTTAGTTTTTTTTGTCCTCTTCCCAGGGGGTGGGCTGGCTGTCCCCTTGCTGCTGGCCGATGTTCCTGCCCTAGGAGCTGGTGGACTCCAATAGCCCTGCACTATGGTCATAGTAGATGCAGGGCTGGTGGTGGCTGAGGTGCTTTTTTTACTCTTACCAGATGGAGGGGGTGGGTCAGTGATTGGAACGAGCTCAAGGTTGGAAAGGAACTGCACTTGGGAAGGACAGGGACGGGTAGGTGTAGTGGGTATGGGAGTGGAGGAAGAGGATGTGGTTGTAGGAGAGTCAAGTGTGCTGTCTTTGGGTGCAGGTGTTTGTGACGGAGGCTGTCGTGAGGTGGATGGCTGTTAGGTGGGTGGCTGCCTGCGTTTCTGTGTTTTGGAAGAGGGGGTGACAGACACAGTGGGAGAGGACACAGGGGACGTGTAAATGGCAGTGGGGGTGGTGACTGCACATGTGCGGACTGTAATGGAGCGTGTGCTGGTGATGGAAGTACTGGCTGATGGTGGTGTGCATGCAGGTGTGAGTGGAGACGTCACAGGGAGGGAGGAGGGAGATGAGGAGGTGGGGGACACAGAGGTGGTAGTGACTGTTGGCATGTCTGCATCTGGATGTTGCTTGGGTGACTGCTTGTGGGATCTGTGGTGCTTATGTCTGGATGAGCTGCCCTTGGGTGTAGAGGTGTGTGCAGGCTGGTCTGATGGTGTGGATGGGATAGGCAGAGGAACAAGAGACTGGGACTGGGTGGAGGGAGTCAGAAGAGGGAGGCTGGAGACAGGGACAATGGCTGCCGTCAGTGCTGAGGCCAGAGCGTTGAACGATCGCTGATGGGCAGCCTGACCCGAATGAATGCCCTCCAGGTATGCATTGCTCCGATGCACCTCCCTTTCTACACCCTGGATGGCATTCAAAAGGGTAGACTGCCCAACAATGAGCATCCGCAGGAGGACAATGACCTCCTCACTGAGGGCAGCAGGGGTAACTGGGGCAGGGCCTGAGGTGCCTGGGGCGAAGGAGATGCCTGGCTTTCTGGCTGAGCGGGCACGGGGCAAAGGCTGAGGGGCTACTGGGAGGGCGGGGCTGGTGCGCTGGGTTACGGCTGTACCTGTTGTGGCGGTGGGCACGGATGTTGCCGCCACCGCAAGGGAGCTCCCTTCCGAGGACGTGTCGGTGTCGCTGACGTCTCCACGGGTCCCCGTTGTGGAGCTCCACTCGCCCTCCGTCTCACTGGTGTACTCGGAGTCTGTTGCATGGCCCTCCGGGGCCATGTAAGATGCAGCTCCCTCGTGCGCCGATGCCACGTCTCCTCCGCCTGATGATGCTATTGCACACATGAACAGGAAGACAAAGAAAATGGGTGGGGGGGGGACTGAAGACAGGTTGAGTGCATGCATTGGCAACACCGTTGTCGGAGAGGACAGACACAGAAGCCCCCTGCACTAGGCCGCGCAATCGGGGTACACTACTCAGTTATTGTGACTAGGCCCACAGGTCTATGGACGACAAATGCACACATTGATGACACAGGGCCATGAATAGCTGTACTTGGCACCCTACAGAGGTGGGGGGGCGGGGGCACAGGGCCATGCCTAACGGAGGGGCCTAGTCTACAGAATGCGCCCTGGCCAAGAGATAGCCACAGCCCTCCTCCCCCACCCAGACACCTTCACTGCGCGCAAAGATAGCGGAAAGTGCTGATACTCACCCCCTTGTGTCTGCTGTGATGTCCTCACACGCCCATCCAAATAGGGGTAGGCCACCGCCAGGATCTGGGACATCAGGGGGGTCGATTGGCGGCTGGCACCCCTCCTACGTTGGGAGGCCATCCCCAGCAGAGACTCAGCGGTCTTTCTGGTCCCGCGGCGGATGTCCTCCCACCTCTTTCGGCAGTGGGTGCCCCGTCTGTTGTGGACCCCCAGAGCCCGGACGTCCTTGCCGATGGCACGCCAAATGTCGATCTTCTGATGGGCGCTGAACTATGTGACATGTACAGGGTGGTAAAGGAAATCTCATTACTTTTCTGCCTGGTCAATGTGAGTGGCCCCCCCCTCCCCAACCTTGCCATGTGGCACATGCTCTCATCTTTCGTGCGTTGCACTCCTCATTCGCTCCCCTCCCCACCATCTTACATACACCCCACTCAACACAGGGATAGCCCATTCAACGTGCACCCTGTGTACTAACCTGTTGGTCTGGAGGACCGTAGAGTAGCGCATACTGGGGGAGGACCCCATCAACAAGTTTCTCCAATTCTTCAGAAGTGAAGGCAGGGGCCCTTTCCCCAGTCGCAGCAGCCATTGTATCTCCCAGACCGAGGTCACAGCAGCATAGGTCCTCTCCTGTGGATGATCAGGTCTCGAGTGATTAATCAGATAGAAAATGGCGGTCACGCCCGTGGCGGTGCGTACCGCCGCGGTGCGTACCGCGACCGCAGGCGCACATCCTCATTGGCTACTGAAGCTCATAGGGTGCAATGTAAACCAATGCGGCTTAGCACCGCGGTCTTCGACCGCCGACCGCCACGGTGTGCCACGCCAGCGTATTGACCTCACATCCCACTGTGACACTTCACAGGTCAGGCAGCCGCCATTTCAAGGGCCCACATGGCATAATTTCTACTGCGTCACACAGGCCTAGGCCTTGCATTGCCACTCACACAAGCCATTCAATGCATAGCGATTCGTGTACTGTGCAAGCTGTGTGAACGAACCTGTGTGTTGCTTGACTCTGTGCTCCATGTTGTCCTTCCTAGGCACCATCCGCTGGGACTTGCGAGGAGAAGGGTGAATCCTCCCGTGTACCGACCGCTGGTGGACCTGTCGACAATGGAAGAACGACATATCATACTTACATACAGGCTTGACAGAGCAACTATAAATGAACTATGTGCCCAGCTGGAGCCAGACCTGATGTCCCCCATCCGCCAACCCACAGGGATTCCCCCTCTGGTGCAGGTTCTGTCAGTACTCCATTTTTTGGCAAGTGGGTCTTTTCAGACAACAGTGGCCATATCATCTGGGATGTCTCAGCCTATGTTTTCTAAGGTTTTGTCCAGAGTGTTGTCTGCCCTGATGAAATACATGCAGAGCTACATTATTTTCCCTGAGGTGGGCGATTTGGCTACAGTGAAGGGTGATTTCTATGCCCTTGGACATATCCCCAACATCATTGGGCCATTGATGGGACCCATGTGGCTTTGGTTCCCCCCAAAGAAAGTGAGCAGGTGTAAAGAAACAGAAAAAGTTATCATTCGATGAATGTCCAGGTGGTCTGCTTGGCTGACCAGTACATCTCCCATGTAAATGCCAAGTTCCCTGGGTCAGTGCATGACGCGTACATCATGTGAAATAGCAGCATCCCTTATGTGATGGAACAGCTACAGAGACACCGTGTGTGGCTAATTGGTGACTCTGGTTACCCCAACCTGTCGTGGCTACTGACCCCAGTGAGGAATCCCCGGACCAGGGCTGAGGAACGGTACAATGAGGCCCATGGGCGAACTGGGAGGATCATAGAAAGGACCTTCGGGGTCCTGAAGGCCAGGTTTAGGTGCCTGCATATGACAGGGGGATCCCTAATGTACTTACCAAAGAAGGTGTGCCAGATCATCGTGGCCTGCTGTATGCTTCACAATCTTTGCTTTGCGACGCCAGGTGCCTTTTCTGCAGGAGGATGCTCCAGATGGTGGTGTTGTAGCAGCTGTGGAGCCTGGGGAGAGTGAAGAGGAGGAAGACGACGGGGACGACACGGACAACAGGGATACAGTCATACAACAATATTTTCAGTAGCACACAGGTAAGAATCACCCACGCCATTTTACATTTACTTAAGGCCTTATGCGTGTCCACTGTCTGTGTTTCCCCCCAGTTCCTGTTTACTGATTTGTGACTTTCCCTTCCCTTTTCAGAGCTGTATGACCCACTGCGTGGCTTCTTCTTTGTTTGCCCATGGACTAAAGCTTATTGAAATTGGTATGTTGTCATCACAAAGTAACTGGACATTATTGCACCGTTATGTGTAATACATTTGTTAAGAATACAAGCAGACTCCTGTTATTTTATGTGCAATAAGTGATTTATTTTAAGTGCTACATATAGGTACATGATAGTAAAACGGTGATGGGTGGGGGTGGAGTAATGTCCATGGCAGAGTCCAGTTCTCAGTCGCACAGGTGCATTGTCCATATGCCTGTGGAAGGATGGAGCAGGGGCAGTTAAAGGTTGGACAGGGTGACAATGTGGGACAGTGGGATGACATCAGGGGGTATCTTAGGCTGGCGGGGGTCTTGCAATCCTACTCTGTCTTCTTGTGAGATCTCAGGTTCCGCATGCGGGGTGGTTCTTCTTCTGCAGGAGGTGGGGTTCTGGTGGCCTGTTGTTGTGTGGGGGCCTCCTGTCCACTAGCGCCGGCGGAGGTGGTAGGCTGTTCCTGGCCTGGGTTAGTGACAGGGGCCCTTTGGGGTGCCACATGGTCCCGCAATGTGGTGACTATCTGGTTAAGGGCCACGACGATGGTCCCCATTGCGGAACCGATGTTCCTCAGTTCCTCTCTGAACCCCATGTACCGTTCCTCCTGCAGTGCCTGGATCTCCTGGAACCTGGCCAGTACCGTCGCCATCGTCTCCTGGGAGTGGTGGTAAGCTCCCATGATGGAGGAGAGGGCCTCTTGGAGAGTCGGTTCCCTGGGCCTGTCCCCCCCCCTGTCGCACAGCAGCCCTCCCAGTTCCCCTGTGTTCCTGGGCCTCTGTCCCCTGGACGGTGTGCCCACTACCACTGCCCCCAGGTCCCTGTTGTTGTTGGAGTGGTGGGTCAACCTGGGTGCCCTGTAGTGGTGGACACACCGCTGATCGACGTGCCCTGGAGACAGAGGCATGGGCCCGCTGGGTGGGAGCTGTGCTGGTGTTCCCAGAGGGGGTTGGGTCTGGTGTAGCCTGTGGCTGTCTGTGGGGAACCGACTGTCCAGAGGTCCCCGATGGGCCGGGCTGGACATCTGGGTCCAGGGAGACAGAGCTGCTGTCATCGCTGGGGGCCTCTTCTGGGGGTGGGATGGACATCTCTGTACCCTCCGTGGCGGTGTGGTGGCGTTCGGGTCCTGCAGGGGTATAAAGGTATGGTTATTGCTTCTGTGTGTGGCATTTCGTGTGATGGGTGGGTGTCCGTGTACCCCAAGTGCAGGCATTCCCTTGTGGGGGCTTTTGTGAGGGTGGCTTGTGGGGGTGATGTGTGTGTGCAGTTGGCATGCTTTGGTGATGGGTGTCCATGCTTTGTGGTCGCATGCAGGGCTTGGTGTTGGGATGGGTGGGTTGTGATGGTGAGCCATTTGCAAGGAGTTGGTGTGATGGGGGTGGGGGTGAGGGTGGGGGTATGATTTGGCATGCAGGTGGGGTGGGGGTGGGAAGCAGTAGTGGAGATTTGACTTACCAGAGTCCATTCCTCTGCCTACTCCTGCGAGGCCCTCAGGATGCAGGATGTGCAAGACTTCCTCCTCCCATGCTGTGAATTCTGGGGGAGTAGGTGGGGGTCCGCCGCCAGTCTTCTGCACCGCAATATAGTGCCTTGATACCATGGAACACACCTTCCCCCGTAGGTCGTTCCAGCGCTTCCTTATGTCATCCCGATTGCGTGGATGCTGTCCCACCGCGTTGACCCTGTCCACTATCCTTTGCCATAGCTCCATCTTCCTGGCAATTGTGGTGTGCTGCACCTGTGCCCCGAAGAGCTGGGGCTCTACACAGACTATTTCCTCCACCATGACCCTGAGTTCTGCGTCAGTGAACCTGGGGTGTCTTTGGGGTGCCATGGGGTGGTGTGGATAAGGTGTGGGGTGGCGTTTATGGTGATGAGTGTGGTGCGTGTGGTGGTGTGTGGTGTTTGGTGCGTGGATTCTGTGTGGGTGATGGTGTAGTGTGCCTCTGTGTTGTGGGATTGTCAATTCTGTGCTCTCTCTCTAGCCTTCGTCAAGAATTTCGGGTCGTAGGGGTTTGTGGGTGATGTGGGTGTGTGTTTTATATTGTGTTGGGTGTGTGGGAGTGGTGTTAGTATGTGTATCAGGTGTGTGTGTTTCAAACTGACCAATGTGGCTGAGTTTTCTATGTGTGTGTGTATTTTGAGCGCGGCGGTGTGTACCGCCAATGGAATACCGCGGTTGAAAGACCGCTGCGGGGATTGGTGGGTCGGAATGGAATGGGCATATTTCTGTTGGCGTGACGGTGGAGGTTTGGTCATCGCCATTTTTTCGCTGACCTTTGGTGTGGCGGACTTTTGTGGATGTCGGGTTTTTGGCGGTTTGCCAGTTTCGGGTCAGAATGACAGTGGCGGTTTGCCGCGGCGGTGTTCTGGCGGTCTTCTGACCGGCGGTAAGCGCCTTTTACCGCCGAGGTCAGAATGACCCCCAATGTCTCTAAAAAATAAAGTCATACATTGGATTCGACACATCCACCAATGCAGCTCTGTAATACACTCAGACATAATTTCTGCCCAGCGATATCGCGCTTCGGTAGGCCAATTTTATACGATAAAGTTGACACTATCTACCCCTGATCTGGTAAGGGGTCTTCTATCTCTAGAAATGAGAAACCCTTTGAAAAATGGCTCGAAGATCTATTTTAAAAGTTGTTGGCCCGAAGAAAACCACGTGCCAATTATAAATTCACGAGCTTCTATGAGTCCTTTGGTGCAATCTGACAAACAGGATAGTCCCCCCGGGAATGTCTCAACAATACCAAAGAATCCTGTCAAATTATCCCTGGCAGATGAATCTGATTGACTTATTCCCGAACAGGCCCAAAGGGAGTCCCCCAACTTTTTATTTTATGAGGAAAAGGGGTCCCCATCAGTGCCTCCTGCTGAAAGGAGGGAGAAATCTCCATTGCCAGGTACGAAAGATGCTCTCTTTAACTCTACCTCTAAAAACCCAATTGGTAATATGTGTAGTCCTGCACCTTCATTGAAGAAGACGGCAAGCGATGGGCATTTAACTCCAAACTTTTTTTCATGGAATTTGGCAGGAATTCGTACTAAATTAGTTGATCCAGACTGGGGGGGCTTCCTCGACAATTTTGACATTTGTTTTTTTTAAGAAACATGTATGATAGATGATGTACTTAGGCAAGGTTTCAAATCCTACTGCAAATCAGCAAGTCCTTCCCGGATGGAGAGACCAGCTGGAGGACTTATTATATGGCTGAAGATTACAGTCAAGGGGAAAATTAAAGAAATTGAAGTGGACTCAGAGGACATATTGGCCTTATCCATACAGCAGAAGGGTGGTTCTTCTCTACTATGTATTAACATGTATAATAGACCAGGTCCCCCAAACAAATTGTCTGAAACATTCTGGTGGTGATTCTAAGCTTGGCGGGCGGCGGCAGCCGCCCGCCAAGCGGGAACCGCCAGAAGACCGGACCGTGGTCAAAAGACCGCGGCGGTCATTCTGGGTTTCCCACTGGGCTGGCGGGCGACTGCCAAAAGGCCGCCCGCCAGCCCAGTGGGAAACACCCTTCCACGATGAAGCCGGCTCCGAATGGAGCCGACAGAGTGGAAGGGGTGCGACGGGTGCAGTAGCACCCGTCGCGAATTTCAGTGTCTGCTAAGCAGACACTGAAATTCTAAGTGGGGCCCTGTTAGGGGGCCCCTGCAGTGCCCATGCCATTGGCATGGGCACTGCAGGGGCCCCCAGGGGCCCCACGACACCCGTTCCCGCCAGCCTGGTTCTGGCGGTCAAAACCGCCAGAACCAGGCTGCCGGTAAGGGGGTCAGAATCCCCATGGCGGCGCTGCCTGCAGCGCCGCCATGGAGGATTCTGCAGCCCAGGGGAAAACCGGCGGGAAACCGCCGGTTTCCCTTTTCTGACGCGGCTTTACCGCCGCGGTCAGAATGGGCCTGGATGCACCGCCAGCCTGTTGGAGGTGCATCCGCGGTCCCCTACCCTGGCGGTCTCGGACCGCCAGGGTAGGAATGACCCCCTCTATGTACTAAATGCCTTAGTTTCAGAATATATAAACTTGCATTTTATCTTTATTGTAGGGTACCTAAATGTAACACTTGAACTAAATTGTGCTTTCTCAGAAGTGACTCAATTAGAAGATGCAGCATGGAATATCCCGCCTTTTTCCTCTTTAAAGAAACAGGTCAGGTCAAACTGTAGAGTGCTCCAATTTATTCATTTTATGATCACCCATGGCCTTCGCCCAGCGAATGGCCATTTTCCCTCGGACACACCTGCTAAGCACACCTTTTTCAGAGGCCAGTATAGTAGTACATTGAACTATGCGGTAATTGACACAAGAATTTGGTTTTGTGTACATGATATGTATGTAGGAAGACAGTATACAAGTGACCACGCCCCAATTTTAGTCACCTACGAGGGCCTAATTCTAGAAAATGAGGATACCAAATACAACAAGAGAGTTTCTCTACCCCTAACACTCTCCTCTAACAAGCGTACCTTGAAATGGGAGTGCTTCCAAAAGTCAACAAAATTGCAAAAGACATTGTATGATATAGTATCAACACATCAGCTTGTTGAAACCCCCTCTTTCCATTCTCCAAATGAGATTCTGAGTCTCCATACGGCACTATTTGTTACTCTTCAGGATCTTTTCCTAAAAAGTAGCAGAGAAGCCAAACACCCGGTGCGTTTCTATCACAGGTGGTTTGACAAAACATGAAGGGCTGCTAGAAATGGCTTGATCAAAGCAATCAAATCAAGAGATAAAACCCTGATAACGAATGCCAGACGTGATTATGCGTTAACAATAAAGCATGTTAAAAATAATCAGCCTGTGCCAAACATCCTTTTCCATTTCATTGCACAAGAACAGCCCTTCATATTCCAGTTCCAAAATACAAATTCTGAAGTGATGCAGAGTTCCTCAAGGGTATACAGAAAGCCCCTCATTCTTCAACTAGATTTTGAAAAAGAATCTGGAGACCGTAAAGCTGCAGTGTGGTTCAGTTTTGATTCAATATATTGATGAGTTAGTTGTGGCATCAACAAGGCGGGAGGTGTTCAACCAGGATACTATAGCCCTGTTAAACTATTTGGCTCAAAGTGGACATAAAGTATCCCTAACCAAACTGCAGTACTATCAGAAAGAAGTAATCTATGGCATCACATTAAAAAAGGTAGGAGGATATCTGTCATATTGCAGATGAACCCTCATAAAAATGTAAGGAGAAATCAGGGTATTGTTGGGAGCTGTTGGCTACAATTGTCAGGGGATTCACAGCTTTTCCCTAGTGGTCAACTTCTACAGAGGCTTACATACAAGCATTTGTCAGATCCACTACCATGATACAATTGTGAAATAGCCTTCTATGATCTGAAAGAAAGTCATTACTGCACCCGGATGTAGGAATGCTTTATTATGAGAAGCCCTTCATCCTTTACTGTTCTGAAAGAGAAGGGTGTTCCCCGTCACTACTGACTAAGAGATACATGGGAACTCCAAACGCACTCTTGATTATTTTTCAGACACTCTTGACCCAGCAGCCACAACATTACAGGGTTGCATGAGGGTGGTTGCTGCATTTCATGTCAGTATTCAACAATATAAGGGCATTGTAATGGAGTATCTCCTTACATTGAAGGACCCCTATTCTGCAGAAAGTCTACTAATCTGCACTTAAACTCAGCACATGACCAATAGTTGAGTCACAAAGGATGAGCAGATTCTTGCAGCAGAGAACATCACACGGAAGAGATGCTCATGTCTTAATCCTGCCACACTGTTGCCATTGCCTGTTGTTAATGAAAATGATGATGGGGTAAACCATGGCTTTCTTGAAGTTTCTAAGTCGTGTGAAAAAACAAGACCTGATGTTCTCTTGCTTGTGAGATGTAAGAGGGGTTTTGAGGCCAGCCAGTGCCATTTGCACCATTTGGTGTGGTCCACTTCTTTGGACAGTTGTGGTTCCAGCAGGGTTTTGTGACTTCATCTAGTTCCCCAAACAGTAATGGGAATTATGTTATCTATCTTCTCGATGCTTTGCAAAGACCCACTAATAAAGTAGTCATTGTGAAGTGTACTGCATAAAAGAGTGGGAATGATTTTATTTCTGCTGGCAACAGATACACACTGGAAATTGCGAGATATTGCGCTTTTGGGTCTTGCTCCTTCATTGGGTTTTTCCAAATGAATCAGAGTATCACACTGCTATGAATCATTTCCTGGCCATTGTTGATATGTGGGAAGAAGTGAAGTTGCAGGAGAAAGCACCAGAGTGTAAACAAGAGAGTTGGACCAGAGAAGGAATGAAGATGAAGTTTGGCTTTCTGCTGATGGTTGTCTTGTGTTGCCCCATTCAGTGTTGTCCCCATGGCTCATTATTTCCATGGCGCAACCCGCATAGGCTGAAAAACAATGGTTTTTCTGTTTTGCACATAGTGGTGTAACTCCAGGTTCCATGTAATTGCAGGTCACAGGTGCAGCATGTGCCAACAGATGAATGCAAGGAGGAGAACCCCAGGCCACATATGTCCCATAGCTATGTTAGGTTGTCTATTTAATCACATGCAGCTCAACTTTGTAGAAATGCATGTTTACAATGGGATCCATTCCATTTTGGTGGGGGGGAGTTGTCTCTTTTCCTATTGGGTAGAAGCATAACCTACTAGGAGGAATGACAGTCATACTGCGGCCAAATTATTGTCACTGCTTGTTCTCTTGAATTATCTGCTACTTGCTTCTCCCTGCTGATCATCTGAATTATTTTGAGCTCCATTAAAAGAGTACTACCTTCGGATCCTTGGTTAAAAGCACCTTCTCCAAGGTCAATAGTTTCTTCTCCTTCACTGATAAACATCACCCTAGAGGCTGAGTCACTAATAATCCTCGCTTCAGTGGTTGCAGGATTGCCCCTCTTGTTGCTAATCAAGTGATCAAACGTTTTTGCAAATGTAAAAACCTGAACTGCTTTATTATCACTCTAATCTCCTCTGAGTTTTCTCGCTCTCCTATGTTGTAATTTCCTGCTGATAAGCATTAAATACTTCTTAAAGGATATATTTTTTCTTTGTGGCCTGTACCATTTTCATGGCATTCATTTCTTTTTCTAGCTCTATAGTTTCAGGTTTTAGTTAATCCAACTTTCTTTCTGCTCTCCCAATCACGATATGCATAATATTATTTGATGATTTTGTAAGTTCCTTCTTCCTCAACCTTAACATTAGGTCAGCATCTAAATCATTGTAGGTAGGAAACACAAACCATTACAACCCTCTGGGTATCTTATTAGTTTGTATGTATTGTCTAAACATAATCCCATCCCAACATCTGGCGAGTTCTGCTTTTCAAGTTTCTTCAATCTAATAAAGTAACAAACCATTAACTATGGCTATAGAACCTGTTCACAGAAAAAGGATTGAGAGAATGTGTTGTGATGTTAACAAGATTAAAAATGGATTGGGAAGACTGAAATTAAAGATTGTTTTTCCTCTAAACATAATTACCCATGTATTTCACATGTCCTGTTAGTACACCCACTATCCAAGATTTCTATGATGCTAGAACTTTCCTAATGATCAGTGAGTCTAACAGAGATCCAGACCAGTGGGTGGGTGGTAAGCTTCATTATTGGGTTCCTCCCGTTCCGCTGCGGAATGGGGCATGCTACGACCTGTGTGATACGCAGGTGTACTTTTTTGTCAATATGACTCAGGTGAAAGGGAAAATAAGAGTGGGGGGTCTTGCAGTGTTTAAAAATACCTGACTCCTAGCCGTTTAATGGAAGCCCTAGTGGTGATATGATTAAAAATAGGGGGATATGTGGAAGTAGGGTGTATTATGTACCTGCCTTCCTGGTCTACATGTTTTCAAAGCCTACCCCTAGGTTTCTCATAATGACCAAGGATGACTCCCTGATACCACTCCTTGCAGAGAGATTAAATATACAAGCACGTACTTTGCACGCTAAGGATAAAGAATACTACACCTGTCTCCTGTGTTGACTTCAGAGCATTGCATAGTAGTTTACTGGCTCCAGTAACATGGATCCGCCAGGGGCAGGGGGTGTTCTCATAGTCACACTTTCATCAAAGTGACACTCCCACCTCTTTATCTACTTCTCACCTCCTTGAGGTCCGAATACCATAGTAGGAAAAGAGGCGGGAGTGTCGCTGTGACTAAAGTGTGACTATAAGCGGCCCCCACAACCCCGGGGTCTGCAACCTCCCCAAGGCCGAAATAGAATGAAATGCGGGGGCTGCATGGCCTCACCACACTCCGGGGTTCATCCCCTCCCCGGGGCTATCTTTGAATGAAATGTTGGGGGGCTGTGCGGAGCAAATATTCAATAATATGTGGGGTCTGCATACCTCCCTGGGGCAAAATGTCTAACAGCTCTCGCTTGCTGTGAGCGTAGGTTTCCTCTGTTTCCCTGCCTGCACACATGCAGGCAGGGAAACAGAGGGAACTGGTGCTCTCACAAAGAGGGAGCTGAATCTTTAGCAGCTCCCTCTCCGTGACAGGAATGCAGCTCTCACAGGAGGCTGGAAACTGGCTGGGACTGTAGGTGCCTTCAGGTTCCCCCCGCAGATAGGTTCCCCAGGGCTTCAATCGGCCAAAGCAAGGGGGCTACACGGGCCCGCCTCCCCAACACTGTCCATTTACCGAACAAGGTAGCCTTGCGAACTAACTAGTACAAAGTGCTCCCTCTTATACCACTCTCCCACCTACATAGAACCTCTCACTCTCACACCCTGACAGACACTCTCACAGACATACCCAGTGACACCCTCTCAAATCTACTCTTACATCCAGATAAACAGGTGCTATCGCAAACTCCTGCCGCAACACAGGCAAATGCAGTGCACAGCGTGAGGTTGGGTGGTTAGGGGGTTTGGCCACAGGGACTGAGCAGAAGCCAGGTCCTGCGGCTAATCCCCCTGAAGGCCGTGCATGGGCACGGTGGTTGGGTGGTTATAGGGGTTGGTGCAGGTCTGGAGAGATCGGCCCGGGATGGGAGCCATGCGGCCCCCATTAAATTACAGTGGGCCCTGGAGGATGGGGTTTCCGGGGCCTAACTCGGTCAGGGGAGGGGCGCGGTGTGGGACCACCATCTCCACTCTGGGTCTTCACCCAATGAGGTAGCACTTATTAACTAACCAGTACAAAGTGTTCCCTCTTACAACCAGTTTCACACATTTTAGTACATAATACTTACCTGTAAAACCTGAACAACGAATATGCCTTTGTCATTCATTCCTTTACAATTAAATTTGTTGTAATGGCATGTGTAGTAAAGGTGTAATTGTTGTAAAGGCATATGTGGTGATGGCATGCGTGTTAATGTAGCTTACGTGTTTAAGCCTGCGTGGCAATGGCATGCGGGTTCAGCCTTCATTGTAAAGGATGTTTCCCCAACAGCACTTGCAACAATTTCTAAGACAAAATGAACCCCCTCATTTTCTTCCTTTCTAAATTAAATGTTTTACTTTTTACCAGTTTGATTCAATCAAGATGGCTTCAGGTGTGCCAAACGTTTGTCATAAGTAAGACTGTTAGCACTCTAGTTGTTCTTTAGAACACTCTGGGAGGCTGCAGTAGAAAGCAAGGGAATCAACTGACAGACTGCTCCTGTTGTAAGTACATGTTTTACTGAGAATGTCAGACTTCATTCTCCTCTGGCTGAGAAAGGCAGTATGAAGTTCCAGAAAAAAGTCTCTCATTTTAGCTTCTGGATCACCTTCCAGTCCAAACAGTTTTCTCTCAAACATGATTCATGAAATCCCAGCAGGGTAAAATCACATCAGAACACACCACAATTCCTACAATGAGTATGGTACTATCAACAAATGACTTATATTGTAACTAACATTTGGAATCACCATCTATACATTCTTCTTTTTGTGACCCTCAAAACCTGTCATCTCTACAATGCATTTAAATGGGGTGCTGTCATGTATGTTGGTCCCAAGGTGACTGCCAGCAATTCTTGGTTAAAGTGATGACAGCCATTTAAATGTCATCATGAGATCCGTGCTTAGGCTCCACTCAGAAATACAAATGTGATTTTCCTTTAATATCTCAATAACTACTGAGCTGATTTAACCCAAATAAGAAAAAGTGTGATCTGCGTACCAAAAGCTACCTTTCTGCCAACTTTGGTGCAATTCCGTCCAGCAGTTTGGGCTGTAGTCATGTTCAAATCCCCTATGGGAATTCAAATGAGAAATTTACTTTTTTCCCCATCTTTTTCTTGGGCCCCGCTTGACGGATCACCTGGAAACTTTCAGTACAAATCTTGGCACACTTTTTTTGAAAATTTCGTGAAGATTCGTCAATTGATTCTAAAGATATAAGCAAGTCAAAAACTGTGACCACCAGTAAGTAATAAATATATGCTTGTACTTTCTTAGAGATGTTTGATTTTCTGGTCCACTCGATGACCTGGCACAGAACACATTCACACAACACAGCAACAGTAAGTGAGTCGGTCTGTTAGGTGTACGTGGTGCATAAGGTATTGGTTGTGGACAACTCCTGACTAATATTAATTTGCACAATATATGTGTTTTTTTATATTCCAGCTTGATCTTCATATATGGTGCAGCAATGATATTGTACTACCAGGTTTGATACTTTTGATTTACGTTTTGGTTAATGATTGGGTGTTTTCGCACTATATTGGATTATTTAGTAAAATGCTCTCATATTTTTTTTCTTTGGTTGATTAGGGTCTTGATTAATTAGGTAATATGACTCTTGTGTCCTCTCATTTGACTGCCACCATATTTGTATTTCTGTATTGCCTAATATACACATACTTTGGTCATTATGGGTTCTTTACTAAACAGATCTGCGCACAGTGGTTACGTTTTTGTATAAAACAGTCATTGTCGTAAACCTTCAATCATGGCGTTCTGGTGATGGTGCAACTACTTGGTTAATGTGAAATAAGTGAATTTATCATTTATGCCATAGATTATGTATTATGGTACCCCTGAAGGCATCTAAGGTGGCTAGGCCTTCTGGAGCATGTGCTGGCTAGAGATGATTCTTGATATCAAGAAAATAAAGAACAAACTGTTGGACAATCTTTTAATGACTCAATGAGAATTCCTCTCTGGGGCCCACAGTAAACTTTGAATTAGTTTTCTTCAAGCTGTTGCATAGTTATTCATAAATAATAGATGCTATTTGACAACATCTGTTAACTTACCCCATAATTTGTATCAGTATCACTAGTTTGTTTCATAAACATAATAGTTTAGGTTAGCACTTATCACATTTTGACAAACCCATACATAAGGTATGTATGTTTAGAGGAGTGAATCCATATTCTGCAGTTGGAGCTGTAAAGGAAATGGAAGGCATTTTAGGTGGTGATACACCTCCGTCTAACAACAAAGGGAATCTTACTTCTAAGATGAATAACGATGAAAAGGATTTTATGGGAGAATTGGAGACAATAAGAAAACAGACGTCAAAGGACTCAGAGAATAACAAGTCTATTAGTTGGAGAAAGGAAAAACAGGAATTAAAAGATGCAGTAATACACCCTAGATTGAGTCTGAATATGGAAAAGGAAGGAAGGTTATGTGTTATAAGACTAAAACAACAGATTAAGAATCTACTAGTGGTAAGATGGCGTAAGTGTATACAAGTATAAGTGTATACAAGCAGTAGAGGTTCAAATTGAATATGTCCTGGCTTGAAGAGAGCCATGGAGTGTATTGTATACGTAGGGCCAATGCTTATTTTCAATTGCCTTCCAATTGGGTGGGTAGTTTTTATATGGGTTTAGGATTTCCAAAGGTATATTTTGTAGATGAATTAGAAGACAAAAGTGAGGCCAATCTTGGGAGATCTGTTCATAGTGCATCACAAGTAGCAGGTGATATTTTTGGTGCGTTAATTCCTTCCTTAGGGGTGATTTTGAAAGATGTGAAAATTAGAGAGTTGTCCACCTTGGTTGACAGGCTAGTGGGTGGTACCACACGTGTATTCAATGCCATAAATTTAGAATTGGTAGCACTGAAAGCCTTGGTACTTTAAAATAGATTAGCTTTAAATATTTCACTTGTGTAAGAGGGCAGAGTTTGTAAATTTGTTGTGTCAAACAATGCTGCACTTATATGCCAGATAAGAGCAAGGAGATCAACATGCATGTGAAGAATATGACAGGTACATACAAGGATTTGAAGGAGTAGGATCACAGGTGCTTGGGAAGGATTTTCAGCTGTAGGTAAGTGTCTTAGTGAGCTTGGTAATGGACATTTAGACACAATATTAAGGTCTATGTTGATTATTGGAGTATGTGTGATTTGTTTGTTCTTGATACAGGGATTGAAATTGATGAAAGGAAAAAAGAATACAGAACAGAAGGGTGAGGAGAAATCAACTGAAGGGAGGTACTGTATTAGAAAAAAAGATGGTAGAAATAGAGGTGGAGGGATCTAGATGTAAACAGAAGTGGTCGGCAATGGATTACTAGGACTGTCAGGAAAAAAAACGGTGGATGTTCTATGTAATGACTTCCAGAGCCATTAGAGAGAGGAATTGGTGATGCACTGACACCATCATTTATTTGCTCTTAACGACCTATTAACCTGTAACCATCATACCATTGCCTTCATATATACACACATTATTTACGTTATTTTATATTTAGGCTGAACCATATGTTTTGATTTGCGTAGTTTAAACATGCACCTTAACATTGACATGAGTAGGCCTAAAAGACTAACTCCATTTTAAAATAAATGAATGTTGTATTTCTGCTTGTTGTGTATAACACTTTTTCAGTTTCAGGCACCAGAGCCACCATGTTCTTGTCAAAAATGTTATCCTTTGTAGCTTACAGTATGAAGGTCATAGGATAGCAATTAACTAGTTTGGATGATGATTCTCAGCACCTGCACAGGATGGGAGATAGAGAAGGTGGATACTCCTTTGTGAGATATTGCGATGGTCGGATGATGGAAGAAGCTGGCATTGTATTATTTGTCAGAAGAAGGCTGACACCAAGTACAGTGGAAACACTGATTTTGATTGCTTGGAACCTGTAGAATGGATCCCTTTGAATTAATTTCATGTTTTAACTGTGTGAACCGAGTCCGTTACTCAGGCTTTTGCCCTGTCCACCGTTGCTGGATGACATCTGTTTCCCATCTTCCCCTCACCACTGAGACCCAATGCTCTTTATGTTTTTGCTCTTAGACTTGATTTAAGTGTAAGTGCATGTTTCCTTTACTTGATTGGAAGCTTCATTTGGTTTATTTGAGATTCTATGCCCGCTGACACCTGCTGCTTATGTCAACACCAGGGCAGTGCGCGCTCTATTGGTGACTAGAATGCAAAAACCCAGCACTCTCAAAACAACGTAATTTATGCATTGTGCTGATATGTTGTTGTTTAATATTTTGCATTGCAGAGTTTAATCCTGAAGACTTATTTTTAATGTGTTTAAAAATACTGTTCATTTGCAATGTATTGCTGCAGGCTTTCAGAGTGTGTTAGGGTGTGGTCCCTTTCCAGGGCCTTCCAGAAACTTTCCCTGCAGCATGCCTGGGTGTGGTTGTGGGCTGGGCCAAGACCCTATAAAAGGGAGCCAGCCCAGCTCCAAGGGCTCACTATTCAGAGGTCCCGGTGCAGAGCAGCAGCTACTTCCTAAGCTCCTGTCCCGGTGGCCAATTTGATCTTCCAGGCCTCTGCCCTTCATTCTTCATTGGTGATCCTTGTTTTGGGAGGTAAGACGGTGGTTGGGCTGGCCTCCCGAAGCCGTATCGAGAACTTTCATATTCTTGGCCTAATTCTTTAATGATTAACAGATTACTTTGTGCGCTACCATTTCTTGACATTTACATGGTGGCTAATGAATTGGCAAGACGCGCAATTCGTTTCATGCTGATTTAATCTTGTTATTCATTGTGCGCTACCATTTCTTGACATTTGCATGGTGGCTTGCAATCGGCAAGACGCGCAATTTGTTTCATGCTGATTTGATCTTGTTATTTATTGCGAGCTACCATTTCTTGACATTGGTATGGTGGCTTACGAATCGGCAAGATGCGCAATTCGTTTCATGATGATTTGACTTTGTTGTTCATTGCGCGCTATCATTTCTTTACATTTACATGGTGACTTATGAATCGGCCAGACGCGCGATTCATTTCATGATGATTTAACTTTGTTGTTCATTGCGCGCTACCATTTCTTGACATTTATATGGTGGCTTAAGAATTGGCAAAAGACGCGCAATTCGTTTAATGGTGCTTTAATCTTGTTATTCATTGCGTGCTGTTATTTCTTGGCATTTACATTGTGGCTTACGAATCGGCAAGACGCGCGATTCGTTTAATGGTGATTTAACCTTGATATTCGTTGCGTGCTACCATTTCTTGACATTTTACAGGGTGGCACTCGAATCTGCAAAACACACAATTCTCTCCTCGAGCTTAATTCATGCTGTTCATTGTATGCCACTATACTAAGACATTTATTACGTAATATTCGAGTTGACAAGTTGTGTGATTTGTTTCCTGAATCCATATTGTGTTATTCATGGTGCACAATCCTTTTATGGTGTTTACTATATATATATATATATATATATGAAAATCTGCAATCTGCGCAATTCGTGTTGAAAAATTTCAAGAGAACACAGAAGGCCAGAGTTTCCAGATGCAATATTGCATGGTCCTAGTATGCATTCTCAAAAAAGGATTCATATGACTGGTTTAGAACTTATTCGGAATGTTTTCCTCATTCTCATGTAAAGGAAAGTACTTGAATTTGAAAGTTTCATTTAATCCATCTTGATTTCCTTACAGGTATCCGGCCATCTTGAAATTTAGTAATTTTAAGCCTAATTCTTAGGTTGTTCATGTTTTCAGAATGACTAGGCTTAGAGTCAAAGTCTAGTATTGATTTCATGAGATGTAATTTTCATATTGTGTGTTTTAACCTTTTTCTTACTACAGGTCTCCTTTCCAGCTGTTCCCTTCCTAATCCCCTCTTGATTCTCTTAGCCTCTGTGATTTATCTATCAGAGTCTTGGAGCTGTTCAGTGGTGGACGTGTTGGGAACGTGTGCAGACCCTGCGGATCTGGTGACTCTGACAGAATAGTGAGCCCACAAATTATTATCCTCCTGGTTTGTGAATGTTCTCAGCATGGCCACGCTGGACAAGTTAGTCAAGGCTATCACCCAGCTCCAGGCAGAGGTGGTATCATCCAAAGAATTGACAACTAGCCTAGCTGAGAGAGTGAGTCAGTTACAAGATAAGGTAGAGAAGAAGGAACAAAGTCCCACAGGTGTGTCTTGGCCAGGTACTTCTTCTCAGACTTCTGGAAGTAATCTGACAAGCATTTCCCTCAATGTCCCCTCCGCAATTCCTTTAACTCCCCCAGAACGTTTATCAGGTGACCCTTTGAAAGTGCAATCTTTCCTGGTTCACGTGGAACTACACTTCACCTGTAGACCACATACTTTCCCAGATGCCCAGTCCAAAGTAGCTTTCTTGTTATCATATCTGTCTGGGGATGCAGCTACCTGGGCAATTCCTTTTGTGCGGAAAGATAGTCCCTTGTTGTACAACTGGAGAAATTATGTTCTTGAGTTTGAGAGAGTTTTTGATCGTAGAACTGTGACACAGTCAGCAGATCGTGAGTTATTAGATTTATGCCAAGGTAATCAGGACCTCGTGTCGTATTTAGCCAACTTTAACCGGCTGGTTGCCGAGACATCCTGGCCTGAAGAAAAACAAGCGGTCTTGTTTTACAAGGTACTCAAAGAGGAGCTAAAAGATATCTTAGCGCAAATCGACCCACAACCTACAGACTGTCAAGAATTAATAAACCTTGTCTTGAGGCTTGATCATCGTTTAACAGAACGTAAAGGAATGCGCAAAAAGACTGAAAAATATTCATGGCGTGATCATGATAACGGAGACTCGAGAACTCCGAAAGAAAGAACGCCGGAACCGATGGAAATTGGAACCATCAGAAGACCTTTGACCAAAGATAAAAAGGACCTACGCAGAAAAAATGGACAATGTCTTTATTGTGGGCGGAAGGGTCATTTTGCCAAAGATTGTCCAATCAAACCAAAGAGCAAGCAAGGTCCAGTTCAGAAGGTCGCAGCCAATGCACCAGTCGAGTTGGAAAAACTAAAACACCCGAGATGCAGAGAAGGGTTGCTCTTGGGTGTCACTGTGGACCCTTCACAATCTAGACATCTTAAACTGGAAATAAGAGTTCAGGTGAAGAAAAAGATCTATTTCAAAAAAGCTCTAGTCGATTCTGGGGCTACTGGGAACTTTGTTGACGCCCAATTGGTTCGTACATTGGGGGATACCATGTATTGAAAAGAAGACCCCAGAAATCATCCAGGCAGTCGATGGAAAACTCTTGATTGGAGGTCCAGTAGCTCTTCAGACTATTCCCTTGTCGATGATTTGTGAAGATAAGAATCAAAGAAAGAAACGTAAAGAGAAAATCATCCTTGACGTGATCCATGCTCCCCAATATGGGATTATCCTTGGCTTGCCATGTTTAACTCATCACAATCCAGAGATCAATTGGGCAGAACGAAAATCCATGTTCTCATCTGCGTTATGTAAAGATCAATGTCTCCAAAAGATTCAAGTACCAAAAGTCTGCAACTCTTACATAGCTACTGCTGCAGAGAAAGAAATTCAGCTGCCCAAACAGTATTCATCTTACAAAGATGTATTTGATGAGAAAGAAGCAAAGACCCTACCTCCTCATAGATCTTATGACTGTCAAATTGATCTAGCCCCAGGTGCGATACTTCCCAACTGTCGTGTGTATGCCCTGTCAGAACATGAAAATCAAGATTTACGAAAATACCTAGATCAATTTTGGAGAATGGTTTCATTCGCCCCTCTAAGTCTCCTGCAGCTTCACCTTTGTTTTTTGTTCCAAAAGCTAATGGAGAACTTCGAACTTGTATCGACTATAGGGGATTAAACAAAGTCACCATCAAGAATAAATATCCTTTACCCCTAATTCCGGTCTTATTGGAACAAGTAAAGAGAGCAAAAATCTATACGAAGCTTGACCTTTGAGGTGCTTACCATTTGGTCGGAATGAGAGAGGGTGACGAATGGAAAACAGCATTCAAGACAAGATATGGCCTTTTTGAATACACCGTCATGCCTTTTGGTCAGTGTAATGCTCCAGCAGCATTTCAATTTTTCTTGAATGACGTTCTTAGAGAGTACCTCAACGTATTTGCCATAGTATACATCAATTACATTTTGATCTACTCAGACAATGAAAACGAACATGTCCAACATGTCAAGAACATTCTTGCAGCCCATCGAAAACACCATTTATATTGCAAACTAACCAAGTGTGAGTTTCATGTTACCACAGTTGAATTTTTAGGGATTATTCTTCCCCCTCAAGGTATGGTGATGGCAGAAAAGAAAGTAAAAGCTGTATCTGATTGGCCTACCCCAAAGACTGTTCGTGATGTACAATGTTTCCTGGGGTTTGCACATTTTTACCGGAGGTTCATAAATCATTTCTCCCAGACAGTGGCTCCAATCACTAAGCTATGAAGAAAGAAAGAAAAGTTTGTATGGTCCCCAGAAGCTGACCAAGCCTTCTCTACTTTGAAGGAAGCTTTCTCCACTGCCCCAGTCTTGACTCATCCTGATGCGAATCGACCTTTCATAGTGGAAGCTGATGCTTCAGATGTAGCAATAGGAGCCGTCTTATGGCAACGAAATAAAGACACTGGTCAACTCCATCCTGTAGCTTATATGTCTCGGAAGTTGAACGAAGCTGAACAGAACTATGTCATTGCTGAAACAGAGCTTCTGGCAATTCGTGATGCCTTTAAAGAATTGAGACATCATTTGTTGGGTGCCAAATACACTGTCACAGTGTATACTGATCATCGCAATCTTCAATTCATGAGTTCCGCCAGACTTTTGACTCCTCTGCAATTACGCTACATGCTGTTTTTGCCAAATTTGATTTTGTAGTAACCTTCCGGCCTGGTAAAGATAATCGCAAAGCTGAAGCCTTGTCCCGCCAAGAGTCTACCACGTTGCCTGCATTCCAAGCCTCCAGAGCTATCATTGCTCCTGACAAGGTTCTATGTATCATAAAAACTGAAGATTTCTTTGAAGAAATTTGCAACTCTTTCACTGTTGAGAAATGGCAAACATGGGCCCAAGCAGACCCCAAAAGGTCAATCAAGCAAGGACTACCCTTTCACGATGCTCGTTTGTTCGTACCCACTACCAAACTTCGCAAGATAGTGTTTCCTTGGTTGCATGTTATACCTACGGCAGGTCACCCAGGTACTCCTAAAACTCTTGAACTGATCCAACGCTATTTTTGGTGGCCTACCCTAACAAAAGATGTAAAAGCAATGGTAAACAACTGCGAAGTCTGTGCTCGCACTAAAACAAGTCATTCAAAACCAAAAGGGTTGTTACATCCACTCCCAACCCCAAGTCGTCCATGGGAACACATTTCTTTAGACTTTATTACCAGTCTACCAGTGGTTCAACAGCATTCAGTAATTCTGGTGGTAGTAGATAGTCTCACAAAAAATATGGACATTTCATTTCCTGTAAGAAATTGCCCACTTCTAGTGAATTGGCAACTATTTTACTGAACAGAGTGGTTCGTTATCATGGACTGCCAAAAGTTATCCTCTCCGATCGGGGGTCGCATTTGGCCTCCAATTTCTGGAAGACATGGTGTAAAACACTCCAAGTGACATCTACACTATCTACTAGTCACCATCCTCAAACAGATGGTCAAACGTAGAGACTAAATCAGACTTTGAAACAATACCTATGTGCCTACGCTGAAAAGGCACTTCATTCTTGGCATTCTATTTTCTGGTTAGCTGAGTTAGCCTACAATAACTGATTCCACACTTCTATTGACTTTACACCCTTTTTTGGTTTATTTGTCTATCATCCTGACACCTTGCCCATCACAATTCCTCAAGAAAGTTCTCTTGCTCCAGCTGTGTCTGAAACCATTCAGCATTTGCATCAAACCCAGAAACTGATTCAACAGCATTTAGAAAAAGCCAAACAAAAATACAAAAGGCATGATGACAAGAAACATTGTCAGGGACCGCAATATCAACCAGGTGACAAAGTGTGGCTTTCCACAAAACATATAGATTTCAAGAAGAAGCACATGTTTAACCCCAAATTCATAGGTCCTTACACTGTCCTCCAGCAAATCAATCCGGTGACCTATAAACTACAATTGCCCAGATCCTTACGGATTCATCCAGTGTTCCACACTTCCCTCTTGAAGAAGGCAGTCCAAAAGGTCCACCCTCATCCAGCTCCTGTTCTAGTATAAGGGGAAGAAGAATACGAAGTTAAGAAAGTGTTGGATTCTAAACTGAGAGGGCGTAATCTATGGTACTTAATTTCATGGAAAGGTTATGGTCCTGAAAGTAACTCATGGGTTTCCGCATCTGATGTTCATGCTCCAGTACTTGTGAGACGCTTTCATCGTCTTAATCCAGGCAAACCAGGCCCTAGAGCGCGTCTGGGAGAGGGGAGTACTGTCAACACCATGGCAGTGAGCGCTCTACTGGCGACTAGAATGCAAAAACCCAGCACTCTCAAAACAACTTAATTCATGCATTGTGCTGATATGTTGTTGTTTAAACTTTTGCATTGCAGAGTTTCATCCTGAAGACTTACTTTTAATGTGTTTACAAATACTGTTCATTTGCAATGTATTGCTGCAGGCTTTCAGAGTGTGTTAGGGTGTGGTGCCTTTCCAGGGCCTTCCAGAGACTTTCCCTGCAGCATGCCTGGGTGTGGTTGTGGGCTAGGCCAAGACCCTATAAAAGGGAGCCAGCCCAGCTCCAAGTGCTCACTATTCAGAGGTCCTGGTGCAGAGCAGCAGCTACTTCCTAAGCTCCTGTCCCGGTGGCCTATTTGATCTTCCAGGCCTCTCAGAGGTAAGACGGTGGTTGGGCTGGCCTCCCGACGCCGTATTGAGAACTTTCATATTCTTGGCCTAATTCTTTAATGATTAACAGATTACTTTGCGCGCTACCATTTCTTGACATTTACATGGTGGCTAATGAATGGGCAAGACGCGCGATTCGTTTCATGCTTACTTAATCTTGTTATTCATTGCACGCTACCATTTCTTGACATTTGCATGGTGGCTTGCGAATCGGCAAGACGCGCGATTCCTTTCATGCTGATTTGATCTTGTTATTTATTGCGCGCTACCATTTCTTGACATTTGTATGGTGGCTTGCGAATCGGCAACACGCGCAATTCGTTTCATGATGATTTGACTTTGTTGTTCATTGCGTGCTACCATTTCTTGACATTTACATGGTGACTTACGAATCGGCAAGACATGCGATTCGTTTCATGATGATTTAACTTTGTTGTTCATTGCGCGCTACCATTTCTTGACATTTCTATGGTGGCTTAAGAATCGGCAAAAGACGTGCGATTCGTTTCATGGTGCTTTAATCTTGTTATTCATTGCACGCTGTTATTTCTTGGCATTTACATCGTGGCTTATGAATCGGCAAGATGCGCAATTCGTTTAATGGTGATTTAACCTTGATATTCATTGTGTGCTACCATTTCTTGACATTTTACATGGTGGCACTCAAATCGGCAAGACGCACGATTCTCTCCTCGAGCTTAATTCATGTTGTTCATTGTATGCCACTATTCTAAGACATTTATTAGGTATTATTCGAGTTGACAAGTTGTGTGATTTGTTTCCTGAATCCATATTGTGTTATTCATGGTGCCCATTCCTTTTATGGTGTTTACTATATATATATGAAAATCTGCAATGTGTGCAATTCGTGTTGAAAATTTTCAAGCGAACACAGAAGGCCAGAGTTTCTAGATGCAATATTGCATGGTCCTAGTATGCATTCTCAAAAAAGGATTCATATGACTGGTTTAGAACCTATTCAGAATGTTTTCCTGATTCTCATGTAAAGGAAAGTACTTGAATTTGAAAGTTTCATTTAATCCATCTTGATTTCCTTACAGGTATCCGGCCATCTTGAAACGTAGTCATTTTAAGCCTAATTCTTAGGTTGTTCATGTTTTCAGAATGACTAGGCTTAGAGTCAAAGTCTAGTATTGATTTCATGAGATGTAATTTTCATATTGTGTGTTTTAACCTTTTTCTTACTACAGGTCTCCTTCCCAGCTGTTCCCTTCCTAATCCCCTCTTCCCCTCTTGAACTCTCTTAGCCTCTGTGATTTATCTATCAGAGTCTTGGAGCTGTTCAGTGGTGGACGTGTTGGGAACATGCGCAGACCCCGAGGATCTGGTGACTCTGACAGCTTATGAATTCCCAGACTTTAACTGTCACTTCAGTTTAGCATAGAGGAATTACCTTAAGGGGAAGTGAAACTTCATGTAATCAACCTCTTCCTTTAATTAACTGAACTTAAAATTGCTTAATTTACTTGCCTGGCAGTTTTATGACTGTATTGTAACCAGGTGAATATTGATTTATGATTGAATAGTACTGATGTGAGATTGTACATTTACTAATTTATAACAAACCTTTATGATTCACACTTGTACTCCTCTCTGTCTTTAATGTGGGGCAAAATATGCTTCAGTGTGATTCAAATGTTCAATTAGATGATTGTAAGTCTCAGTTCGAGATTACGGTCCATCTGAGTAAGTGCACAGCAAACTAGAGACTGCACCTAGTTTCCACAGTACAAGTACCATCCTTACCTTCCCACTCTATCAATCATGTCACTGATGATTCTATGGCTCTGACTGAAGAACCTGCAACTATCTGCTTGTGACATTTATAGCATGTTTCATGGCAATGACTTCAGTACCTACAGCTTCCAAACAGTCAGTAACCCAAAGCATGAAATTATGTGGTGATGCCAGATTCCATATATGCTAGCCAGAGACCTGTGTTCCATTTTGAGACACATTTTAGACAACATGTTTTTTTTTTTTTTGTTTTTTTTTTTTAAGTTTCAAAAGTTTTATTAAGAATATATAAGGCGGTACATACAGCATATAAACAAACTGTTTAGCTTTCAAAACATTGTTTTTGTTCGTTTACCTCAATTATTTCCATTGTAAGCATATATACATGTACTGTCAGGTAAGTAAAAATTCCCAGTTGCATAGTTGAGTTGTGTACCCTTATTTTGAAGAAGAGTGGAAAACAGGTGGGGGGGGTGATAAGGGGAGGGGGAGCGAGGATAGGGTTGTGTAGGAGGGGTTGGTCTTGGTATAGGGGAGAGACAAAATAGTCATATGAAATGGGGAGGGGGAGAGAAGGGAAAGAAAGAGGGAGAAAGAGGAAGGGTAATCACGGGGGAGTGTAGAATGAAGAGACTCGAGGTAGGCAGGGGGTCTTTGTATCCTGAGACTAGCTTGTTCAGGCCTAAGAGTAGATCGTTCTGTACTTCTCCGTCTGTAGCAAGTTATTATCTAGGGGTAGATGATATGTATGATAGATATGGTAAGGTCGGTTAGAGAGTGTCTACGTCTTATATGAGTTGATTTCTCAGTCCTTGTTTGTGTTAGGAAGCGACTTGTATTACTATGTTGGGTAGTTCAGGGTCTCAGGCATGTGACAAAATTAGAGGCCTGTGGATTGATAGAGAGAGAGAAAAAAGAAAGAGAGAAGAGAGGATAGCGTAGCTAGGGAGAGAGAGAGGGGGCAGTAGGAGATTAAGGCCCTCATTCCGAGCCTGGCGGGCGGCGGAGGCCGCCCGCCAGGCTTCCCCCCTCCGAAATACCGCTCCGCGGTCGTAAGACCGCGGAGGGTATTCCGAGTTTTCCCCTGGGCTGGCGGGCGGTCTTCACAAGACCGCCCGCCAGCCCAGGGGAAAACTCCCTTCCCACGATGACGCCGGCTCGTAATAGAGCCGGCGGAGTGGGAAGGTGCGACGGGTGCAGTTGCACCCGTCGCGTATTTCAGTGTCTGCTTTGCAGACACTGAAATACTTTTAGGGGCCCTCTTACGGGGGCCCCTGCCTTGCCCATGCCATAGGCATGGGCACGGCAGGGGCCCCCAGGGGCCCCGCGACTCCCCCTCCCGCCATCCGGTTCCCGGCGGGAGAACCGCCAGGAACTGGATGGCGGGAGGGGGAGTCGGAATCCCCATGCCGGCGCAGCATGCTGCGCCGGCTTGGAGGATTCCTTTGGGGCAGCGGGAAACCGGCGGGAGACCGCCGGTTTCCCTTCTCTGACCGCGGCTGAGCCGCCGCGGTCAGAATGCCCCGCGGGGCACCGCCGGCCTATCGGCGGTGCCACCGCGTCCCACGGCCCTGGCGGACTTGTTCCGCCAGGGTCGTAATGACCCCCTAAATGTGTTTCCGGAGTCTAGGATTCTCAGAGGGTGATTGGTAATTAATATTCCTAATCATTGATCATTGAACATTGATCATCCGTTGGTCATCCACCAGCCGCTTCATGGTCTCTTCAAGAATGGGCGCCAGACCTCCTCAAATTGTTCTGCTTGGTCCTGTAGGCTATAAATCACTCGTTCATGGGTAGCCGTTTGATACATGGCCGTCATCCATTCCATGGGTGTGGGGGCAATGCTAGATCTCCAGTGCCGGAGTATGCATATTTTGGCCGTGGCTAGCGCCGTGTGGATTAATCGTTTATGTGCCCGCGATAGGGAGGGATACGGGCGAATGTCATGTAGGATGATAAATGCTGGTGGGGTCGGTTTTGGTATCTGTATGAAGTCCGATAAGGCGAGGCGTACCGCGTCCCATAGTGACTGTACCGTGGGGCAGTGGCATAAAATATGAAGTTGATCGCAATATGGCTCTGTGCATCTCCAACAGTTCGCGTGAGGTATCAGCCCTGAAGAGTTTAACGGGGGTCCAGTACCATCCCTGAAGGATTTTAAATAGGCAAAATTTCAGGCGTGCTTCACGTACGCCCCTGTCGAGGGCTTCTAGTATGTCTGGCCATTCTTCGTCCGTGTAGGTTATCTCTAGTATGTCCTGCCACTTTAAGCGTAGTCGTTCAAGTAAAGGCTGAGAGTAAAGGTGGTTAGTTAATTCGGCATAGAGGCCAGCCAAGACGCCTTTTTGTCGGCCCCATTTCTGAAGATAGGTGACGATGGGTGAGGTTTTGAGCAGCCACGGGGGGGTTCCTAATGTTCTCCGCATACAGTGTTTGAGCTGTAGATATCGCCACTTCTGGTTACTTTGGATACCGAATTCTTCCTGGAGGGAGGCGAATGTGCGGAAGCTATCTCCATCTATTATGTGAGATATATTGTGGATACCTGCCTCGGACCATTGGGGCCATCTGAGAATAGTCCCTCCTATTTTAATGCTTTTATTCCCTGCTATGGGAGCCTGAGTATGCAGGGAGGGGTGTACTCCTAGTAGTCGATGGGCTCTGCACCACGCTGTGTTTGTAGCCTTGAGGATGGGGTTAGTTAAGGGAACGTGGTCGGCGTATGTTCCTCCCATCTCCGTATACTGTCCATATAGGAGTTTCTCTGTGATCACCCATTGCGGTGGATCGGCTATATCCGGAAGCGTATATATTAGCTGTGAGAGTTGTAGGGCCAGAGAGTATTGTTCTACCGAGGGTAGTCCTAATCCTCTGTAGAGCCGTCGTGCCAGTATTATTGCAGGTTTCAGTCTTGGGCGTGAGGAGCCCCAGACGAAGGCCCTTATGGATGCGTCTATTAATCGGAGTGAGGAAAGAGGTATCTGTAGGGGAAGCATGCCTAACACGTATGTGAAGCGTGGTAAGGTGACCATTCTGACCGCCTGTGTCCTGCCCCACATGGACAGGCCTAGTAGGGACCATTTGGCAAAGTCTTGTTTCATTTTAGATATAAGGGGGTCTATGTTGTCCCTGACCATATGTTCTAGACCTCTGTTAATAAACGTTCCTAAATATTTAAGGCGGGTCGGGGTCCATTTGAATTGAAGGCCATGTATCGCTGCCCTCGTCGTTATGCGGGATAATGGGAGTGCCTCACTTTTATCCCAGTTTACCCGATATCCGGATAGGGATGCAAAGTCTTCTATAGTGGAAAGTAGTGCTGGGAGCGAGGTTTCTAGATCGGACATTGTTAACAGAATGTCGTCTGCGTAGAGATATATTTTGGATATGCCCCCGGTGATATGGATCCCTTTTATTTGGTGAGAATTTCGTATGGTGGCAGCTAGGGGTTCCATGGCCAATAAAAATAGAAGTGGCGACAAAGGGCATCCCTGGCGTGTGCCCCTTCCGATAGGGAATGGGTCTGACATGATGCCCCCACAGTTAACCTGTGCTGTGGGGTGGTCATATAATAAACGTACTTTAGAGATAAATTGTTCCCCCAGGCCAAAATGCTTCATGGTTGTGAATAGGTAGGGCCACTCAATGCGGTCGAATGCTTTCTCCGCGTCTAGGGACAGGGCTAGGGCTTCGTCAGGTAATTGTATGGATTCTAACAGTATATGGCAAAGAGTTCGCATATGATTTCTGGAGGTACGGCCTGGTACAAATCCAACTTGGGTATTGTGAATCAATGATGGTATCACCTTGCGGAGCCGCGCTGCTAGAACACTGGCTAGGAGTTTGACATCCCCATTCAAAAGGGAGATAGGACGGTAACTGCCGCAAAGAAGGGGGTCTCTCCCTGGCTTAGGCAAGATGACAATCGTGGCTTTATTGGATAGAGCGCCCAGGGAGCCTTCTTGACATGCTTCCGTCAGTGCTTCATGTACTGCGGTTATTGCCTCCTCCCCAGCCCATTTATAGAATTCCGCAGGGAATCCGTCCTCTCCTGGTGATTTATGGTAGGGGAGGCTTGTTATAACTTGGGTTATCTCTTCTTTGCTTATGTTACCGTCCAAGAGGGCCCTGCCTGCCTCAGATAGACGGGGTAGATTGGCCGCGGCAAGGAATGTCTCCATTTGTGTTTGATTTGTTGTTGTTTCAGGAGTGTACAAATGTCGGTAGTACTTGGCGAACTCGTTTACAATGTCTTGTGGGCGAGTTAGCACTGCTCCTGAAGAAGATGTTATGGCCGCAATGGCAGAGGCTGCCTCTCTTTGTCGGAGCTGCGCCGCTAGGAGGCGACCTGCTTTTTCCCCTTGTTCGTAATGGCGGCCTCGCAATTTTTGCAGTGCGTATTCCGCCTGAGATGTATAGAGTTCATTGTGTTCCATGCGGGCCTGTTCTAAGGCGTGTCGCAGCCTAGGGGATGGTTGGGCGGTATATTGTTTAGTGAGGTCCTGTATCGTGGTCTCTAAGGTGGTTTGGCGGGCTATTCTGTCTTTGTTGGCCAGTGCTCGCATCATATTCCCTCTTAGGGTTGCTTTTGCTGCTGCCCATAGGATCCTTTTTGAGGATACAGTGCCTGAATTCTCGGCCATGTATGTGGTTACATGAGCTTTTAATTGTTCCTTCCCTTGTGGAGAGCGATATCTGTGTACAGCCAGTCGCCATGGTTTACGACCAGAGAAGGAGAGTCCCACCTGGATCCGGATTAGTATTGGGGAGTGATCTGAGAGCCCGCTGTCTAGGATACAGGTGTCTTGTATATGAGGGATTACAGTGTGTGATACTAAGAAATAATCCAGACGCGATTGGGTGCCATGGACGGTGGATAAGAAAGTATATTCCTTATCTTTCGGGTGTTGTATTCTCCAGCAGTCCACCAGACCGACGTCAGTGGTCAGGTCTGTCAGAAGCGCTCTGTCGTGATTGTTACATACATCGACAGGGCCTGTCCTATCCATTATGGCGTCTTGGACGAGATTCCAGTCTCCCCCAATTATGTATCGAGTAGTTCCGATTTCTGTCAGGAGGCGATTTAGCTGTAGAAGGAATGGGCGTTTTGGGCCGGTTGGTGCGTAAACGGATCCCACGCATAAAACAGTGTCCCCTAGTTTTAATTTAGCAAATATATACCTTCCTTCCGTATCATTCCAGGTTTTAATGATAGTGACCGGGAGGGATTTACGCACTAGTATCGCCACTCCACATTTGCGGGGTCCGTTACTTCCAGATTCCTGACTCGTTGGACGGCAGCTGAAGGCAACCCTCCCTACCCAATCCCGTTTAAGTTTACTGGATTCCAGAGTGTCAAGGTGAGTCTCTTGAATCAGAGCTATATCTGTTTTTTTTGGATTGAAGATAGGACAGTATCTTTTTCCGCTTAACATAGCTCGTCATGCCGTGTACATTCCAAGAGAGTATGCGTAATGGTCGCGTCGCTTCAGGGTGGGGCTTCGACATATTGGATAATTGTGAGTAAGTAAGCACCCTCGATCCGGGGTTGGTGTTGGTGGGGGGGGGGGAGGGAGGGTGGGAGATATTGACTTAGTAGTTAGAGTGGGAGTTGTGTTTCGATATGATACGGTGTTTTATTTTATTTTATTTTATACGGGGGTTAGTAGCTGGTGGAGGCCAAGGGAATCCTCTGGAGAAGAAAGAGAAGAGAGAGGAGAGGGTGAAGGAAGAGAGGTAATGTAAGTAGGACGAGAGCCAGATGGAGGGGAAATATGAGGGAAAAAGAAGGCAAGGAGAAATGAGAGGGAGAAGAAAAGAGGGAGAAGGGGGGGAAGGGATGGATGCGTGTGCTGAAGTTGAGATTGAGAGTATAGCAAGAGAGCGTGCAATTTGGGGGAAGAAGTGGAGAAGGGTAGGGATGAGGGAGGTTAGGAGTCCAACCTCCTTCGTTCGTTAGGTCTGTAAACGGCGGGACCGATTTCTCTCGGAGCTCTCGTGCCGTCGGGCGGTCTCGATCGGGGGGGGCGAAGGGGGGAAACAGCAGACAGCCAGTCATCGATATGTCAGTGATAAGGACGGGTGGAGGGGGGACACACAGCAGTGCTTATGTTTATGTATCGGGAAGTGGGTCTGTTCATCGGTGGTTAGTGGCTAGTGTATTAGTTATATAACTAAAGTGTATATTGGCAGAAGTAATGATCGGTTAATAACTATAGTACCTGAGCGGCGCTGGAGAGGAGGAAGAGGGGTGTCGGGTGTTGATGGGGTATGGTGTTTAGGATGTTGTGCCTAGTACTTGATGTTGTATGATATCGTAGGGTGTTTAGGAGTTCATAAGATAGGGTCGTAAATTAAAGTAGGGACTGGGCAGACAGAAAGACCGAGACCGGCTGGCGAGGGGAGGGGGGGGGCAGGGCAGAGGAGGGGGGGGAGAGAGCTCAAACAGAGTATTATAGTTCTCGCGTATGCATGGGTACATAAAGATACCAAT
This sequence comes from Pleurodeles waltl, assembly GCF_031143425.1. Taxonomy (NCBI): domain Eukaryota; kingdom Metazoa; phylum Chordata; class Amphibia; order Caudata; family Salamandridae; genus Pleurodeles; species Pleurodeles waltl. The sequence continues at coordinate 609,721,103 of NC_090436.1, read as the reverse complement.
ATACAGTATAATATAATACTTCCTGAGCATTTCTTTTCAACTATAACACTGCCTCGTCTCGTCTCGCCTTACAACTGTTCAATGACATATTAGGTTGATCGACATAACATATCCTGGCATCTTATCACATTATCATGTTAGGAGCCATTATGCCAAACGTCTCTCTATTAATCGTAGGATAGGTAATGAGTGTAGCTGAGCCCCGGGTTACGCGAGGATAGTGCGTTTCTCATCCTATTACTAGCTCCTTGCCGTGTATTATTACATCATAATACTGACCTACTAAGGTCTTACTTGGTATGTGCCACCATCATAGTCGTTCTGTTGTTGATGATAATTTAAGATAGTAATAATGATTAGGATGGGGGTAGGTACGAACATCTGGGGAAAAGAATAGCTAATAGTTTATAATTTACATTGTGATGTTATAATGTGGTGTGGTGTGGCAGTGTAGAATGTCATAATATTTCGCTTTGTTATGCGGTATTATGTTGTATTATGTCCTCGTGTTCTATTTTTTTATTTATTTTTTTTTCCCCCAGTTTCTTATTGTAGAATAAGGTAAAGTCAAGTAGTGGGAGCTTTGATATGTTTCAGGTTATATCGTATTGTGTGTCCCTGTATTGGAATTAATTTATCTTTGCGTGGTCTAGTCCCATCCCTTGGGGTGATAATGGGGGCTAAACTGTTCTAATGTCGGCGCTGGTCGAGTGTGGTGTGTATTAGGAAAGTTTCACATACTTTGTTGTTTACTACCATGAGATACTTTGTAGTGTGTGGAATGTAAGGTAAGTTCCATGATAGTTAATTAGTGTTTATTTTTTGTTATCTGTTTAATGCCCCTGTTACCTTGTTACCTTGTTATAGGGTTATAGGGTCGGGACCGGGCCCTTATTCAACATACAGTGAGTTGGTGGGGTCTGATCCCTGTTCTAGTAATCATCATCTGTTGTGTACTGAGGACAAATAACGATTTACTGGTAGTTTCCATTATAGGGTCTCGGCTCTAGTCATAAAGAGCATAGATTTTTCATGTATCTGGTTTTAACATTGATACTAGCAGTCTTAGACAATTACAATAGTAATACACATATGATCTGGAAAGGTACTCATCCTTCCGCGGAGTCTATAGTTGTTATTTTCGACTCTCTGGCGATAGTCCCATAAGTCGTCTTGTCGCGTTACCTTCTCAAGAAGACCCAGTTGTAGGCTTTAAAGGAGAGCGGGATTTGTCTCTTTCCGATAATTGGGTGTGGGTTACTACTGCGTGTAAAATCTGACCCCTGTCATCATATGATCTTAGACAACATGTTTTGAGAACATACTAATTATCAATTGTCATTTGAACATCTTTCAAAATGGCATATTTTGTAGCAAAAATAAGGATGGACTCATTCCCAAGGTATCTCAAAGCTAACCTTTGTGATTTGCTCAAATGCCTTTGCTGAGCTTTGAATTGTTACCTCTGCTGACATCCGAACACAATGCACTAATGTGTTCACTTTATGTATCGGAGAACAAGCTTATCCCAAAATACCAATATTTGTGTGTGCTTATGTGGATTGGTATTTCTGCAACCTCAGTGCTCATGCAACCTGCTGGGTTGTGGTAATGTAGATTTTAATGTTATAAAATGCTTGTATTGCACACTATCACCCATGAGGGTATCCTGGCTCTTCACAGATATGTGAGATTAGTCCCATGGTGGGGGGACTTGCTCAAAGAGTGAGGTCTTTAGCTACTTGCAGAAATCAGGAAGAGATAAGAAGGCTTTATGGTGAAGTGGGAGATAAATCCATTCTTTAGGAGTGATGTATGAGAAGACTCAACCTCCAGATGTTCTTCTGTGCATGTGTGCAAAGTGTGCTAGTAAGAGTTCAGCTGAGTGGAGGTACCTGGAGGCTTTGGTGGAAATATGTATAGCTGTTCAGGTAGGCTGGACCTGAGCTGTGTAGTGATTTTAATGTGTGGGTGAGGAGCTTAAACTGTGCATACTTGTGTATCTGGAGCAAGATGAGCTCCCTCACATGTAGGGTGATGTGTGACCCACATGGGAGATTGAGGACAAATCTAGGTGCTGCTTTCTGGCTGGTCTGTAGTCTTGTGGTGAGTTGCTTTGTGATTCCTGCATATAGGGAGTTATGATGGTCCAGTCTGATGATGATGAGGCCTTGAGTGATGTTTTTTTCTGGCATTGCCCACTAGCTGCCTATAAATCTTTCTCAGCATCCTTAGAGTGTGGATCAGTACGGGTGATGGCGTTGACCTGGGTGGATATGTCCAGGTTGTTGTCAGTGATGATCCTAGGTTTTATGCATTTGGGCTGGGGTTGGAGTAGGTCCAAGGTCTACAGGCCACCAGAGGGAGTCCCACGGTGAGGGATCGCTTCTGAAGATGACCACTTCTGTCTTGTTGATGTTCAGCTTGAGAAAGTTGGGATTCATCCAGGTGGTCATTTCAGTCTTGCAGGTGCCGACGTTTTTCCTTGTGCTGGGGAATGTTTCTGCTAAGGACGGTATCAATTGCATAATGGTGGCATATAATAGGATATTTATGTTCTGTGCTTGGATAGCTTTTGGTAAGAGCTGCTTGTTTAATGCCAGTTTTGTTCAGCTTTCTCATCACAATGGGCTGGGATATTGTGTCGATAGCCACTGAAAGGTCCAGTAAGGTGAGAGCCGTGGATTTCCCTCTGTCTAGGATCCTCCGGATGTTGTCTTTTGCTGCAATGATGGCTGTCTACGTGCTTTAGTGGGGTCTAGAGTCTACCTGTGTGGTGACAAGGACCTAGTGATTGGTGAGATAGTCTGCAAGACGTCTGTTGATGGCTTTCTTAGGGCCTTGGCAGAGTATGGTAGGAGGGGAAATCAGCCAGTAACTTGTGAGTTTGAGCAGGCATGCTGTGGGCTTCTTCAGGAAAGCGTTGACAACTGCATGCTTCTAGAATGTGTGTGGATGGAGGTATTGAGGATGAGGGTGAGGCATTTGCTAATGGGGTAGATTCTTTGTTGAAGGTGTGGTGAAGAGAGGGGTTTGACAGGTACTTAGAGTGGATAGTCTTCAGGATTGTGATGGTTTTGTCTGTGGTGATGGTGTTCCATGATGCCAGGTAGGGATCTTTGCCCAAGGTCTGCCGACTGCCTGTGAAGTTGCTGGGGTAGGGTTGGAGGTTGAAGTTGTCATATGTAGCTGTGATTTTGTTGCTGAAGATGTTCGAGAAGTTCTTGCACAGTTTATGAGATTGGGTGATTTTGCTGGCAGTGGCTGCAGGAGCGATAAAGTCCTTGACAAGTAAGAAGATTTCTCTGCTGGAGTTGGTGCTGGTGTTAATGCAATCTGCTATGGCCTTCCATTTGGTTTCTCAGATTTGCGGTAATAGCGCCTCAGGGTGAATTTGAAGAAGTCCTTATCTGACTCTTCCTGGCTTGTTCTTTATCTCTGTTCCAGCTGTTTGCAAAGCCACTTGGTCATTCTGAGTTCTTCCTTGCAGGAGCTGACCTGTGTTGTGTACATGTTCTTGCTGATTAGTTTTGTTTGCGAGTGTCAATACAGGCTGAGATCCAGCCATTAACGTTTTTGCTGTTGTTTGGTAGGCTGCTGGTGTGCTCTGGAAGGTTCTGGGAGAGGGAAGAAGCTCATTCCATCACTGCTACTTTTTTCCAGTGTTGGCATGGTTGGCCTGTAGTTATGCCATAGTGTAGGATGATGATTTTGAGCTTGATGAGAACATGGTAATTCCAGGTGATAGGTGGGGTTTGTTGATCATGATGTTGTTGAATGGTTTGATGATGTGGTCCAAAATGTCCCCTATTACATGGGTGGGGTTTGACACATGTTGAGGGAGTTTGAGATTTGAGAGGCTTTTGAAGAGTGCTGCTAAGTTAGGGCCTGCGAGGTCCTTCAGATATAGGTGCTAGAGTGACTAATGAGCGTCAAAATCTGCAATGTTGTTGGAGAAGTAGGCATGAGATCCTGGGAGACTGTACACCAGGGTGCCGCAGAGGATGATGATGGCTGTGATTCACAAATTAAGGGTGAGGTGCTCCATATAGTTGGTTTCAGTTTCTGGTTGGTGGTACAGCAGATGCTATTCTTGAAAATGATGGTGATTCCTCCCTTGGGCCTTTGTTGATGGTTTTGCCTGATGATCTTATATCCGACAAGGATGGCGTGATGATGCTCAGTGCCAAAGCAGGGGAACTGACTCATGTTACTTGTTTTGCTTTTGAGAGATCTTTGTGGTTTGGATAGTCTCTGAGTTGTGTGTTTACAGTCAACAACTTTATGATGCAATCATAATTTAAAATAGCAGTTCTAAAATCTTAAAAAGAGACCATAAACCAATGAGTGTATACAGTACAACTCTGAGAGCTCTGAATCATTAACTTCTATGAACATGCTAGATCATGAGGGTGGTTTCTACAATGTGCACCACAGAGTACATAGAAAGACTTCTCTGAGGGTTATCAGAGGAAAAATACCTCAATATACCCCAGACTCTTCAGCTGCAAATATTGAGAATAGGTTCAGACATGGTGAGTGCCATTGTTGCAATGATTATTTGGAGGCCAATTGTGTGTCTCACAAGTCCCACATAGCTGAGCGCAAGGTCATGCTGCAAGAAGCTAAAACCATCTTCCTTAGGGACCAAAGTCTTTATTCCTCTTTCGAAATATTGTCCATTTCTATGTCCTTCAGGGTACCTGACGGATTTGTATCTAGGACCACAAAAACGGATCAGTGTCATAGTCTGGCATGTGTTTTGCCACCAAGACTCTAGACCTTTATAAAGGCACAGAATAGACTAGACCACTAGAACATCAGACTCTAGTGCCAGGTCCAACCCTTTACAATTATGTCAGTGGAGGAGATGCTGTAGGGCTGAGGAGATTTAAGCTGCGTCCTCCAATGCCTCCTGCCTTGTTCATATGGTACAGATTACATGACGGATATATGAACGTTTAACAATTCAATAGTGAGTTGCAAACTGGTTACCAAACACAAAAATAGCCTTTGGTATGCACAAAAGGCCATTGGTTTGCTAATTTTAGTGAACCGACAAAATACACAATAACTAATTGTGCAACTTCAAATAGTGATTTAGTAATTGTATGTAGGAAGGATTGTCAAATTGTGAATAGTTGCAGAATCATGATTTTGCACATGCAATTTTTCACAAAGTAGAATTAGGTGTTCAACATATGTTACCTATGTAAACAGCCCAAGAGTGCATCAGTGCCTTTCACAATGGTAGCATGGTATGTGATGGGGAAGAGGAGGTGAATACTGGCAGGACTATAGGGATTATGAAAGGAAGGCATGAAGGGATTTGTAAGGCTAAGATTGCCCATTTTTAAACAAGCAGAAGAAGAGATATTTGATAAATATATTTTTAGTAGTCAGGTTATTTTAGACCAAATTGCTAAGCTTAAACTCTCAGCTTGAAAGAAATATTGATAGAAGTGACACAATACCCACCTATTTTTAAGCACCCTGCTCACCTTACCTCCTAGCCTCTGGTTACCAGACTATTACTGCAGTGGTAGGTGGCGCTTCACAAAGTGCCTTTTCTTGATTTTATAAGCATTTTCTGGAGGTACTTTCTGGAACAATTAATAATCATAAATATTTTCCTAACACACAACAGGACTAACAGCAGGGACTAAACCACAAAATTATACTTCTGTCATATGGTGCATTTCCCACATGGAATTGGATGTATTGAACAGACTCATGTATCAATACACCCACCACCTGGAAATGAATATTTATTTTGTAACTGTAAAGATATACACTCTTTAAATATACAATTGATGCATAATACATCATGTGTTATCACTGACCTAGTTGCACAATTCCCAGGCAGCACACAGGACTCACACATGTTTTGACACAGCGGTGTTAGACATACCCCTGACGGTGGTCTTACCCTAAACATTTTGCCTTTACCCTCCCATTTTTCTGAATTTGTTTTTGATGGCTTTAGTGTCATTATCACTGCTAACCAGTGCTAAGGGACTTGTACTCAGTCCCTAAAATATGGTGAAAGTGGCTTGCACCTGATTGGCATATTTAATTTATTTATGAATCTGTTGTAAAACGGTATACTATATACCCAGGAAATGTCAATTAAATGCTACTAGTGAGCTTGCTGACCTTATTGTGCCTCCTCCATAAGCAGCCCTTTAAAAAATACAATCCATGTGTTCCATTGCAGCCTGAATTCAGTTTTAAACTTCCAAATCAATTTGACAAAATAAGAACCTTGCAAAGCCTTAAACTCCCCTTTTATTACATATAGGTTACCCCTATGGTAGGCCCTAGGTAGACCAAGGGGCAGGGTGCATTGCACTTAAATGATTGGGCAGGTACTTTTAAGTTTTACATTTGCAGGTAGTGAAAAACTCCTACGTTTACTACTGTGAGGCCTGCCCCTCCCATAGAATAACATTGAGTTGACTTATTACATTTAAGTGCCACCCTTTCATTGGGAACAGGTAGACATTTCATTTCTGGTGTCTATGAAATTGTAATGTTAAATCCACTTTAATAATAAAGTTGGATTTTAAGTTACGATTTTTGAAAATTTCACTTTTAGAAACCAAAAGTGTACAAAAAAGTGATGGATGGAGTGCTTGAACTAATCTCAGCCACTGGTAATTTCTTGGGGCCGCATCCCAATCCATCATTATTTTGCACACTAGTCAGCTCAGTTCAGACTCAGTTATATGCAAATAAGTCTTGACCCTGCTCCAATCGGAACAGTCTTGTCTGAACTGCCATGCCAGGTCCTCCTCGAATCAGAACACACGCAACCCAGGATCAGTTTCCCCTAGTTAACGGCTCATCATATGGGTACAGCATCGTTCCAATGGCACAGTAAGCACATGATCCATGTCTGATCATACCCATCCCACTTAGGGTGACACACTAAAGCATACAAAGAACTGATAGATAGAATGCTTCAATTAAGCTCAGCCACTGGCTGCATTCCAATCCATTGTTATTTTGCAACCCATGTAGCTTCAGTTTGTACCCAGCTATATGCAAGTAATTTGACCCTGCTCCAATCAGAACAGTCCAGCCCAAACTGCCAAGTCAGGTCCTCCTTCAACATGAACACAAGCAACCCAGGGCGGGTTATGCGCTTAGCAGTCGGGCACAGCTTGGTTCCAGTGACACAGTCTGAGACACTTTTCTGTTGCAGAACAGTGCAGAACAGTGCATACATTAGAAATTGCCTATGTTAAGTTGTCAAACTTGGCAAAAATTGACCTTTACCCCCCTTGCACACCATTAGTGAGTTTATCTAACCCATCTTTTATGATGTGTATGAATTTATCAATGCCCATTAACTGTTTAACACCTTTTGTATTTTTTTTTGTAGGTGCTGCACTGACAACATGGATGCCTTTAAGCCACCAGAAAAGATGTGGTTTCTACATCAATATTAGATGTTACAAAACCAGAGGATCTTTGCCTCAAAGCACTGTGACACAGCTGTAAAATCCTACTACCCATTTGGCTGTACCTCAAAGGAGGTTGTGGCATTTCTCTGGGTGTTGTAGTTCCTCAGACTCTTCTCGAAAATGTATAAGTGTGGTAACTGTACTGCTGTTCTATGTCTTGGTAGGGGGAGTGATATTATAAGTGTTGGTTTATTGCCTTCATCCGTGTCATCCATGTTTTAAAAATTGAAGTTTTCTACTTACGTTTAGATGCAAAGGGTGGTTTTGATGTATCAAACTCTGAGAAACCAATAGTGATCTCTGGCTGTAGGGTTGGCTCTAATACTTCCTCCAGAGCTGTTGGTGGTAACTGACAGCAGGGTTCTCCACCTGTTCCACATGCATCACTGCAACATAGGCTACTTGCAACATTTTTCTCCATTCGCAATCTCAAGTTGTACCACCACGTTCCAAATGCTCTTCCATATTTTTGGGGGGATTCAGGCATTCCCAAAAAAGATCATCATTATGAGCAATGCACACTTCATTGAGTATTTCCAACTTCTCAATAAATATGAGTTTCCTTTTTCTCCCTCCAGCATCCTTCTCAGCCTCTTCTCTTGATATGCAATCAAATTGCTAGAAAAAATGGAAATAAACCCAACAAGTGTATGCATATTCTGTGTTCCACAGGCCTCCACAGAGCATATGTTTCAGTATTTCCTGATTTAAGTCATCAACCACTACCTGAATGCAGCACTTGCCACCTAAGAATGCATTCACAATTTACCGATTGAGTATTGGAGATTCAGTAAGTTAACGATCTGAATCATAGAGAATCACAAAATAAAGATGTGTGCAAATGATTCTTACAGAATACTATAATAAATTGGGTTATTGGTTGAGGAGGGGTCAAACCATAAATTAACCTGTGCTGAGCCCTATGCTTGCTTGACACAGAGCAGTTACTTTTAACTTAGAGGGACTGCGCAATGTACTTATGCAGCACTTCAAACAGTAATAAAGTAAAACAACACAAGAAAAATCCCACACCAATTTGAATACAATAGAGTAAACCTTAATAAATAATTTAAGACCTGAATGACAAAACTCCAATCAGTAGAACCAGAGATGAGTAATTTTAAAGATTTAAGTGAAAATAGGGGCGAAAAGCACAACACACCAACTGTGGTTATCTGGTCATGTCAGACTGGAAAAAACAAAACAAGTTCAGGTAGATCAAGATGGAGTATGGGCCGGCTACAGGAAACCAGTTAGGCTCACTGAATAAGAGTGCCAGGCTTTGATTCTAGATGTGTAGCATTGTGCATCTAGGATGTGTTGAACAGTAGTGCTTCCTAGGAGCTGCAAGGCTGCGATAAGTGGACCTGCAACATTGTCAAGGAGGTAGTCAATGAGGGGATTGCAGTGTATAAAGCTGTGTTGAGATGCTACGTGCAACAGCTGGTTCCAGAGAAGCTGCAGGGCTTGCGATGTGGAGTCCTCCACCGTCATCAAGGATGCCATCAACGAGGGGCTTATGATGAGATGGCCTGAGTCTAGAATGTATTGTGCAGAGGCAGTTCCTGGAAGGCTGTAGGGGGCGCCATGAAGTCCTACACTGGAAACAAACCATGCAGCGTCCAAATGCAGAGTCTGGAGAGGTGATGCATCACACAGAGGCTCCAATGTGGAATTTCTGGTCATTGATGTGTTGAGCTGTGGCTCTGATGTGTTGGTTCTGCTTGGCCCACTTGCAAGGGTCCCAGACTGGGTGACACCACTTGGGAGGGCAAGACTCACAGCTGGCAGAGAGCAGGTGCTGGGTTCAACGTGGTTAGAACCTTCTGTCTCGGAGGCTCTAGTCAGGTGGCCAGCCAACTAGCCCTTGGAGTCCCTCTAGTGGTCCTTGGTTCAAGAAGCAGGTCCAGTCCTTTACTCAGGCAACAGGACAGCAGGGCAACAGAATGGCAGTCCTTCTTGCAGAGCAGCACAGCAGTCTTTCTTCTGTGTTTCCCACGGGTCCAGATGTGTACTAAAGAGTTGGCTCTCAGTGTGCAATATTTATACCTGGTGCCCACTTTGAAGGAGGAGAAGGCTCTGGAGGTTTCCACCCCCTCCACCCTTTGCTTATTGCCTGTCCTTGTTTCTCCAGCTTGTCTGGGATCACAAAAGACCAGTGCCAAACACATTGTCAGAGTGCTCATACAGAGCCTTAGTGATGTGCAAGAGTGGTTGGTGATAGCTCCTCACACCCGTTACCTCAAAGTGGCTCATTCTGCCAACACCTACCTTCTCCTTGTGTCATTGTCTGGTGGCAATACACAAAGACTAGCTGCCAGCTACGCCTAGTCATGTGACCTAGGAACAGGCTGCAGGGGCCAAATGGGTAGGACAAGAAAATACCAACTTCCTAAAAGTGGTATTTTCAGCATTGTGACTATAAATCTGACTTTACCATTAGAGAAAAGCTTTTATTACAATTCTTAGACACCAAACTCAACATTCCTAACTGCTCCCAATTGAGTTTTATCACTCACTAAATGTAATAGGTTAATCCAATGTTATCCTATGAGAGAGGTAGTAGTGAAAACAAATATAAGTTTTGTCATTATCGGGACATGTAAAACTTAAAAGTACATGACCAATGTTTTAATTACACTGCACCCTCACCTCTGGGCTGTGGAGAGCCTAACTTAGTGGTGACTTATACATATTAGGAAGAGTGGTTGGGACCTGGGAGGAGGTTTACCTTCCCAGATAGAAATGGAGGTTTAACACTGCACACACAGGTTGCAAAGGCAGGCTTGAGACATATTGCAGGGGTACTTAAGTGTGTGGCACATTAAATGCTGCAGGCCTACAAGTAGCATTTAATTTACAGGTCCTCAGTACTTGTGGTACTACGTTACTAGGGACTTACAAGAACATTGAATTGGCCAATTGTGTGCAAGCCAATTTTACCATGTTGAAAGGAGAGAGAACAAGCACTTTAGCATTAGTTAGCAGTGTTAAAGTGCACAGGGTCCTAAGGCCAGCACAAATGAAGTCAGTAAAAATAGGAAGCTGGAAGGTAAAACCATGCCAAGAATGTCAGATACAACAAAGACCAGTTCCCAAACTGTGATTCAGAATTAATTGCAATTTGCAAATCTGTATTCTGAGGTTACTGGCATGTAGCTCCTGCAATTGAGGAGCAAATGCACAATTTGAGTAATGGTTGCCTGGTCTCTGGCAATTGTCGCGCCAGAGGAAAAAATACTTAAGAAGCTAAGTTTTGCTCCGGATTTATGAAAACCTAACATGCCATCGTGCTTCTGCCTTTGATGGAGAAGCCACAAGCTAAGTGGTTAACGAACTTCTTTGAAACACACAGGCTGCTGGACTGGCCACAAATAGGACTCTATCCAAACAGAGCATCAAATCAGGCACAATGGTGTTCCTGGATGAATTACTCACAATTAAGGATGAAGACAGGCATGGTCACATTCTGTTGTTGGAACTCTCATCCACCTTTGTTACTGTTGTCTGCAATATCTTGGTTGGCTTGCTGGTTGTGGTTTGCTTGACTGAACCTGCTTTAAAGCGGTAGCAGGAACTGCCTCTTCCTCCAACCAGATTTGAGATGGTTGCGCTTCTCTGAGGGGAGCCCCAATGATCAGCCATCTCATCAGTGCTGTTTAATCTCTACATTGAGACACTGGGCATGTTGGAGAGGACAGTTGGATTAGACACCTTCACAACTGCTCTTCAGATATGATCAAAATGCTCCCAGCTCAAGCTCAAACATCTCAGCAGTTGTCTCTGTGCCAATCAGGATTCCACAGCTACCAGCTTTCTGAAGCTTAAAGAGATAATTGAGGTATTGACAGTGAGTATTGCCCCAGGTACTGGTTTCCCATTTGTTGAGTAGAAAGTCTTGGCCACTTGTTAGGCTCAATTAGAAACCCGGGTGTGGTGTGTGATTGTGACCTTGCTTTAACACCGAGTTTCAAAATGTGTTGGCTGCAGGTTTCTCACAATAGATACTGCTTTGCGAGACCCTACCATTCCTACCTCTACCCTAGCTTGTTACAGTGGTTAAGGCCTGGGTGTTGCCACATGTTGTCTATTGTAACCCTAGCTTTATGGTGTTTACTGCTAAAATAAAATGTTGCAGATACAACAAAATCTCACTATCAAGTTTGTCAGCACAATCAGGTATTCCTGGTCCTGTCCTGGTGCCCCTAACAAGCAACATTCAATCCAAAGTGTATTTCTTGGTATACTTAGCCTACCAATGGACTGGCCCCTCTTCTTTTCCAACTTGATGACCTTTATTGTTGACTACCAGATTGGAACCGTAGGATGGACTAGCTTATTGTAGTAGAAGCTGCCAACGTGGGTGCATGTGCAACTTCAAAGAGACAAAGCTGGGGATTCTTTACATTTCACATGACCACCCAGAGGGAGCAAAAGGGGGGCTGCTGGACATTTGACAATTACAAAAAATAACACTGTGATGGAAGGAATGCTTGAAATAATCTTAGCCACTGGTGATCACTTTGGTCGCAGTACATCATATTTCACCCACTATGCCACTCTAGATAGGGAAAAGCCACAGTCAAATCAGTCTTGATCCTGCTCCAGTAGGAACAGTCAAATTTGAACTGGCAAGCTAGTACCCCACCTATGGCTTCACAAGCATCTACAGACTGATTTCAGCCTATTGAGCCCATATCAATAGGCTATAACTTGAGTCCAGTGGCACAGTGAGCTTAGACCCACATATGGGCAAGGTACTTGAATAAATGCTTGAATTATTCTCAGCCACTGTCTATCATTCAGGGCACATTCGCGTCCATTGATTCCAAAGGATATCTCCTCTGGCATTATTATATAATGCAAAGAACTACAACAGCATTAATTTAACAATATATATTGTAAATTCTAAGGTAACCTGATATTCTTCTCTTGCTAGCATGAGTAAGCTCCTCTATACTTATCACACCAGAGTTCTGCACTATTCCCTTTCTGCTTTCCTGGTAGAAAGCCCACAAATGAAGTTCGAATGTTTTCCGCTACTGGAATCGTGGCTGACTGCTGGTGGCGTAGGATGCGTGCTGGTGGGGCTCCCCAGTGGCGCTCCACTGTCTAGGCCGTCCTGACCACCCCAAGTGCTCTTTACCTGTGCCGCTGTCAGAGGCAGTCAAATGGAGCACCAAGTAACCTGGAGCACTGCCGTCTGCACCGCTGATGTGTGAAGGAGAGCTTCTGGTGTAGCGGCTCCTCAAGCAGGCCGTACTGCGTCTAAGATGGAGACGCACTCTGAGCAGTAGCTTGTTGATGAGCTGGACGAGCACATAGATGTACTTTGGGGCACTATAGGGGGTGGGCGGGCAGCTGTCCGATCAATTGAACTCCCGATAAGGACCGCACATCGAGCCGTGATGCTCCAGTTCCTGCCTGCCCTGAGAAATGGAGGGCCTGACAAGAGATGTGCTGTGAAAGGCTGTGGGGTCTGAGGTGACATGGGTGAGGTGAGGGGGTGGATGCCAGTGGACACCAGTGAGACCTCCCCCTGCCTCCACACCAACCTTGAACTGCGATTGGGGGCTGTGAGGTCGGTTACCTCCCCCCCACTTACAGCTATAAAACTCCTGAGATGTGAAGAGCTTCCAATATAGGGCCCCAAGGGCTCACTGCATTGATGTGGTCCAAGTGGGGGAGGCTGAAGATCAGAGAGCAAGGAGGCGATGATTTCTCATCTGACAGCTACTTCTCCTGGTAATAGAGGATCATCAGAGCTATACTTGCATTGAGGGACAACAAACCTTTTTCACATGGACAGCGCCTGTCTCAGAACCACTGTGGAAAATTAAATGTGTTGCGACCCCGCTAATGCAACCTTGTGACTACGACTAGGACAGTTGATCACCCTGTTGGTCTTGCCACACAGCTCGAGTTGACTAGCTGAGAGACACTGCTGCGGAGGGTAACCCCCACACAGAGCACTGGCAACACGCTGGAGGGCGAGTCACTGGGGGAGGGTTCTGAGATTCCTCTGGTTTGTGCTACCCAAGATGGCCATGCGAAAGCAACATTGGGCACTATCCTTCAAGCCATAGCTGCATCACAGGAGGCGTTAGAGGCCAAAATTTATGCAATGGCCACTGACATGGGTCTCATGAGAGATGATCATCGACAGTTATCTGGGAACGTCCGCACAATGTAGCGCACACTGGAGGACTTAAACCCTGAGATGACGTCCGTGCAAGGACAACTGACGGCCATGAAGAAGAGAGTAAAGACGATTGAATTACTTGCTGAGGATGATGAGAACAGGGCACGAAGAAACTATCTTCGAATAGTGGGCCTGCCGGAACGTACTGATGGCCCAGGCATGATATAATGACCTTCTTGAAGGGCTGACTCTGGACTGAGATTGCACCTTATAGCCTCTCCCCCTTTTATGCACTTGAACGAGAACACCTTGTGCCTTCCCCACCCCGCTACCTGGAATGGGTCCCCAACCTGTGGTGGCTAGGGTTCTCCACTTCAAGGACAGAGACCACATCCTCCCACAAGCCTGTATTAAAGAAGACATAATGGTGGACAACAACTGAGTGATGATATTTCCAGATTTCACAAGGGAAGTGCAGCAGCAAACAGCATTGTTTACTGAGGCTAGACGAAAACTGAGGGACATGGGAATCAAATATGCAAGGCTGTTGCCTGCCAGACTAGGGGTGACCCATGATAATAATGTACAATTCTTCACCTCCCTACAGCTGATATGGGACTGGCTTGACCAACTGCCCGACGGGGGGAGGACACTGGCACTGATAAATGGCTCCCTCAACAGAATAAGAGACCAAAGAGACTGCCCAGAGCACTACCCTCCAGCTCCCAGGTGCTGCAGGAATGCCAGAGGGTGGTGGAGATAGCAGCGGCCATTAGTGGAGCTGGATCTGAGCTGACCTCGGAATTGGGGGCCAATGAGGAGGCGAACTCTGACTCAGGTCATGTATCTTTGTCTTCCCACAGCTCTGATGTTTTTCTTTCACAAGTTACACTGCACACAGTGGATGAGTTGATATGAGAATTCTGTGTGCATCAAGAGAGGGAGGCTGTGCAGGAGCATGGAGCCTCCGGGCAGAACAGTGGCAGTTTTAATATTCTGATTTGATAACACTTGGGGTATAGTGAATCTTCTGTTTTCTTCCTACTGTATATCCTAGATGGTGTGAAGAGAGCCAGGGAGCACCTAAAGATGGACAGTCCCTTTACGACTTTGTTGGGTTTTGGAGTATGTGGTTTATGAGCGCAACAGTGACAGTTTGGTTTGATTGTTTAGATAGGGGATTGGTTGGGGAGTTGTGGGAATTTGGTTATTCATTGCATGAGGTTTTCTGGGGATCTTTTCCTGCCTCTATTACTGCTACGTACATGCAGGACCGCCCTCCAAGTCCCCCTACCGAAACCCCTGCTCTTCAGACGAGACTTACTGGGCTAAAATTTCGAGTGTTCTCATGGCAGTCCCCATGACTTATAATTTTATAAGCTGGAATGTTAAGGGTTTAAACTGCATGGCAAAAATGCATATTTGCAACATATTGCCCTGATGCAAGAGACCCATCTCACTGTGCAGGTGAAGGATGCCCTACAGAAGAGATGGCAGGCCAAATATACTCCACTACCTACTCCACATTCTCTAGAGGGGTTCTGATCTGGGTCAGACCTGGGGTCCTATGTCAGAAACAGGGGAGCTGATAGACCTTAAAGGGAGGTATGTACTGATTTCTGGCCAACTGGCGGGTTGCAACCTGGCAGTGGTAGGAATATATGCCCCCAACTCAGATCAGGATGGCTTTTACGAGAACCTGTCCGTGTTATGGCCCCCTACCTGACGCACCCTATAATTTTAGGATGGGACTATGATAGTATAACCGACCCCACTCTTGATAGATCCCACCCGCCCCTGAGAGAATCTCTGGTGAGGTGAATGGCATGGCCATTTGGGACATGGAAGACTCAGTGGGGTTTAATTGACTCCTGGAGATGCCTTAACCCTACTACCAGGGATTACTCATTTTTCTCTGGGCTACATGACCTTTATGTGAGGCTGGATGCGATCCTCTTCTCCCCAGAAGTCCATAGATCAGTGTATCACGTGGAACATGTGTGCCACACAGTGTCTGACCACAAACCAGTCTCACTCATGCTAAATTGTCATGGAGAACGCCCCCCGAATCGTGGATTGACGCTTCTGGGTTGAGACGCTGGAGTACCCGGGTCTAAGCATACTATTGGAGAAGCTATTCATGATTACTTTGCGAATGATGCTGTATTTTCCTCTTCTATCGTTAATGACTGTAAGGCCTTTAAGGCTGTGATCGGGGTAAATGCATTGTTGAAGCTGTGGGGTCCCACATTCCCTCCTGCATGATGTAGAGGAGCACGAAAAAGTCCTTAGGGAGATTGATAAAGCCCGCCCCAGTGATATGGACCTACATCCTCAACTGCTAGAAGCAAAAGAGCACCTTGCAACTGACCTGGAGACGCTTCAGTGCTTTGATTATCGTGAATATCTTAAGAGGGCACACTCCGAGAGAGATAAGGCGGGTGCGCTCTTAGCATGGTTGGCATATCTGAACCCTAGGACCACCACAATACTAGAAATTGAAAGGACTGAGGGTGACATAGTTTATGGGCAAACAGCAATTAACCAAAGATTCGAGGACTATTATACCACCCTATATGCTCCCCCAACTGAGCTCCAACGGGAAGCACTAGACGCTTTCATGAGCTCAGCAGTATTAACCAGACTGGGACCGGAGGATGCAGACTCATTGGGGTGACCCATAACAGTGCAGGAGATCAGGGTCATGGCCTGAGGGAAAGTGCTGGGGACCGATGGTCTCTCCAAATAATTTTATATGGCATATATTGAGTACTTGGTCCCTAGATTAGTGGAATTATATGCGGTAGTGAGGGAGGTGAGGCATCTTCTTGCCACAGCAAGGGAGGCTCTGATAATTCCTCTGATTAATTCAGGTCGACTCCCTTGAAATGTGCGGGCATACCTTCCACTCTCCATGCTGAACATGGATTACAAACTCCTGAGCAGGGTTCTTGCATCGTGTCTCCTCCCCTATATGCCCACTCTCATACACTCAGACCAGAACAGGTTTATCCCTGCTAGGAATACAGTTTTGAATATACATAGATTACTCTCCTTAATGGACACTGCGAGCCCTGAAGATGGCAATGCTGTGGTGATCTCTATAGATATTGAGAAAGCTTTTGATAATCTTCAGTGGGACTATCTCTATCACAGGATTGGACTGGTGAGAGGCTTTATCCAATGGACCAGGTCTTTATGCCGACCCAAGAGCATGGGTTTGAAGTGGAAGGGTGATCTCACAATCATACGTGGTGGGGCGAAGAACTAGGCAGGGCTGCCCCCTTTCCCCTCTACTATTCCCCATTTCAGTCAAGCCATTAGCCTGTAAAGTGAGATTGGGGGTTGTGTATAGAGGACTGACCCGGAATACTACTACACACACCATAGCCTTATACGCAGATAACATGCTTTTTTTTCTTGCCAATGCTAGGGAGGGTGTACTTGGAGTGGTCAAGCTCATGAAACAGTTTGATGCTCTTTCGGGCATGTGGATCAACTGGTAAAAGTCACTCATGTTCCTTCTGATCCCTTGCATGCAGCAACCACCTGAACTCCATGGACTGAGTTAGTAGGGCTCTTGCATGAAATACCTTGGTGTGACCATATATCACAATGTCAAGGACATCATACATGGGAACATTGGGGCAGCAGTCAGGTCGCTCCGCACCGGGGTGGTCTTCTGGAGCACACTCTTGGAGGCTGGTAGGATCGCAGTTGCTAAAATGATAGTACTCCCACGATTGCTATATTGCTTCACAACTCTACCTATGCTGATCCCATGCAGCACCTTCATGGAGCTGGACTCGCTACTAGTGGGGTTGATTTGGGGCAGGAGGAGATGAAGGGTGGCCCTGAATAAATGGCGCAGACCCACCTCAGATGGCAGTCTTGCAGCTCCTGACTTTTAAATATACTACTTAGCAGCCCAACTCCAGTGGCACAATAAGTGGATATATGCTCAACTGTAAGCGGAAGGAGGAGGAACTGGCTGTCACACCTACATTGCATGTGCTGCTCCAGCTGCTTATGTTCCTGAGGCAACTGGTGACAGAAGAGGGTTTGGAACTGCAGACTGTCCAAAGCTACTGGCAGTGCTGCCTACAGTATATGAATGCCCCCAGACCCTATCGACCAAACTTATCGCTGCAAAGCCTGGGGGTGTTAAACAAGGGTGGGGCACTGGTAGGACTGGCTACTTGACCTGAGAAAGGAATCTCACGGCTGGGGGATCTGTTCCGATACAGGGAACTCATGCCTTTTGAGGAACTATCACAAACATTTGATTTACCCAAGGTTAATTTCTCACATACCACACAACTGCACTAACACTTTGGAACCACTGGGGTGGTAGGCCAGTGGAACATAACAGTAGTCATATCCTTTGCAAAACATCGGAGAAAACTAGAGCTGTCACTATGCTATACCAAGCCATGCAAAGGAATATTAATGTGCCACTAGATACATTGAAACACAGCTGGGAGGAGGATATGGCCCTCCAAATTTCTGATCAGCAGTGGTCTGCCATCCTTACCAATGTGTGATTTCAACTTCTCAACTAACATTTCTTGCATAGAGCATATCTTACACCAGGCAAAATCAGGTGAATGTTTGGTGCAAGGGACACACATTGCCCCCGATGTGGGGAAATAGAGGCTGAGATGTTTCACATGGTGTGGGACTGTCCTGAGCTGCAAGATTGTTGGAGAGATGTGCTTGACTGTGTGAATGAAGTTACTGAGAGATTGATACCCTGTATCCCTCTGGTGTGTTTGATGGGTGGCTTTCCCCACTTATCAGTATAGGGAAAGGTGCGGAAGACATTGTGACATGAAGGGTTAATTAGCTTGAGCAGTGTAGATGAGCCTAATGCCTGCTGAAACCTCCAAATAACATGGAAAAATTCATGATATTATTTTCAAGCTTGTTTGTGTAGAAGACTCCGTCTCAACCTTGAGAACGAAAGTACAGGGAGAAGATGGAATGAAAACAAAGGCTGGGGAAGGGCAGAGCAGCCAAGTGCTGCTAACATAGCTAGAAAATGCCAGAAAGAGATAGAATCCAAGCTTCGAGTTATTTAAGCACTGACGTGCGGGTGAGGGATTTGAAGCTTGCAGATGGGGTTGTGAAAGCTGCCATGGCCCAGCGCTGCCTCCCTGTTTTGCTATTCAGAGACCGTGACGCTTGAGGGGGAGAGAGGTCCAAGCAGGCGGTAGAGGGCTTCCCAGCATTTCGTGAACTAAGTTAAATTCCACACAGGGATGAAAGGCCTTTGTTTCTCTGCTCTATTATTATGATTTGCTTGCACTGTGTTTATAATCTGAAGTATTCAGCTCGTTTATATTTGCTTTTTTGAACATCGTAGTGTGAGCTTGCTGCAGTAATTGAAACATGCATTTTGGTATGCAGTTAATCAAAGCGAATCTGAAGTATTCAGCTTGTTTACATTTTGCGTTCTGAACATTGTAGTGTGAGCCTGCTGCAGTAATTGAAACATGCATTTTGGTGTGTAGTAAATCAAAGCTTATCTGAAGTATTCAACTCGTTTATATTTTGCTTCGTGAACATCGTAGTGTGATGCACTTTGGTATACAGTTAATCAAAGCTTATATCTGTCAATGAACTCTTTGTATATATATATATATATATATATCTATATGAATAGATGCTCTTTGTAGTGTACTCATATATAAATAGATGCTTTTTCATTGCTATTCTTATTCTACTATTGTTGATGTGCTAAATACATGTATTCACCTGAAATTCTAGTAAAGCTAAATTGTAATCATAATTGGCATGTGGTCCTTCATTGAGCGTCCTTATTGACTTATACCGAACAGGAGTCGACCAGTCTCCTGGATAAGACATTTTGGTACCAGAAGTGGGGTATAAGTCAATAATGCCTCTTTGGGGATGTAAGAAAAGTGAGGCAGAGAGCAGTAGGCAGCATGGGGCAGAAGCCAGATCCATTCCCAGGTGGTTAGCAACTGACCCGTTCTCTGGTGTAGCAGGACTCCTGAACCGTTGGGCAGCGCCGGTGTTATGGGAGGCATTAGATAAGAAAGTGACTCCTCTCTTAGTAGTGGAAGATGCGGTTGAGAGTGTGAAGCTAAGAGGGGCGAAGCTGGAGCTGAAAGCAGCAGGGCAAGTGGGATGGCTTTTCCTGTCTGCGCTCCGTACGGTATACAGGTAAACATTAACACAAGATGCAGAGATAAGAAAACTGCGGGATGAGGTCGCAGCCTTGCAGGAAAGGCAGTTACTTATGAAAGAGACCATAGAAAGTGCAGTGACTCAGGGTGATCAAATGGAGGCAAGGTGCACCGCATTAGCAGTACGAGTAGCAAAACAGAAGAGTAGGCAAAAGCCTAAAATGCCCTCAACTGTGCAAGTGAGGGCACTGGTACGCGAACAGAAGAGTAGGCAGAAGCCTAAAATGCCCTCAACTGTGCAAGTGAGGGCACTGGTACGCAAACAGAAGAGCAGGCAGAAGCCTAAAATACCCTCAACTGTGCAAGTGAGGGCATTGGTACGCAAAGAAAATTGGGATCCATATACTTGGGATGGAACAGTCTCAGACAATGATGACTGGAATTGGGAGGATGAGGTGGAAGTACGTGTAACAGAACTAGGTGGAGTTGAAAGTGGAGAAGGACGTGTAGGTGAAATTGAAGGTGAAAAGGGAGTGAATGGTGGGCAAATACAGAATTCTCGTTTGGTAAGAGATTATACACAGAGTGAGTCGTTGGAGATAACTTGTATGTTTAGGCAGATGCCTGCAGAGCCTCTGTTTAAATGGTTGGTGAGATTGTGGGACACTGGAGCAAAAGATGCATTACAGAATCCTTTTACATTAGGTCCCATCACAGAAGGAGACCCGTTGGAAATGATAGTACAGGATGATGTAGATGATGTAGTGATGTGGAGCTTATGGCAGAGGCAGGGAAAAAAGAGGGTGCCACAAGATTGGGCCTTAGTGGAAACAGAACGCATAACTGATGATCGGCCGGTCACCTTAAAAACATGGGTCCCCTTACTAGGTTGGACAAGAGAAGGAGGGGTTGGCACTAAAGTAGGCAGAGTGCAGGAGTTTGCCATCGTGAAGTGGAAATAGTATCTGCAGCAGAGGGCAAAACCGGGACCAGCAGGAGTGTCGAAGTTACAAGAAGATAAGCTAGGGGCAGCGGACTTTCAGGCAATGGCCCCTGCACCAGAGCCCTCTGAAATGGAATCATCACCATTTAAGACAGCCCCGCCTTTTGAACGACTCACCGAAGAAGAACAGCAAAATGCATGATTCACAGATGGTACCGCCCGGTACTGTCAAGGAAAAAGACAATGGCAAACAGTCGCATTCCAGCCTGCTACAGAAACGATGTTGCTGCGAGGAAGGGATAATGAATCAAGCCAGCTTGCAGAACTGCAGGGGGTAGCAGCAGTGGTCGAACAAGCCCCCATCGGAGAGAAAACATTTGTGTACACTGACAGTCGGGCCACTTACCAAGGACTAGTAAGCTGGGCCCGACTTGGCGCAAGGATGGGTGGAAAATTAAAGGCACCCCCATTTCGGGAGGCGAGCAGCTATGGGAAGAGATGTGGGAGAAAGGGCAAAAATGTCAAATCTATGTGGGACATGTAGATGCCCATTTCCCATCGGATACCTCACTTGCATCTCTATTCAACAACACCACAGATCAAATGGCCAAAACGCGAACTGTGGTTATCAAGGAGGAAGCTGAAGCTGCTTTAGCAAACAGGGCCCATGCAACATCCGGACATCTAGGAGAGAAAAGCACTTATGCATGGGCACAGCGACGACAAATTCCAGTTACTAAAGAACAAGCAGTAAAGGAGTGCCCCATATGGAACCAGATTAGGCAAATGCCCCTGAAAAAGAAGCCTAGCGGTGATATCAGAAGAGGAACTGCAGCTGCTACGGTGTGGCTATTGGACTATATCGGGCCGCTACCAAAAGAAGGAGGAAAAAGCTACATATTGACTATGGTGGACACCTACTCTGGCCTTATGTTGGGTATGCCCTGTAAGTCTGCAGATCAAAAGTCCACTTTGCGAGGGCTAAACTACCTGATAAAACATTATGGGGCACCTGATGAGACCCAAACAGATAGGGGCACACACATTTCAGGGAAAACAGTGCAGGGCTGGGCGCAGGAACAGGGAATTTGGTGGATTGTGCACCTTAGTTATTATCCAAATGCTGCAGGCATGATTATGAGATATGACGGATTGGTGAAAGAACAGCTAAAACTGTTATCAGCACATGACAGACTTGCACAATTGATTTGTGAACAAGCGTACACCCCCCACATTGAAGAAAGATCTGCCCCTCCGATAACACCCAGAGAGGTGAGGGAGGATTTGGAAGCACAGGAAGAAAAGTATGGTTGAACCATCCAGGTAAAAAGCCAGAAGCAGGAGAGATATTGAGTCAAGGAGTGGGGAGTACGTATATTGTACTTTTAAGGAACTCTAATGTACCTGTATTTGTACCTGCAGTGAGACTTACCCCACGGTCATAAACGATGACATTGGCGTCGATGATGTGGTTCCTGTTTGCGATCAGACCGAATGTAGCAGAGAATGTCGTTATGGACCCTCATGCCACTTGTGCATCTCAAGCCACTAACGTAACTGATGACCAGAGATATGTTTCACTTTGCAACGTGAAGGTACCTGGAGGCAAGTGGATGGCTGCCAAAGTGGTGACCTGTGACCTGGAAGGTAACTGGACAGCAAATCCGACATGCCAACGGACTGAATGAGTTGCAGGGGACGCCAGCAACAGTACAGGCTTTGAATTATACGCTAAACATGATATGTAAATATTTTGATACCAGGACATATGGTGGTTGTTATGATAACGCGTCCCTTTATGATAATTTATTGCACATCTGGACTCGTTTTAGGCCAATGAATCTTTTGACCCAGTTGAGAGACACCTTAGGACGAGATAGCTAATCAATACGTCAATAATGTCATCAATATTTATCATGACAATGCATTTCACTTTAGTCAAAGTCATTAATCAATTCAAGATTCTACCATGACCTTGCAGCCATGAATAACCACACCAGTTTAGTAGAATTTTATGTGTTTTATTCCCTATTAATTACAGTCTAAAAGCAGATGCGTTAATCTCAACACCAAAAAACATAATAGCATAGTCACGATATGGCAACTTTGG
The DNA here is from genome assembly GCF_031143425.1 of Pleurodeles waltl. NCBI lineage: Eukaryota > Metazoa > Chordata > Amphibia > Caudata > Salamandridae > Pleurodeles > Pleurodeles waltl. Next base: position 609,698,287 of record NC_090436.1, on the reverse strand, counting down.
TAAGATTCCATTAAAGCAAGAATCACAAACATCAAAACATAAACGGCGTGAACATAGATCAAATTGAACAGACTGTCAATAATGCGTCAGTTCAACAAAGCATAGTCTCGGTCGTTTGTCTATTTGCGTCAGTTTTGGTGAACACCTGTCCTAACCACTGATTAGCATTCGCATGTTGGGCTTCATGCAAAACAATTTAGAACACTAATTTGGAAAACCTCTAACTAAGGTCTCTGTCAAAAATAAGCACTTGGTACCTAGAGAGGAAAAGCAAACAGACAAATCACAATTGCATTGTCATAATTACCCTCCAAAGTTTAGGTCAGCGCACAGGTTCAGTCTTCGTCTTCTGGAAATCAGTCAAATTGCCATCAGTCAGAACTCAGCTCCGGGGCAAAAGGGCACTTCCCTCATAAGGAGGTAAAGTGTAAAAATGGACAATCTAAGGGTGAGGATGGTTTTAAGTAAACCAACAAGTCACCAAACAGAGTGACAGAGTTTCTGGATAAAATCAATAGCATTCCCTAACCCACCTAAATGACTCCCCGTGACATGGGTTTTTATCCCTTTTCCATTGTACATTCCGCCAAAATTCTATTGGTCATCTGTTATACCCCACTATCTTTAACCTATCAGAAAATACATTAGGTAACCTAACTCTTCACCCAATATTATTTTACAAGTCTTTGATTGGTCTTCATAATTGACGTCTTCAGAGGTGGCACATCCGGTATGATTTCATCTTTCCGTAATTCTTTGCACATCTTTTGGTCAGCAGTTTCATTGTCTTCACCGGTTTGAATGACCTTGTACATTACATTAGTCTACACTGTTTCAGTTTGTTTTTAACATTTATTCCACGAGCAAGGAAAAGTATGCATGAGAACGGATCTAACATGGTTACATTCGTCTTCTAATTTGAAGAAAAAAACAGGCAGGGTCGTGTCCTTTTATGAGTCAGCACACTGAAAAATAGGAAAATACATTTAATATGAAAGCTAAACAGCTAAACTTCGGCTCATGCTAACTTAAAGCCTATGGGGATTTCAGCACAGATTCAATAATGCAGTCATTAGTACAAACTTATTTAAACGTGATATAAAACATTTTGATCATTATTATTAGTCTACGTATACATTGGCGGCCACTTCCCGTGGTCAGATTTCAAGTGAACGTTTTAAGCAAAATTATTATTATTATCGTTTCTATGCAGCATTATCACACACTATTTCATAAGCATTTCATGTTAATATAGATTATATAAGTTACGCTCTCTCACTCCCTCCTCTGATGACGTTCGTCATCACACAAATCTTTGCCCTTTGACCTTAATTTTTCACTTTACGCATAATGCGCATTTCAACATCTCCCAAATTTCATTAAACATTTTCTCCCTTTCATTTTCTTCATGCTTTTTACTCCTCTTGTTGCAATTTCTTTTAATTTTGTCATTAATTTTGCAAGCTCCCCATAATCCTAATAGACAGGCTAGAACAATTAATAGACCACCTAATAATTTGCAAGTACCCCATTCCAAACATTGCTAAACCAGCTCCCTACTCTTGCAATTCCCCTTCCTAATTTCTCCCATACTCCAGTTTCCTTCAAATCCTTCAGATCTGCACTATATTTAGTTAAGTTAGTAAGCATACCTCTAATCTTTTTACTATTATCAGGTATATATGAGCAACAATGACGCTCGTTGAGCATCTTGCAGACTCCGCCACTCTTTGCTAAAAGAATGTCTCAAGCAAGCCGATTTTGAAGAGTCATAGCTCTTTCCGCAGAAAGTTCAGTATCCATCAGGAGTATAGCCCCTTGTAAAATTTGTCAGCATGTTATCCACAATAGTAGACAACTTTTGAATCTTTATGGAGATTAAGATAACCTCTACTGAAGGAATTATGGCTCCAAATATGTCACCAACGACAGCAGCCGCTGTCTCTCGTTTTTGTCTAGCATGTTGTAATTCAGACGTTTTAGGTATTTGCTTTAAGTCATCAATCTGATATATCTTTGGGAAAACTATTCCCAAATAACATGTCCCATACCATCCCTTAGGGAGACGGTAATAAGCATTAAGTCCACAAATATAATAGATCCCAGGGATCGCTGGATCCTGTCCATTTAACATGAATGTCCATTTACTCTGAAACAAAAACACATGCCTGCATTCACTCGTTCCCACAAATAAAGTGTCATGTTCAGATTTTGGCCTATATATACAAAGCCTTCCGACATGTAATGCATCTATATCTAGTTTGCCTTGCGTCTTTATTGCAGTGTAAGCATAATCATTTGCATATGTGAATTTCTCTAACCCTTTTTCTAATCTTTCTTTCAATGCTTTGCGTCTATCATCAGTGTGATCTAAGAAGCTTTTATCTACAGGTGTCAATAAGCAAGTCAGATTATTGCGATGTGCATAAGCTGTCCCAAATGTAAGTGTTGGTTCAAAGAAACCCCTAACTAATTTTATGCTATGCTCTTTGGCTAATTTATTCAGAAACTCAATCACAGGCACAAAAGAAAACACTACATCCAAATTTGAATAAAAATATTGCACATGCTCTTGATTATAGAATCTTGTTAATAGCAAGCTACAACTTATCCCGTAAGTTAAAGGAAGACTATGATAGGTGACCCCTTCTTGCACTGATGAAGGAATCTTTGTGCACACATAACAATTTTTCGCACCCATGGTCTCAACGTACTCATTCAGCAAGCGATAGAAAACACTAGTAGAAAACTCCCCTTTTGAATTAGTTCCCTCATGCAAGTGTTTTGCATCCTGCTCAAACTTCTCCCACGGTGTTAGCGTTGTAGTCTCAGGTTTTGAAGCATTGTTAGTCACTTTCTTATCCAACCACGGCATTCCCACAATCACACCTACAATTATTATTGCACACACAATACCTAATATAAGACTCAGCCAACCAAATACCTTACCCCTTTTGTTACTACCTCTATTATAAGCCATGTCTGTAAAGAATCAGATAGCAGAACAATAATCAATTGAGGATGATGTAAAATTCTCTTTCTTTTTTTTTTTTTCTTGATGCAAAAGTCTCTTTCTCTCTGCGTATATTTACAGCGTTTCACTCACTCCAGGACCCTTTTGTCAAATCAGGTTAGCAGCTTGTCATAATCGGGTTTTCAAAGTCATTTCAGGTTATCAGTGTCACATCCGGTAATTCATAATTTTTTTTTATTTTCTTAGCTTCTCAGTGTTCAATTTCTTTTCAATTTCAGTTTTAACACAGTCTCTTTTCCTGATTGATTTCAGGTAACGTAGTATTGGCCTGGTACTTCTCGATCAAAACAGAATGTTAAGAATTCTTGTTGCCATTCAGATGTTGTTGCATATGCCCATTCAGGACCTGCGTACCTTCTATTTGCGATTGTTTTTCTTTTCAATCGGCGTTCGCCTTGAAATTCTCCTTCACTCAGATCTTCTGTTCTTGTGGTGTCGGCTTCTTCTGTTATTGTTTCACCTGGTACGACCTTTTCTTTCGCAGCCTGCTTCTCTGGCCAGTTATCTCCGTGTCTTTTTCCTGCTTGTTCTTTCAGGACGCTGAACAGCACCCTCCTCTTGTGCTATGGTGTTTTCTCTTGATGGACCTGCAACTGGCTCAGGGGATGCCGGTGTATTTTGCTCCCTCTCTACTATTTCCCCTTCTTCTTCTTCTTCTTCTGGATCTGTAACAGGTTCAAGATCTAACCTGTATCCGTCTGCTTCTGGGAGAACCTCTCCTTGATTTAGTTCTCCGGCTGCCTCTACTGAGATAGGCACATTGTCACCTCTCTCAAACTTGTTTACTGTTTGAGGGACTAGGCTGTTCTCAGTGGGCTCTCCTGCAGTCTCAGTTCTCTCTTGGCTGTTTTCAGGCCCTGAGACTTCCCTCTCTAGAACTGTTGAGTCGGAAACTTCAAGTTCCTCATCAGTTGGACACGTTACCTTTTTTTAGTGACTGGCATGTATCCAGTTTGGAACCCCTGCACATTTCACAGCAGTGGTTGTTGTCAATATTACTTGATGTGGCCCCTTCCAGCGCGGCTCCAAACACGACTTTCTCACGTGCTTCTTGACAACCACCCAGTCACCGGCTTGCAGAGTGTGACCTGGATCATTGATCGGTGGCAAGGTGTTGGCTTCCACCTGGTGAGAAAAAGAGCGTACCACATCAACCAAACCTTTGCAGTAGTCCAACACCACATCATCTGTGATATTCACAAGAGCATTTGCAGGTACTGCGGGCAGCCTCATAGCTCTACCCATAAGGATCTCATGGGGTGATAGTCCTGTCTTCTTATCAGGGGTGTTCCTCATTGACATCAGCACTAAGGGCAATGCATCTGGCCATTTCATATTGGTAGCTGCGCACATCTTCGCCATTCTCGATTTCAAAGTACCATTCATTTGTTCTACTAGTCCTGATGCTTCTGGGCGGCAGCTACAATGCAGCTTCTGTTCAATGTCTAATGCGGCACACAAGAGCTTAATCACCTCATTGTCAAAGTGTCTGCCCCTATCTGATTCTATAGAGACCGGAAACCCGAACCTGGGTATTAGTTCCCTAAGCAGCAGCTTTGCAACTGTGAGACTGTCGTTTCTACGTATGGGGTAGGCTTCAATCCAGTGGCTGAAAACACACACAATCACCAACACGTACTTCAATCCTCCACAAACAGGCATCTCAATGAAATCCATTTGCATCTTGCTAAATGGACCCCCAGCTCTCCCTATGTGGCTCAAAGTTACCACAGTCCCTTTTCCGGCATTCATCTGTTGACAGATGATGCACCTGTGACAAATAACCTCTGCGGCATGTCTGAATTTTGGATTAAACCAGTCAATCTTGAATGACCTGATCATTGCATCTCTCCCAAGATGTGCGTGACCATGGTAAAGCCTCGCGAATTGTGATAGAAGACTGTTTGGCAAAACCAGTTTCCCCTCCTCTGAGACCCATAAGTCGTCAGCTCTTTGTACACATTGCATTCACTGCCAGGAGCATTTTTCCCTTTTGTTAACACGACCCTGTAGTGTTTTTAGCTCATCCAGTGTATCAACCACCCTTAATGCAAGGTTCAAACATGTGTCATTTTCGGTTTGCGGTAACAATTCCCACTGATCCTTGAACGATATACAGTTCAATGCGCAAAACCTTGTGACTTGATCTGCATAGCCGTTTCCCATGGACACAAAGTCTTGTGACTTAACATGAGCATTGCATTTCACCACGGCAATTTCAAGAAGTAACTGAATCGCATGTAACAAATCCTTAATTTGTTCACCATTTTTCACAGGAGAACCAGAAGAGGTCATGAAACCTCTCTTTGACCACAATTGGCCAAAATCATGTACAATTCCAAATCCGTATCTGCTGTCAGTATAGATAGTGACTCTCAGATTTTCAGCTGCGTGGCATGCCTTAGTAAGGGCAATTAATTCTGCCACTTGTGCGGAATACACTCTCTCGAGCCAGAAAGCTTCAATGATACCAGCTATAGTACATACAGCGTAACCAGCTCTCAGCATTCCGAGTGAATCTCTCAAACAGGACCAGCAACAAACATAATGCAGTCATTTTCCTTTAACTGCGTATCTTGAATATCAGGTCGGGGCTTGGTACATAGTTCTGTTACCTCAAGACAATCATGCTCCACTTCTTCTTCAATATTGATCTCGGTACTTTCAACAGGAAGTAGAGTTGCCGGGTTTAATACAATACATCGCTTTAGTGAAACATTAGGTGACCCCAAAATAATTGTTTCATATCTGGTAAGTCGGGCATTTGTCATGTGCTGGGTTTTAGTTCGAGTCAGCAAAATTTCAACTGAATGTGGAACCATTACTGTCAAGGGATGTACCATCACTATGCCTTCACACTGCGTGAGGCTTTGACCAACTGCTGCAACTGCGCGCAAACAACCCGGCAAGGCTGCTGCGATGGGGTCCAAGGTAGCTGAAAAATATGCTACAGGGCGATTTGAACCTCCATGGACCTGTGTTAAGACAGACAAAGAACAAGCATCACGTTCATGACAAAACAGTAGAAAAGGTTTCGTTTAATCAGGCATACCCAAAGCTGGTGCCCTGCACATGCACTCTCTCAATTCCATGAATGAGTCAAGCTCTTCTTTGGATAGGGTTATGGTGTACGGTTCATCCTTAATCGCTTTGCCTGTTAGCTTTATCAATGGTTTTGAGATAATTGAGAAGTTGGGTATCCACTGGCGACAGTAGCCCACCATTCCCAAAAACATCCTGACATCTCTCTTTGTTGGCGGGGGGGGTTCATTTGCAAAATGGCTGTCACCCTTTCCTTCGATATTCTCCTGGACCCTCTCTCAATCAAGTGTCCTAAGTACTTCACCTCTTTCTGACAGTACTGCAGCTTCTTTGGTGACACTTTATGTCCGTTCTTACCCAAATGATTCAATAAGGCAATTGTGTCATATTTACAGTCATCTTTTGTCCTGGATGCAATCAGCAAGTCGTCAATGTACTGTACTAGTGTCAAATTTAAAGGCAGTACTAAGGATTCTAAATCCTTTTTCAATATCTGATTGAAGATGGACGGTGACTCAGAAAACCCTTGAGGAATTCTGCACCAACTTTACACCTTGTCCAGGAATTTAAAACTGAATAAAAACTGACTGTCCTCATGAAGAGGCACCGAAAAGAAGGCTTGTGACAAATCTACAACGGTGAACCATTCACCATAGCACGGAACCTGAAACATGATTACTGCCGGATTTGGCACTATGGGGCAACACTTCACCACAATCTCATTTATTTTTCTCAAATCCTGCACAATTCGAACCTTCCCACAGGGCTTTTTCAGACCCATTATTGGTGAATTATATGGACTGCTCAATACTTCTTTTAGAACTCCTTGTTTTACAAAGTCCGCTATTATTTGTGACACCTGAATAAGAACATCTTGTGCCATGTGATATTGTGGCACCTGGGAAAACACTGCATTTGGCTTTACTTGTACTTGTGCTTTAACTGGTTCCACTCCTTTTATCAGTCCCACTTCTTTTCCTGGCAAATCCCACACCTTCTCTGTCACTGTTCCCTGTAATTCAGCTGGTAAGTCAGTTACTGTAAGCATCGGGAATAATGTTATCAAAGGGTAATCTTCATTCGCGGTTTCTGTCTCTAACTCTGAGAACTGACCATCATCCCCTTCATCATCACTGTTTGTCTGCACCTCAATTCCATCATTGGAACAGGTAATCGAGCATTTCGTCTTGCACAGTAAGTCTCTTCAGAGTAGGGATACCAGACTTGAATCACAGACTACAAACTTATGCAGTCCCTGGAAGCTGCCAATCTCAACTTGCACTGGATCTGTAATTGGATTTGTCAAGTACTGATTTGCTACTCTGACCACTCTTATGGTACGTCCCGAAAGTGGCAATTTCGGAACCTCTGCACTTCTGACTGTAGAGCGTGTAGCTCTGGTATCAACCAAGAATAAAACCTTATGACCCATTACCTTTCCCTCTACATAGGGTCTCCTCTGATCTACCTCTAGGGATGCGGCAAGCCTGCACTCTTCACTATCTGAACTGTCATCCGACCATTCTGTATTCATTCCATCTTCACCACGCAATGGGAATTGCTGTACTGGATTATTTTGGCTCATCACTTGACCTGTGACCTGCTGAGGAAGCATCACCTGTTGCTGTCCCATTGGAGCCATTGGTAGTTGCATTTGCTGTCTAGGTACCATGGGAACCTGCTGTTGTACTTGCTGTATTTGCGCTGGTTGAACACGCGGCATTTGCATTTGCTGCATGGGCTGTAGCCCTTGCATCTGGACCACGTTATTTTGAAAGTTCTGGTTTTGATTTCTCAATTTTGGACCTCTCATATTTTGCAAGGTACCGACATTAGTGCTTTGTTGAACGACACCATCCTGCACCACATTTGGGCATTCCCGCATCCAATGCCCCACGCCCCCGCACGCGTGACATGGTGACATCCTTTTTATCCCTTGTGCGTCATTTTGAACCACAACAGTATTCAAGTCCCGACCGCGATTCACAAAACCTCGACCTCTTGGTTGTGCCTGAAACATACCATTCCCTTGCGGTTGCTGCTGTATTATCTGCTGAATTCCATTTCCCTGCATTCCTGCCTGCGCAGCCCTTATCTGCATCACCATCACTTTCTCCTTCAACTTTTTCTGCTTCAGCTCAATCTCATCACTACAGTATTTCGCATACTGCAAAACCTCATCAATCGGCTTCGCTTGCCAACAGATCAAATGATTCTAAATCATCTGGCTAACCTCTGGTCTCAACCCTTCAACAAATCTGAACACCAGATGGTTCATGTCTTTCAGCTCAATGGTCTCAGTACCACTGTAATGTTTGAATGCCTTCAACAACCTCTCATAGTAAGCATGTATGGATTCTTCAACCTCTTGTGCGGTCCGGTTGATTTTCTGACAATCAGTCACTTTCGGTGACACCTTCTGCTTCAAAAACTCAATCGCTTTATGATAGTACTTCATCACCTCCTCAGAGGGTGCTCCGGTCACCTTATCCCTAGCCGGCTCCTGCATCAGCCAGTCTACCCCTCGCTTGCACTCAAGCCATAAGTCAGGCGGAACAATGATCTCAAACAAGGTATTCAGGTCTTCCCATAGACACTTCGCAAGCTTCACAAACCTATCTGTTTGTTGGTACCACTCAATCGGTTTCTTCCTCAACCTGGGATAATCATTAGTGAAGGATAGGATGTCTCCCCTGGACCACGGTACATGGATTAGAACCCCACCAGCTTTTTCTCTCATTGGTAGCATCTTTATTGATTCCGTATCTGGTGTAGTTTTAGCTTTACTCGATCCTGGGTGGTCAACTTTCTCCTTGTCTCTTTTCTTAGCTCATCTGCCTTCCCACTTTTCTAACGCACCCTAGATTTGCACACTTTGCAATATTTCCTTTAAATGCGCTTTCATTCTCAATATCAATATTGTATTTGTCTGCCAGGTTTGCTAATTTCTGATGTACCTTGCCTACTTCTTTAGTAATCTTAGGGCACAGATATCTCAATTCTGCTTCTGTGTCTGACTCTAATCTGTTTACCCCCATTGTTCCATCCACTAATTCAGCCGCTTCTACGCCCAGTCTCACGAAGTTCAGGTAATCATCTTTCTCCAACCTTTCCGGTTCCACTGCAGTTACTGTAGTCTTTTGCGTAGTAAAGGTCTTCTCTAATCACTCATTCAACTGTTGTACCGTAAAACCTTGCAATGAAATGTTCCCCGCATGCATCATTGGCGACTGTGAAGCATTCATACTTATTGTCTGTGGGGTGAACACTCCTAGCCCTGCCTGTCTCATTGCCTCCAACGGTGCTTCAACTGGGCTACGGTCTATCAAAGACCTTGGTTTTTCAACCGCTTGCTCTCCTGGGGCCATTAACTGGGGGGTTCCTATGGACCATCTTCTTATCACATCTTGGGTCATTATTCCCTGATCACATACACCAGGCTTACCTTGTGCATACTATGGCACCGGTGGACCAACAGTAATTGGCAATGATATTGCAGCTGGTGTCTGACCTGGTCCCAAACCTCGTGGAGCAGCAACTCCAAAGGTCTGATTTTCTGAAGCAGGGGCAGGTATTAATGGAGGACCTGTTGCTGGATTACACCCTGGTATCAATTGTGGCTGCGGCTAGGGCAGCAATTGCGGAGTTGACTCAATCTGCACGAACCTCGATTTTGTATATATTGGGTCTGGCGGCACTATCATGTTTGTAGTAGTCTCTAGCACTGGGACGTCTGGGTAGATTCTCTGTATCTGCGGTGGAGGTTGCAACTGTATCTGCATGTTTGGCGCAGTGGGTACACTGACACCATTCTGTATCAAACCTGTATCACTAGTCTGTACTGTATCAGTAACTCCCTTCTCCTGCGTCTGGTTCCCAGGACCCGGGCTAGTGCCCAGGACATTATCGCTAACCGCATAAGGTGGCGGGCGATCATGTAATATCTGATTTAGGAATTCTTCATCATCTGAATCATAGTCTTCTTCCCAAGATCTCTTAGTTTCTTTAGGCTTACTAGAGTCTTTGTCTGTTTTACATGTGGCTTTCTTTCCCTGTGTCTCATCTCCCTGTGTTATAGCTGGGAACAATTTTAATCCATCAACTATTCCCCGTCTCCACATTTTGCTCTCATTGTCCCACCTGGCTTCTGCTAAAGCTTTTTCTGCCCTTTTTATTCTTCTTTGAAATTTCTCTTGTCTCTGTTTAATAGCCATTAGATCCCAAATTGCTAAAGCCTCATACTGAGCTGGCCTCGGGGTGGTTTCTGTACACTTAACATCCACCTTAAGTTCTCTAGAACTCCCGTATTGAACGTCCCGTGTTCTGGGAACGCCAAACATCCTTCTTTTTCTGTCAATTTGCACCACTGTTTCATCCATAAACAAGGCGCGACACCTTTTTCCTCCATTACTATGTAAGCTGGAGTTCCCTCAGGCGGTGTAGGCTCCCCTTCACTCGCCATAATGTATGTGTCTCCTTTCGGAGCACTCTTAAAAGCTTTGACAAAGTTCTTCTTTACGTCTTTTCTTTTGTTGTATTTAATCAGAAAGTGACTTTAATTCCCTGGACACTCTTCACCCACCTTTCTCAAGCTATTGTCTCTAACGGACAGCAGCCAATCCGTGCGCGACCCCTCTCAACAACTGACCTATCTCAGTGCGGCACCACTGACGTCACACTCACATACTGCAGCTGACAAAGTCTTGCGGCTCGTCCGCCCCTTACTAAATTCACACCAAACTAATGCAAAAATTACTGAGAGCACCTTAACAACAACAGCACAAATTTGCCGGTTTACTACAGGAAGGGTACACATTCGCTTCAGAACTTTACAGAGATTTCACTTGAAGCCTCAGCCGCTACTCTCTCCTTCTCAGTTCCCACACCCGCAAGCAGAATTCGACCCGCAAATCCTACTCTCGACTTGTCAATGGTTCGTCCTAGTGCACTTTAGAACTTGCCAAATCTCAATTGAAGGTTTCACACATACAATTTGACTCAAACTTGACTTGTCAACCACGCCCGATTGACCTATTTAAACCGCACAAATTACAACATAAACCTGTGTCTCTTACACTTGTCAATATACTCCGGAGTCTTAGACCATGACGGGTCCGTACATGAACAACCAACCACGTGGATAAACTTGAGCACAAAGCGCCACACTCATATTAAGTACGCCGACTTCCCTACTCTCATACTGCGGAGTACGCCCAGTCCTACTAAAACAACATTTACCTGGCCTAGATACACACGAACTTCACAAATCACCTGCAAAATGCATAACCTGAGCAAGCGCAAATCCTACACCATACATGCTATGACGCCGAGAACATTCCTAACTCACTTAGGCAGGCTCCGAGATCCCAGGAAAGTCATGGTGAATTTAGAAACGCATTATATCTCCAATTTGCATTATCTCAGAAAAATAATCTAAACAATAATTCTCCATCCTAGGGCCCCAAAGGGCCAAACCGTCGCTCTGCTACCAGAACTGATAACGCGTCCCTTTATGATAATTTATTACACATCAGGACTTGTGTTAGGCCAATGAATCTTTTGACTCAGTTGAGAGATACCTTAGGATGAGATAGCTAATCAATATATCAATCAATACGTCAATAATGTCATCAATATTTATCATGACAATACATTTCACTTTAGTCAAAGTCATTAATCAATTCAAGATTCTACCATGACCTTGCAGCCATGAATAACCACACCAGTTTAGTAAAATTTTATGAGTTTTATTCCCTATTAATTACAGTCTAAAAGCAGATGTGTTAATCTCAACACCAAGAAACATAATAGCATAGTCACGATATGGCAACTTTGGTAAGATTTCATTAAAGCAAGAATCACAAACATCAAAACATAAACGGCGTGAACATAGATCAAATTCAACAGAGTGTCAATAATGCGTCAGTTCAACAAAGCATAGTCTCGGTCGTTTGTCTATTTGCGTCAGTTTTGGTGAACACCTGTCCTAACCACTGATTAGCATTCGCATGTTGGGCTTCATGCAAAACAATTTAGAACACTAATTTGGAAAACATCTAACTAAGGTCTCTGTCAAAAATAAGCAGTTGGTACCTAAAAAGGAAAAGCAAACAGACAAATCACAATTGCATTGTCATAATTACCCTCCAAAGTTTAGGTCAGCGCACAGGTTCAGTCTTCGTCTTGAGGACATCAGTCAAATCGCCATCAGTCAGAACTCAGCTCTGGGGTAAAAGGGCACTTCCCTCATAAGGAGGTAAAGTGTAAAAATTGACAATCTAAGGGCGAGGATGGTTTTAAGTAAACCAACAAGTCCTCAAACAGAGTGACAGAGTTTCTGGATCAAATCAATAGCATTCCCTAACCCACCTAAATGACTCCCCGTGACATGGGTTTTTATCCCTTTTCCATTGTACATTCCCCCAAAATTCTATTGGTCATCTGTTATACCCCACTATCTTTAACCTATCAGAAAATACATTAGGTAACCTAACTCTTCACCCCATATTACTTTACAAGTCTTTGATTGGTCTTCATAATTGACGTCTTCAGAGGTGGTACGTCCGGTATGATTTCATCTTTCTGTAATTCTTTGCACATCTTTTGGTCACCAGTTCCATTGTCTTCACCGGTTTGAATGACCTTGTACATTACATTAATCTACACTGTTTCAGTTTTTTTAAACATTTATTCCACAAGCAAGGAAAAGCATGCATGAGAACGGATCTAACATGGTTACATTCGTCTTCTAATTTGAAGAAAAAAAACAGGCAGGGTCGTGTCCTTTTATGAGTCAGCACATTGCAAAATAGGAAAATACATTTAATATGAAAGCTAAACAGCTAAACTTCGCTCATGCTAACTTAAGGCCTATGGGGATTTCAGCACAGATTCAATAACACAGTCATTAGTACAAACTTATTTAAACGTGATATAAAACATTTTGATCATTATTATTAGTCTACGTATACATTGGCGGCCACTTCCCGTGGTCAGATTTCAAGTGAACGTTTTAAGCAAAATTATTATTATTATTGTTTCTATGCAGCATTATCACACACTATTTCATAAGCATTTCATGTTAATATAGATTATATAAGTTACGCTCTCTCAGTTACAATGAACAATGGAACCAAAGGAGTTCGATACTCCAAACCACCAGCCTTCATGTTTTATGTAACCGAAAGACGCATGATTAGCAACTTAAGCAACGTTTCTATAGTCCGATATAGAATAGGATGTAAGCAAGCTCTGCATGCAAGCATAATTAATCGTATTGTGTTACAGATAAATATTGCCAAGGGGAATGTCTCAAAGTATGATCCATTATGTGCACCGTGGACACCACAGTTATGGCCCTTGCCAAAGTTATGCATTAGAAGAGATCTAGGGTCCTTGATAGCTGGGGCCACCGGAATCGGGGTAGGGGCCCTGAATTATTTTGATGTTGAAGCCACTAGGAATAAGATATCTTCTACAGGATATAGTACAGGAGAAGCATAAAAGTAATTTCTCAATGGGGGCCCACACACACACAAGAAGTATGGAAAGTCCTGCGTGGGTTGTATCGCAATTGGCATATCATTAAAAAGAAAAAGCTTTTAAAACACACAAGCAGTTTCCAAGGGCATCCAGTGCACACTATGGCAAAGTATTGTTATTCAACAGTATGCAGACTTTAAAGCAGAATGGGGACAGCTTCAGGGTGAATATTGGAGACAACAATTGCATTTGCCTGAAGAAATATGGGTAAAGCCCATACAGTTACAATGTGAGGAAGAAATGTGTTATGCTCTTTTTGATATAGCAAGAAGTGATCTTCCTCCTGACGTATGGTGCCCCTTTATATTGCTCCCCGTAGTGATAAGTAAAAGAACGGTGGATACCTCACACTGACAAAAAGTGGATTGATTAAACAAATCACACTGTAGATCCCACTAAATGTGCAGATTGGTCTAAGGGGTGGGTATGTACCCACACTGGATGGGTGCTAGATCGGTGTCTTCACATAATACCGGGAGAATGTGAATGATTACCTTATCCTATTAAATGGCACAGACTTATATCAGATAGGGACGGAGAGCATATGTTATGTCATTAATCATCCCTTACTTATTAACGGATTTCTACAAACCACCGGAGAGCAAGTAATGTGTATGCGCAATATTACCAGCATTATTGACATAAGCACTCACATCTTGTACCGACCGACTAAGTTCTCCATAACCACATTACAGACGCAAATGCGTGCGCAGTTAGAGTGGAACATCTTGCTTGTTGTTAAGCTATCCAGATTAGAGGCAATCAGGCACTACGCACAAGTTACCTTTGCTAAATTTGATATGGCAGCTAAATACACCAAGGATACAGCCATACTGATGACCATAAGCGCTAAACAGCTTATGCACACTGCTTCATGCATCCAGCAAATAACTGAGAATCATTGGTATGACATCTTCTTAGGCTGGGCAATAGGAGCTATGAAGACGCTAAATATAGTGTTACAACAGCTAATTTGGTTATTGATTGTTTGTGTTACGCTAATGACTTTACTATGTAGACTATATGTATGCACAAAACAGCTTTATACTAAGATGCTGGCGCTTAGAATAACGCTGACAAATATTAGTAGCAATCTAGCTAGCGGAATGTCAAAGTAAATTAAATCTGTTTCGCATGCATCGCTCTCATCTAAGGGGTGGAGTGATCAGTATAGGGAAAGGTGCGGAAGACATTGTGATGCGAAGGGTTAATTAGCTTGAGCAGTGTAGATGAGCGTGATGCCTGCTGAAACCTCCGAATAACGTGGAAAAGTTCATGATATTATTTTCAAGCTTGTTTGTGTAGAAGACTCCGTCTCAACCTTGAGAGCGAGAGTACAGGGAGAAGATGGAATGAAAACAAAGACTGGGGAAAGGCAGAGCAGCCAAGTGCTGATAACATAGCTAGAAAATGCCAGAAAGAGATAGAATCCGGGCTTTGAGTTATTTAAGCACTGAAGAGCTGGTGAGGGATTTGAAGCTCGCAGATGGGGTTGTGAAAGCTGCCATGGCCCAGCGCTGCCTCCCTGTTTTGCTGTTCAGAGACCGTGACGCTTGAGGGGGAGAGAGGTCCAAACAGGCGGTAGAGGGCCTCCCAGCATTTCGTGAACTAAGTTAAGTTCCACACAGGGATGAAAGGCCTTTGTTTCTCTGCTCTATTATTATGATTTGAATTCACTGTGTTTATAATCTGAAGTATTCAGCTCGTTTATATTTGCTTTTTTGAACATCGTAGTGTGAGCTTGCTGCAGTAATTGAAACATGCATTTTGGTATGCAGTTAATCAAAGCTAATCTGAAATATTCAGCTCGTTTACATTTTGCGTTCTGAACATTATAGTGTGAGCCTGCTGCAGTAATTGAAACATGCATTTTGGTGTGTAGTAAATCAAAGCTTATCTGAAGTATTCAACTCGTTTATATTTTGCTTCCTGAACATCGTAGTGTGATGCATTTTGGTATACAGTTAATCAAAGCTTATATCTGTCAATGAACTCTTTGTATATATATATATATATATATATATATATATATATATATATATATATATATGCATAGATGCTCTTTGTAGTGTACTCATATAAAAATAAATAGATGCTTTTTCATTGCTATTTTTATTCTACTATTGTTGATGTGCTAAATACATATATTCACCTGAAATTCTAGTAAAGCTAAATTGTAATCATAATTGGCGTGTGGTCCTTCATTGAGCGTCCTTATTGACTTATACCGAACAGGAGTCAACCAGTCACCTGAATAAGACACCCACCCAGATAAGCATACATTTTCTACTTGATTTGTTGACTTGGCCTTGGTGATAGCCAAGAGGAAAATTATTCTGCACTGGAAAGCAGCCTCTGCTCCTCAACTACATAACTGGAGCACTCCTCAACTACATAACTGGAGAACTGCTTTGGTACAATGGGCTGAATGTGAGGGTAGAGTACTGTTTCAGGAAGTGAGCAGAGGACATTGCACGATTGACAAGGCCAGGGCTTGGGAAGCCCTGTTGGCTTGCCTAAAGGCACCGACTGTTGAATCCACTTACAGTTCCATATCACTTGCTGTAACTGCTGAGGAAGTTGAACGCTATGTCTCGAGTTAGGAGGAGGGATATGGCTAGTAAACGAGATGGAACTATATTGCATGGTATATTACCTCCTTTAGGAGTTGGCTGGTCAATTAAGGAAATTGGGGATGGTTAGGAGACAGGAGGGGGGAGAAGGATGGGTGGGGCTATGGTTGGGGATTTCGGGCCAGATGTATCAAGCCTTTTTGCACTCGCAAACAATGCGAATGCGCGTTTGTGAATGCAAAAATGCCTTTCAGTATTTATGAAAGGCATTCGCAACACAAATTTAAGGAATCGCTAAAATAGCGATTCCTTAAATTTGCGAGCCTGTTTAGAGAATCGCAAACTGCAATTCTCTAAATAAGAAATTGCAAATAAGAAATACTTATTTGCGATTTTTAAACCACATGTAACAAGCAAATCCTTAATGCAAATTGGGCATTAAGGAATCGCTATTACCACCAAGTTGAACTTGGTGGTAACCATGTGCAAATTTTAAAAATGCATTAAAAATGCATTTTTAAAATTGACATGTAACGCACACATGCCCCTTTGGCATGTGTGCGCCTTACATGTCCTCAAATATTTTTTGGGGGTGCAGCAGAGGGGGCCTTAGGCCCCCAGCACCCTGGGGTTTTGCTTTTCCTAAATTGCAAATTCCAGTTAGGAATTCGCAATTTGGGAAAAGCAAAGAATTCTGCAAATATGGGCCTACAGGCCCATAGGTGCAAATGGGGTCTGTATCGCAATTTGCGATTCGGTAATAGCATTTGCAGTTTTTAAGAAATCGCTATTACCGAATCGCAAATATGATACATTGCATTTTGCGAATCAGAAATAGCGATTTCTTAAAAATCGCTATTTCCGAACCGCAAATGCCTTTTTTGTTACATCTGGCCCTTCATGTTTTAAGCAAAGGCACTGGTGGTCTGACTGTACTGACACTTGCCTGAATGTTGGTTAACTCAACAAGTGGTACTTGTTCTCTTTTGCTGCGGATGAATAAATGCAGTAAACATTCTGTTAAAAAATGTTTTCTGCTACCGTCTGGACAACATTAGTAATGGAGTGACATACCGTTTATTAAACTAGATCAGGAGAATCAGACATGATATGGATAATCTTTTTTAAGCTAGCCTTTGCAACACTACAATTGTGGAATTACATGCCAAGAAAATGCCTTTGGAATTGCTATGTGGCTTTAATTCGCGATTTTGGCTTCTATCTTGAAATAAGCCAAAATGATCAATAGCACAAAGGTGTATCTTTTATGTCTCTATGACCCGTTGCTTTGTGATATTACCTTCATGATCTACATTTAGTAAGTGATAAAAGTCTTTTCTATAGCTACTGCCAAATTAAACAATATCCAGTACCAAATAAAAACAAATTCTAAGTGACTGGGACACATATATCAAAACGCAATCAATCCAGAATAATTAAAGCACATTTTAAACACAATTTTTGTTGTAGTCTCATGTCCATTCCAAACATTCAGGCACAACTGAAACTACATGACACCCCAGATCTGGCGAACCTTTGAATGACAAAATAATACCTCTTGTCCAAAAGAAACACGTTGGGGACTCTGTAAAGCTCTTTTCATGGGGACCTAAGACCGCCAAAGGTTACTGAGCAATAACTGTTAAGGTTATTGTTGTTTACTATTGGTCTCTTGGAGTAACAATACTATTGCACTCAAACTGAATGACCAAGAACTCCATTTGAGCATTTAAACCTGTTAGGGTGGTGGCCCGAGCAGTCAAGTCTTATTTTGAGAGGAAATGTCATAAAAAGTGTGGGAAAAGGTCTTTATTTATACATAACTATAAATTCCACACTTTAAACACAGACATTGGTATCTCATTCCTTCCAGCCTGAGAAACAACCTCAACTGTCCTATAGCTCCTTAGAGTTAGGCTCAAGAAAACAGTTTAATATTAAGCTTGCTGGGTGCACATCCCCATTTCTTACTTTAACTGAACCCTCAGTATGGATCTTTATCAGAGAGTGACTGGAGAGCTTCTTAAGCAGGAATGACAATCACTTAATTTACAATTTAGTTATTTTAGCATCAATAAAGAGAGTTCTTAACGGTTTCAAATAATTTATTAAAGAATTAATATTGTCTTCATTGATGAAAATTCTTACGTTACAGAAACACACATGAAGAGTGTCCTGAATCTTCCCCTACTCTATATGTCTTCATCCCACAGATGTAATACATCTGAATAATTCTATCTTCTTAGTCTGTTAGAGTTAGAATGAAACAATCTATCTGTTACATTAACTAAGATTCTCACTGTTATCTGTCTTGTGTGCTTACAGCTATCATACTGTTCTGAAACAATTTATCAACTTTCTCTAAGACTCAGTACAATCTGCGCAGCGGAATGAATACTCTGTTTTATCTAACATCTCAGCAACTATACAGTTCCCCCAAGCTTTCTCTCAGCTCGATCCTACTCCCTTAAACTAAAAGCTAAGTAAACATTCTCTAAAACATCACAACACACCCTCTATATCATTCAGATAATACTCTCTAGTTACCCATCCCCTCAGCTACAACAGCAGCAGTGGCAAGAATTAGTGGTCAGTCACAGTGGTTGCCTCATCTCTGCTCTCTCATCTGGTCTGCTGTGCTTGCATATGGGATGACGAAGACCTTCCTACCTTTCCCTAGGACACCTTTTTAATGAATCATTTATATACTAGTATAAAATGTTATACTATTTTGCAGATGTTGCAACAGTAGACAATGCATCATCTTATTAGATGGCAAGAATCGGATGCAATTGCATCCTTTCTCATATGCCTCTAATTCTGTAAGGACAATTTTGCATTCATAAGTATAACACCTTTGTAGTTCACTTCATTCATGTAATGCTAATTTTTCCATTCTTATAGCAATATTACTTTCTAAATAGCCAGTGCATTCCAAAGCAGTTTAGCAGGTGGATAGGGTTCTATTGTTTTAAAGAAAGTTGTCACTTTACAGGTCAAAAAGAAGTTATAGAAGAAACATTTAAAGAAAACATTGTGCCAGCCTAGCAGGTTTCACAAGTCATGCAGCATGGGTTAGACAGAGTTCAGAGTAAGTTTTAAAATGTTGAAGCAACAACGGACTTAGGTCTTGCCATTCATTCTCATGTTAGTGATTAGTATTATGATTCTAAATAACTAATATTATCCGGAAAAGGATATTTCAGCTCGAGGTTCACACTGGAAAGTTGATGCTTCTTTTTCACACACCATATATGCAGAAATCTTCCATCCACGCCCCTGAGATTAAAAGCTCAAAGGACCACAGTTATGAGGTACTGAACAGATCCTTATCTGAGATAGCCTGTAATATATCCCCCACAGGCATACAGATATAGGAGCATGTGGTGCCACTGGTGTCAGTCTCTTGTAGCCTTGATATAGGGAACATTAATCACCCTCGCAAAGTAGGCGATTAGTGCCTCCTTGTCATCAGAACTCAACTCAGATACTGAAAGTTTAAAAATAGGAGAACAATTGTAGACTTGCACTATTGTTAAGCTCACTGGGAGGAATATGCACAGGGAAAACAGAAATGTAAAAGGAAGAAGTGGCAGATATTTAATGAGCTATCCAAAGCGTGTGTCCCAAGTGGCACGGTGTGACTCAAACATTCATCTTTACCTGCTGGAGGCTAGCAAAAATTAGTGGTAGTTTGTCTAGCATACACTATCAACAGCACTTTGAGTACACCTAAAACGCTTAATGTCTGCTAAACAAAATCCACAAAGGACGTGAAAAGCTTCAATTCGTGTTTTCTTTTTTTGCATTCAATGAATATATTAATCAAAACATT